>NC_040022.1:6401226-7001226 GCF_000972845.2 Larimichthys crocea
GGTGCAGCAAGGATGGGTGGAATGAGTTTGTTGGCTGTGGCATTACCATAATTGTACTGTCAGCTAGATCAGGCTGGTACGTGACTCCTGTGCGTGTGTGACTACGTGAGAGCATTTGTTCAGACATAGATGATGATGCAGAGGGGACTGGAGCACTGTCTGCATTTTTGTGGATAATTACCTCTTTAGATCTGGTTCCTCCAGATGCAGAGCTCTCATCCTGTTCCTTGATTGTTGAAGATATCGATCCATATGACGGGGGTGGGGGAGGTGGTGGTGGTGGTGGGAAGACATACGATGCATCATCGTGCTTATGCTGGAGGGCCATCATTTCACTTTTTGCCTCGCAGGCATACGCAGATGGAGCAGAGGGAGAAGGTTTACATGTGTCAGTAGCAAAGCATTCTTTCCCTAACTTTGTCCCTGAACATTTAGGCATTTCTTTCCCTGCCTGTTGTCGTTCCCTATGTTCTGCTTCCTTCATCCACAGTTTCCAGCTTTCTTTGTGACCATGCATCTCATCTAAATCCTTTTTAATAATGTTGTTCTTCATTCTTACCTCATTTCTTGCAGCATCTATTTTAGCCTTTAACATCTCTAATTTTTTTATACTAAAACTCCCTTCTTTCGGGAAACCCCACTTTTAACCCACACATGGAAAAACGGTACCCATTGATCACCATATTTCTTTTTCATGCTTTGACAACATGGAGAATCAGGACACTCTCTCACAACCTTGGACCCAGACGACCCCATTTTCCTTAGGAGTCTGCGCGCGCCTTTAATCTTAGAAACGTCTCCCTAAGATGTCCAGTTTTGCCTAGGTAACTGACTGACCTATTCTGATAAGTTGTATTTTAACCTCCCGGAGATTAGTTTTGTAGTATACTTACTACTTAATACAAACACTATCAGTTAATCTCCCAGAGACTTTCAGTGTAGAGTACCTTACTACACTTGTCCTAAGATGTGACCAGAGTAACCTTCTTCTCCATATTCAAAGACTGATTGACTCAATCCAAAATTGATCCTTAGATTCATTAAACAATTGAAAATTTTGCTTACCCTGAATTTAGGATGTTTTCTGTTAATCTGAGTTCGTTGGACCTCGAGGTGACAGCTTCTAGGTCCACGGAGAGGGTCCTCCCGTCCTGAATGAACTGAGGTGGAGGTGAGACAACTTTGATCAGTCTCAGATGGCCAGTCACCTTCTCTGGGTCCTGAGCGATCAGCCTGAGATCCTGCCGACAACGCCAAGTTTGTTGCTGAAATTTCTGGGAAGCAATTCACCGACACAAAATAAGGATCTTCAATCAATCAAAAGGTTTTGTCATTTTATTCTTGCAAGAGGTAACAGTTCTACAAATGCACAAGACAGTCTGCAGAAAATGTTCAGGGTGGGGCAGTCCCACACTGATTCTTATACATTTCTAAGGAGTATTCGTCATTATTATGATTTACTTATCTAACTGTAGCAGGTGGTTACAATGGAGTGTGCTCATCCCTATCAAACCTCACTAACAAGCTCTGCTGGACCGTGAGAACCAAGGTCAAGTTTATACGTCAAACAACTACTGCTACAAAAACTGCTACAAACAATCTGCGTAAATGAGAGAAAGATTTCTAAGTGCAAGGTACTGAAAGTGAAACCAAACAAGATTATAAGGCACACAGTGTTATACTTCAAAAACGTTTTGAATATTACTGAGATCAAACATGGCTATATATGGTTATAAAAGAACACACAATCATGTAATATAAATTTTCCATTACAATGTCTTTTAAGAACACATTCAACATTTACCTTGAGGTAAGTATAAAAATCGCAAGTAGCTCATTAACATTACATTCAGAGATAGATAACAAATGTGAGCCATTTATCTGAACAATGAAAAAGGCTGCTCACAGACTTGTATACAAAAACATCATAAAAAGTTACATAAAAAGTGCACAACATTTTCCCTGCAACACAGCATACAGCAGGAGAAAACTCAAGAATCACAGTCTCGGGATAATAACACCTGACACGAGGGAAAATATTTAAGCTAGTTTAGCAACATTAACAAGTCTCTAACATCATTTTACGGTCTAATAAGTCACAGTTATGGCTCAAAACTGTTAGCATAGGTCACAGTGAGTACTTGACACAGTAAAATATAGAGTATAAACATCTGGAACATTAAAGGAAACAATGAATAATCCCGGAGCATGCAAGAGGACGTCTTACCACAATGGAGTCCTTTTCTCCGTGCAGTACGTACCCACACCAAGCACAATGTAACTGTGAGCCTCGCTGGACTCGAACTCGCGACCAGCGGATCTCAAGCGCTGTGCGCATGCGTAGATGTATTTTTTGACGTTGCTTTGGGCGCCAACCGTTCGGCCAGCTAGGCGCATGACGTCACTAGCATCATAAGACAGGTAGTATGGCAGACGTTGGCCCGATCAGAACAGTGTGATGTTTCTCTGTGAATTTTGTTGTTCAAAGTTTTAAAGCGAGTTTTCTATGAAAGTCACAAAAGGCCCTGTTATCCAAAAATGTAGCCGGTCACAGCACTGGCCGTAGTCCCACAGCTCATGGGTCCACAGATGCTCAGTGGAGCACTGTGTTTCTAACGGGTGTTGGGTGCGCATGCGTGCATGTGTGAATTGTGCCTGTCTGTGGGTTGCTATGGCGCAGCAGCAACATGTGACCGACTACTAATATAAGGCAGGGTTCCAGTCGGCTTTTATAGGTCTCTGATACGCAGTCGTTCTCACTCACGGTGCAGGTCAATTTGTCTGTCTGTTACCATGTGAACATGCTCACACCCGTTAAGTCCACTCACTAGAAACACTTTTCAGGTTTTAGGATGCCTTACTTTTTGAATTAAATCTTTTTAAATTTTAAAAAGGTGTCAAGTTGCCCCGTGGAATCATGGGTAATCTTCTAATGCGCATGCGCCCGGTCTGTTCCGCTCTCTCTTCGCCCGGAAGCGAATCCGGTGCTGGAAGATGCGCTGTAGTACCGTTTTCAACCACAACATGGAGTCAAAGGTCTGGTGGCGCTGTTTCGACATTTAGGCTGCTGACGAGGAAGAAAGGCGCTGTCTATTCAGCACCCCGTGTCTCTTGTGGCCAAGAAACGGCGTACTTCATGAGTAATGAGCTGACCAAAGCCAGAGGAAACCAACTGAGTAAATGTTGCCAGTCACAGTACCCGATCGCTTCCTTTACCAGGACTCGAACTCCCGACCAACGGATCTCTAGCGCTTTGCGCATGCGTACTCTTGTGGCCAAGAAACGGCGCACTTTATGAGGAATGACTTGTCCATAGATCCAGAAACACTGATTTCTATACAAAGAAATTCAAAGTATTTTGGATAACGAAAACGCTTAATGTGAGACATTTTGTTGCCACACAGCACAAATGCCGATAAATATTTACAGAGCCTGGTCTGTAATATCTAACGTGAATTTTAAACATAAATGCTAATTTCACATTTGCATTTTCTTACAAAGTTCACAGCGATTCCTTGTACTGGATTGCCTTCCAGAGGCTTACGGAGGAAACGAAGCGACGGAATGTTGGCTGGAGCACTTTAGTGATAAAGTGATAAAGATTCTTGATAATATTTTTCATGGCATCAGTAACCGATGGATTCCTTTACCAGTGAATTACACCAAAGAAGTCAAGTGCATGCGTGACGGGTCACAGCTATCTGTGAGATGCAGCTCCGCACTACTGTCGCTTCTACAGACCACAGACGACGACCAGGTGGATTATGGGGTGTTTTATTACAGCTCTTTCCTGCAACACAGCATACAGCACCACAGTGGTGAGGAAAAGCGTCACAGTCTCGGGATAATAACACCACAGTGGAGTCCTCTTTTCTCTGTGCATCATTTAACAGTAAAATAAAATACCGAAACCTGTACATATAAAATAAAAATAACATCCTAGTGTGATAGTATAGTGTATATTGTTATTCCATAAATCATAAATAAAAAAAATCCTCACATAACCATTATGTGACATGGAATGTCTTTTAAGAACACATTCAACATTTACCTTGAGGTAAGTATAAAAATCACAAGTAGCTCATTAACATTACATTCAGAGATAGATAACAAATGTGAGCCATTTACCTGAACAATGAAAAAGGCTGCTCACAGACTTGTATACAAAAACATCATGAAAAGTTACATAAAAAGTGCACAACATTTTACCTGCAACACAGCATACAGCAGGAGGGGGTGAGGGAAAACTCAAGCCTGCAACACAGCATACAGCAGGAGGGGGTGAGGGAAAACTCAAGCATCGCAGTCTCGGGATCACAATATATGTGAATATCTGTTCATAAAGGTGCATTTATAAATAATCCATAGAGGTCCATATCTCGGGTTTACCCTGGATCCTTTAGCAGTTTAATCCAGCCTTGGTCACAATTACCTTCCTGGTTGTGTGAATAAATCCTTCTGTTACTTTAACTGAAGTGATTAACCACACCTATGTGACCTAATAGTACCAGAGGACAAAAAGCAATCAGACAGTCTAGATGACCGATGGACCATTCTCTACTTTCTTAATAATTGCACAACCTCAACCTACTTACAGCCAAAGAAATTGGTCTCATATATAAGTTGACGGCACGCATCACCAAAGAATTAATGTTATTATTCTCCATGCGGCGATGCAGTTATGCAGCAATGACCATTAGTGTGTGACAACAGGAATTATTGTTTCCTCTGGAGCCCTTGTGAATTGTTCGCTGCAGGGGTGGGCTGAGCAGGGCAGCACAGGGAGGAGAAAGAACAAATGCAATTTAGGTCCTAAGAAATTTTCCCCTGAAAACCCAATTATGTCTCTGTGGGGAAGACAGGGCGATAAGGGTCATTTTGTTCTTTCTAATGGAACGACAGAACGTCCATGTGTAATGATGGGGTCTCTTTATTCACTTGGCTTTCACTCACTGCCCACATCACTGTCACACTTCTCTTTTCAAACCCACCCCACACACACACTCACACATTACACACAGTACAGTACTGCAGGACGAGTATGATTAAAAGTCCTTTGAGAAATGGCGTGTGATTAAAAAGTAAAAGACTTTTCAGTGTCTGAAGATAGATTTCAAATAATGTCTCAGAGAAAGTTCTCCTGCTATTTGCTGAACGCTATGAAGTGAGGAATTGAAAAGTGGGAAACAAGGGGAGAGAGGAGGGGTGTTCATTCACTTTATGGCCCAGGCCTGTGATGGCGAAATGTGTGTACGTTTGAATTTGTGCGATCATATTTCGTCAAAATGCACGCCTGCATGTGACAAGTACAATTTCACAGTAGAAGTAGCGTCAGACAAACGATTTGTCCGGGGAGGAAAAGCGTTTATCAGGCACAATGTAGCCAGGAGAACAGAGCCGTAAAAACAGCAGAAAGAAATCAAAAAGGAATAAATAGATAAAGAGGGAGGAGAGGAAGTAAATAGATAAATGGGGCATAGAGGAAAGCCATTACTCATATTTTACAGGTTTGAGACTCCAGGATTTCATTTGTGAGGTGAGGAAATGTTCAGTGTAATGTAATGATGGTGTAGCAGTGCATGGATTTACTATGTCCATGTGATGCTTTGACAAATGGACACAAACTAAATATGCAGTCGCACCTGCAGCCACACACACACACACACACACACACACACACACACGCACACAGTTTGTTGTCAAGCATCTCATTGCTTATTACATGCAGTCCTGTGGGACTCAGCTATGTCTGTATTTGTTTGAGCTTTCATTAATGCCTAATTATGGTTTTATGATGATTTTATGAAGCTGGTGGCTTGAACTTTTATTTTATTTAATCAACACGCCTTCAGCATTTGTTTTGTCCAAAACATACTGAAATCCTAGAATTGTGGATATCTGACAAATGAGCATAGCAGGGATATTTTACAGAAATATGAGCCTTTGATTACACCTAACTTGACGGGGGAACTGCAGTTTTTTCCCCCTCCCTTTCTTCTTCTCTCTGTGCTCATGAATTGAAATGAAATCCGAGGAGAAGCGGAACCTTTTCATTGAAGTCACAACATTTTGCAGACGTGGCTTTTGTTAAACTTGTGCCACGCAGACCGAATTCACATCTTTTGATGTCCATTCGTCTCCATTCACATCCTAAACGCACAATTGTGGCACCTCTGAATTGTGCTTCAGGGGCTTATTTTGGAAATGTGGAGAAAAAGTCTTCTTGTTGGGACCAAGCGTCAACCTCCAGTGCTGGGAAATGACTGGAAACTGTCATTCCTCGAATGGCCACTTGAGAATCAATCTCTTTAAACTACCATATTAAAATGTCCAACTTCACAGCAGAAATAAACACGTTCACAGCCTGGTTCAGACTGAGACCTGTTTTGGTCTCCATAGTTAATGCCAATGTTAACAGTGTGACCGCTTGATTGACAGGTAGGTGCAATTACAGAGCACCCAGGCGTCATTCACATCTTAGCCGCTACAGCCGATATTTAGATTAGCCGGGAGGCCGAAGAAGCAGTACATCCAACACGGCGGCGGCCAGCGTCGCATATTTTCGGCTTCAAAACAGCGCTTTGGAAACCTAGGGGTGATGTCGCTCATGCTCTGTTCATTCTTTATACTGTCATTGGTTGTGGTCCTTTTTCCAGATGTGGGCATGACACTGCAGAACGTATTCCTGAGGGCTTGATGCCCTGTTGAAGAGTTGTGTTAAACATTTTCAGCGTGTGTGGAGTAAATGAAAGAAGAACTGATTAACAGAGATACGGAGAAGAGTGCTTTCTATGATTATGTATGTTCTTTCCGTACATTTGATCTTCATCTGCATGATTATTGGAAAAACTATTCTTATTGACATAATGGTAATGATTTCAGCTATGTTGCCCAGCCCCTCTGCTCATTATATTTGCATGCACAGGCTCAGGTTGTACAAAAAGAAATACCAACACAACAGACAGCACAGCCTCTGGAGCTGACAGGTGTACAACTGAATACAAATAGGGCTGAATATTGTATTTTGCAGACATGTTGCCTTGCAGCTAGCTGGATATACTGATGTTGTATTCTTGCTCCACACACACCACACACAGGAAGATCAAATCTTCCCCCCCAAAAAAATGACTGTATAAACGCCGCTGCATGCCAGTCAGTGATGAAATATCTGACCATGACGTGTCCAAAAACACAACAGAGGGAATTGTTCAAATAAAACACCCATTCTGCTGTTTGTCTGAGACATCACACGTCTTTGAAGAAAATAATACGTTTGTGTGTGCCACTTTGATGAATAGAGCTTGTAGCTATTGATTTTCTTGTGAGGGCACATGAGGTCATTGTGGTAGGCTTGCACCGAAGTTCTCCCTGAGCTGTAGATGAGTGTCCATCTTCCAATCCCTCCTGACACCAGCTGTCCCTGCAGAGCCAAGTGATTATCCAAGCCTCTGAGCATCGGATTGCGTCGCAGGTCATGGGTTGGGTTGCGGCAGTGAGGCAGGTATTGATTGGTCCTTCGATCTTTAGCCTGGTTACGTTAGGGGAGCAATGAGAGGGACATCCCCAGAGGACGCTCGGGCTAACACTCCTTCTCTAAGATGAACCATTCATTCCAGCACTTCGGTCCAGCCACAGACGCTGGCTTTAAAACGAACCAATATTTACACGTTCCCCACACATGGCCCACGGGCGAGTATTATGGTAATATATGCATGGAAAAATCAATGTAGTCAGCCATTCATTATATTCAAAGCGTGTCAACAGTGGTTGTCTCCACCGTAAAGCAGACATGTCGAAATTAAAATGCAACACCGAAAGATGAGCACTAATGTTATTTTCTATCTTTCTTGTTTCCCCCAATTCCCACAGGCTTACTCTCCGTGAATAATAGCGCTGCGGATGACACGTTTAATATCTGCAGTTTAGATCAGAGGCCTAACTCATCTGCACTACCGAGACACACGTTTATTTTAAATGCTGATCTGCTAAATGAGAGTGGGCCAAAGAGAGGACTCGCACATATATATATACACCACAGCTGTATGCTTAGCCCTCATCGCCGCAGGGCAAAGAGGTTCCCATGTTGCCGTGGTGACAGTCGTGAAAAGAAGTGGCTTGTTTTTGATTGACAGCTGCTGCATCTGTTTGTTGTGTGTGTGTGTGTGTGTGTGTGTGTGTGTGCGTGCGTGTGTGTGTGTGTGTGTGTGTGTGTGTGTGTCACAGTGAGGTGGTTCAGCTAGGCACATTTCCCTTTTAAACACCACAAGTGGCCTAATTAACCACTGTCGGAGCAACGCAAGAAACCACTCACTGTGGATTACAAATGAATCAGCAAAACATAAACACATCCTCAGATTTATCTGTCAGATGGGAAATTAGTGCATTTTATTCTTCTGTTATTTGATAGAAAAGACTGATGTTCTCTGTCTTTCAGAACTTTTTCACCTCCTTCACTTTGGAGCTGATATTAATGTGTCGGAGGCAGATTTGAGTTGGAGGACAGTTCGAGGAGACAGGATCCTAATGAGCCTCTCCGTGCCTTTTTTTGTTATTAAGTATTCATGTTCCAGGTATTTTTAACCTGTGGAGGCATCAGTGCCAGGGTCATTACAGCAGAGGCTGTGAAACCCTCCAGAAACACCTCAGACAGAGACTCTCTCAAACTGACGGGAAATGGTGTCAGAAAGGTCCAGCGTAACAGTAGCTTAAGCAAGCAGAGGAGGCGACAGCATTGTCAGTGCCGCTGCGGGAGTACTCCGAGTACTGGTCTCAAATACTGGCCTGTGTCAGGTAGCGTATTGAGTGACATTAGCAATATCTCTGTGAGTAAGGTAAGTCATCATTAGCTATGGTCTGTAGCAGTTTGGCACTGAAAGTAGTCCCATAGAGCAGCTCAAACTTGCATACATATATTTTTTTTTACCAAAAGGTAATGTAGAACCTGAGAGGGTGATGCAGAGACTTTTCAGACCTTAAAATTTGTTTTTATTTTTTAGAGGATGAATGATAAAATGATTGGCATGCAAAATGTGCACATCTCTATTTGTAGTGTAGAAACAGTGTCAGTTTGCAATGTACGATTGAATTCTGTACTGGAGATGTACTGATCGCTACAGATTTTGCTGTTATAGCTACATCCACTGTGGGGAATTAGACATACCAGAGTCTGTTTGATATCAGTGTATCTGATGAAGAGTCAATTTAGGCTTGTGCTTTTCCAAATGTGATAAAAAGAAGACATTTTAAAATGGTTGCAAATCATTGGGAGGCAGAAGAAGAAATCTTGATCTGATCTTGGTTTACCACCTCTAATTAAAAGTCCTACAGTCCTTGTATGGTTCATATTTTAAATGTAGATTTGCCCAAATAATGTAATAACTCTTTTATTTGTGTTTAGACAAATCACACCAAAAGAAAAAGTGTCTTTCTAATGAACTAATTTCTTCCTTTAACAATTTTACAGAACTTAAATCAAATGTTCCTTTGACAACCCACCAACAGTTTAAAGTTGCTTTGCTGGCAGTTCATTTGTGTGCATTAAGTCTATGGAGACAATATAATTTTGGCATCCAAAATAAAAGCTGGCATTGAAAAAAAAACCTTAACTGAAAAAAGAAACATTGGTTTTCTGAAGTGAACTTTTTTTTCAGTGCCATTATTTGTTTCAATGCCAATACAACTTTTTCCAATCCAAGTATTTATCCAAGTAATGCCAGTGTTTCCTTTTTCAGTCCAGGTTTTATTTCCAATGTCTTTGTATTTTTAATGCCAAAATTATAATACCACTCTTCTAGCCTCCCAGAAAGTATACTATAAAGGTCCAGAATGTGGGTTTTTGTGGCATCTAGTGGTGAGGTTGCAGACTACAACCATCTGAATACCCCTTGTGACTAGACAGATCTCAATTCTCCCCAAATCTTACACGCTGGTTCTTTAAGACACATAAATATTCATTTGAAGTATTTTTATAATGTTTTAGCAAAATACCTGAGGTGAAACCACAGGGTGAGCTGCAGGCTAGTCATATGCAAAGCAGACACAGTGAATATGTCCAAACCTTGGCTTAATGGAGAGTAACACCACTTATCTCAAGAGTTATTCAAAATACATGTGTATATGTTTCAGTAGTGTATGAATTTGAATAAAGAGGCTCACTTTACTCTTGTTTAATAAATCTGTCTTCAGCACAGCTCTCCTCATGCCGTCTTCACCCCTGATGTCATGACGTATGGAGAGGAGTCTAAATCACCACCCCTGATGTTTACTCTCTACCCTCTGTCTCCTTGGCTTTGATATGCAAAATCTGTCCCCACAGCCTGCCTGCCTGACCGACCCACTAAACACCGGTTGCACAGCTTGCTCCTAATCTCCATCATACGGTGTCTGCTTTAAAGGCGTCCAAACACAGCAGCCCCCTCCTCACAAAAGAAGAATGCACACTCTGTTTGAACATCTGCCTGTCTGTCAGCCTGCCAACTTGCCTGTTAAAGGAGCCCTGGACATTTTGAGACATTTCACACGGGCACATTAATTAAATCTCACCGGTCTCTTCAAAGTAGGCTCTGCAGCATCACAACCACAGGTTCCCCACTTGCTGTTTTGGTAAACACACACAGATTCAGCGGGAGGTAGGTAGCTGCAGAGAATAATTGTGTTGTTCCTCAAACAACAAATGCCAAAGTGTCTAACTGTCTAACTGTGTTAGACAAGGTCGGGTACAATAACAGAAAGCATACTGAGGCTTCCAATCTGGGTCTGTTGCCTTTTCAAAGGGATACAATACAATCAGCGTTCACTTTCAGCAAGTTATCCAAACAAAAGAACAAAATATACTAACACATGAGCATCTTCAGATCTGACAATACTACTTGGTTACACCGGTGTCTCTTGCCTGAAGGGCTTTGCATTGCTCTAACAACTGCATGCTACATTGATCTTTCCCGTGCTACAGTAGGTGACAGTCCTAAATCGCACTGCCACAAGAGATCCTTCATGACAAGGTATCAATCTGTGAAGAAGTTCAACACAGCACTTTATTCAGCATCATTATTAGTGGTATTAGCAAAACAGTCACAGGTCTGACAAAATTATGATAACCCAATCAGAATAAAATGCTTCATGGAACCATCTCAATGAAGAGATTGGGCTGATCGGGAGGTTTTTTTTAATCTGGTTGACAGGAGTGGTGTAAACTTTTAATTATCCATTGAAAGGACAATATTAGTGCCATGTAATAACCATGTAAAATAATAACACAGAAGCTCCAAAGTCTGAACCAAGACAGGTGATTCAATCATTAATAATAATTACTAATGACACATTTGGGCATTGAGAGAACTGCAGTCAGGAACTTGTTGCTTACTAAAAATAAATTACATATATTTAGAATAACGTTACTATCTATCTCTAATATTCCTATGTTTTATTTGGACCACTGGCTCCATGGTTCTGACTTCCTTGATTGTTGGTTGCCCACCATGCCAGACCCACATTGTGCAGCCAAGCCCCAGCCAGCTTAGCTAGTTAGCTAGTTAGCTAGTTGGCCCCTGGTTTGCATCACTCTCTGTTATAGATAATTGATTTGTATCATTACATTATCTATTATTGGCAAAAAACAATAACATTTGTTTTAATACATAAGTTAGTATCACGCATAATCTTAGCTTAAGTAATTTGCAAGCTATAAAAAATATATCTACTAATAGCATTTTGCTAATGATAGTGTTAGCAAGCAATAACGCATTGTTACAAACGTTCACAGACAGACAGACTCAAATTATTATTATTATTATTATATTAATAACATTATAGTACTGGCACTAAAGTCTAAGTGCGACTGAGTTTTGCCAGTTGTGGTTGCTACAGCAACACAATGTTGAACCAACTGCTGATGGCAGATCACAGTCTGACTATCGGATAAAGACCGTCCCCTGGGCTCAATTCACATGTAATTCAACTTTATGATTCATCTTTATTGACTTTAGACTTATAATGACTGAATAATTCGTTTTTGATTGGTGATCATTTACACTGGAGAAATGTCACAATCCATCTCTGTAATGCACAGTGTGCCCGCCAGCTACAGATATGTGAGACAAACAAACCAAACAATGTGTTTTGGACTACAAGAGACCATACGCTATGGTTTTCAGTGGCACTGTGTGAACTTCCACAGCCACAACCACACGAGAAACCCCAGAGCATTAAGTTGAAAACAAACTAATACTTTAGATTAAGGAGCATCTCTATGAAGCTCCTCATCATGACTAAGCCTGTCAGGTTGTTGTTGCTGGTTGTCTTGGCTTTAAACCACAGACATGACCCACAGAGAAAACAGAGAAGAGACCATTGACCAAAGAGGAGAACTACTTTCTGTGTGTCTTTGTCAGCCCGTGTCAGAGTCTTTCTTCTCATAGACACGACAGCACAGTAGGTTTGACACCGCTGACAAAATATGTCACTGAAATATGTCAGCCAGCTTGTTGACACACAGCATGATGTCAGATACTCTCTAATTATCTTTCTCTCATACCTCATGACTTCCTGTCACCAACACCATCTGTATCATAGTCAACAAGAGAGGGATGGCTGAGGAAATACAGCACATCATACTCTGTATTATTCTCCCTACATGAGCACTTTTTGCCTCTTAACTCAGCTTTCATCTCAGCAGCATGTTTGACACAGCTTGGGGGAGGGAAACAATATTCTCTGTACAGATTGCCACAGGGGAGGATTTGCCCTCTCACATCTCCTTATTAGTAGTAGCAGCAGTATGAGACATGATTATGTAAAATGAAACAGTACAAAAATGACCCTGGTGGCAATTCTATTTTACTATAGATGCTTTGTCAGTTCCCACAGGCCAACCATTGCTTATTTTATGTTAATTTCACGGGATTTAAGCAGATATAAGGATTTTATTTAAACTATAATCTCTTTGGCAGACGTAAACCATTAAAGAAATAAGTTGAAATTTTAGGAAAGAACCTTATTCACTTTGTCAAGAGTTGTATGAAAGCAGTAGCTGGTGAACCAGGCAGATCTATGAAATCTTGGATCTGGACGGGCCAATCACAACCGTTTATCCAACATGGCTGGGATTTGACACGATGACTGCACTAGGAGTGCAACCTTTTTGGAAACAACTATAATGGCTGCTGCTGAAATGAAACTGTTGGAGTGGAAAGTGGAAAGCCCCCCCCCAAAAAAAAAAAACGACAACAACAAAACAACTGATGTGTTTGCCGTACGGACAGATTTTGGAATGTTTCAATTACCAACTATGCTACGTCACATGTTTTATTGCTCTGACTGATTGTATGTCTATTTAATTAAGTCAATTTTGGTGGTAGATGATTCAAATGAACTGAGAGGTTCCAGACTAATTCAAATTTGCAAATTGACCTGGCTATGAGAATATTGATACTACTCACATATATGTAGTGCAAATGTAAAGTAGCTGGTTATCTTAGCTTAGCACAAAGACTGGAAAAAGGAGGAAACAGCTAGCCTGGTTCTGTCCAAATATAATGAAATCCAACAACCAGCACCTCTAAAACTAAGGAAAACTAAGGAAAACGACCAAATCTGAGTAAGTTAACAAAGTCTGGCGGGCTAAACACTCTACTTCTGACTTGCGTGGAGAACGGACCAAAACAGAATGGCGGCCGTGACATGATAAGAGAAGTGCCCAGTGGGGTTTTGGGGGGGTAACACCCACTGTTTAACACGTTATATCTTGCTTGTTGAGAGATGTTGTGATTTTAAGAGGGTGAGTCTCGCACAGTGAACCTCACAGTGATGACAAGACTCCAGGATGACAGGATGGCTCCCGGCCAAGAAATATTCTTTACTGTAATCATACTTGCATTTTGTTATTTTTACAAATTTAACAAACTCAATGTAACTGGTTAATTATGCGGTGAGAGGTGGATTTTGTTGTCCCTGGACAGAGCCAGGCTGTTTTCCTCTGTTTCCAAGCTAACGAGCTGCCGGTTGTTGCATTTTAGTAACCATACAAACAAACAAGAGCGTGGCATTGATCTTCTCGCCTAAATCGCTGCAAGAAAGCAAATAAGCATGTTTCCAAAAATGTCAAACTATTCTTTTGAGACACATCCTGTTTAATTCACGAGGCACATAAGGTAGGACATTTTTGCATATTAATCAGAGGAGACTATACAAAAACAAACACTGCAGGATAAACAAGATGCAAAGGTTTACTTTGACATTCATGGTTTATTGTCTGAGCTGAATGGGAAAACAAATGCTGCTAGTGGACTAAACACTTCTTGATTAAACCCTCATGCTACCCAAAGCAAAACAAGCAATGAAAGAAAAAGGAGATGAGAGTGAATGCCGAGTCACTTTAATCTTTCTAAAGCCATTTTCACTCCTGTTAGTTCAACATGACTGTGAAAAAAAAACAAAAAACCTTTCTTCTTGTTTGAAGGAAAAAGGAAGTGGAAAGCTTGGAATCGTGACGATATGGTCTGACCTCACTGCTGAGTAATCTTTTGATTATTTTGGGTGTTTTACACAGACAGAAGAAAATATTTGCCGTCTGACAGACAGACAGATTGCTCTCCAGACGATTCATTTTTCTCTGCCAGACATGGCCGACATTTACCAGCGGGGACGCAAACACACACACTCCCAAGCACACACACACACACACACACACACACACCTGTCTTGACATAACGGGCCCCTGAAAGAGTAGGTTTTCATAAAGTGTAAAACTGAAGGAAAGTTTGATTGCGCAAAGCAGTGGATTACAGGTAACGGACATGGTTGACCTGTGTTTCTGCTGAGCTGCAGAATGTGCAGAGAAAGACAATTTCTCTTGTTTTCTTGGTCGCTCTCACCCAAAAACTGAGCGTTCCTGTTGAAATAATAGAAGCAATGTGACAAAAAAAAGTGTCGAATGTGACTGAGCTCTGTTGTAGCTTTGTAATGGCCTGCCTGAGGATATTATGTTAACCTGATCGCTAAAGCTCCCCCTTAAAAACATACTTTAATATATATTTTCTTTGAGTGAAGTGCAAGAAGCAACAGAATCAGTGGTGATTTACAGTGTGCTCACATCTCATTTTCTGGCTTTCACATTATTGTTTGTAACTTATCTTAAATTCTTTTCAGGGTTAGCGGTATAATTTTGCATTAGTTTAGCGATAGAGACAGTTATGACATAAGCTATTCTTGACTACAGTGTTCATTAAGGGATTCAGTGACCACTTCCATCGTGTAAATGGAAACAATGTGGAGAAAGCCCGTCTGGATTAACACACTCCTCTGTGGGAAGCTTGAGAGCAGTCCGAATGGATTTACGCATATTAGTGTTAATCTTTGCCTATGATGAGTTGACAGACTCTAATTCCTGATAAATGATTAATAATGAGTCAATATGGCCGCTGTAAGCTTACATTCGCAGAGGTTAATTGTTGCTGGTGTTAGTTAGTTAATATTCGGAGCCTTTTCACTGGAAACAGCTGCCAACTGCTGAAAGAAATTAATTTGGAAAGGTTGTGTGCCAGAAAAACAAAGCAATTAGCTTAAAGGGGCAGAAAGCTCTGTAATGGGTTTGTCACTACAAGTGACTTCTTTGACACTCCACATCATCCGACTCATTGACGACATTAAAATATTGATTTGCGGAGCTTTGAAGAGAAGGGTAAAATGATTTGTTTTTGACACAGAACCATGAATATTTTAGCGACAATGCTTGTTGTAGCCATATGCTGCATCTGTTCATGTCTACCTGACAGCAAAGTTTGAAATAAACAAAGTTTAAAAAATAAAAAATAAAAGTTTTCAGCACCACAAGCGCTCGATGTTTCCTCCCTGAAGAAAACAGATGTGTGGCAGCTATATTCTTCAAACAGCCTCTCTGTTTCCTGCACAACTCAGCTGGGTTTGGTGAGTGCACACCGGAGGATACTCTGAGTTTATTGGAGAGCACATTTTCAAACGTCTAAGGGTCTTGACATTAGGCAGGAAACTATGCATTTTCTCTTCTATCTCAGGAAGGCACCACTGTGAATATCTCAGACTCATTAGTGAATAAAGTACTTCTTTCCATTTCTTCTACGCTGATAGATGTGCGTCTCAAGAGAGAAAAATATGCACCGGTCCAATTTGTTTCCAACAGGTAGATCTGTCGGGTAAGCTTTAATCAGATCTATTTAGCAAAGTGAGGCTCCAGCTTTGTCTCAGATAACAAGCTCAGCCTCTGTTTGTGCTGTTCTATTCACTGTACAAGCCACAGCCTGATGAAAGTAAACAAACTATTCATTTATTGCCCCTTTTCATTGAATGTAATTTGGCAGAATGCTTCCTTAGGGAGCGGAAGCCAAATGCAAGTCGCTGACAAGGCGTCTCGCTGTAAAGCAGAGTCGAGTTCCAAATGATGCTGTCAGGTCTGTGTGGGGAGAGGAGAAAAATAAACACAGGTCTCCTGAATTTAGCCTTGTCAAACACAGTTAGCACCACTGTGTGGAGACTCCTTCCCCTGGTGCCATCTGTATCAGCGATTATTTGTTTATCGCTGCGCAGATGTACACAGTCGAAACACCAATTAAGTTGATGCACTGGCTGTACTGTACTTTATCATCAGTTTTTGTCTGTTTCCTTTTTTTCTCCTCTCATAAAATTCAAACACAGTTCAGTAAAATCCATAACAGAGTGTATTATTATGTAGATTAAAGTGCCGTGCAGCATTTTATACACTAGAGAACGACTTGCGATGAAAAGAATTAATCATGTGTCTCTTACTTGGGACGCAGTACGGCATGCATGTGTTAACTCTCCAAGTCATGCAACATTCATGGCCTAAGCATTCATTAAAGTTTGTCAGATACAAATGAGTCTGCATGAGGCAGAGATGCACCCCGTGCAAGTTGGACAGCGATAAGGTGAAAGAAGCTCAAAGGAGGCTCCTACAAATCCATAGGCATGAATGTGTGGGAGTGTGCGGTGGAGCAGAAAGCTGCTTCCACACAGCTACGGTAAACCGTGTTTGTTACTGTAATTGGCTCATTTGACCCCCAAGAACAAGTAATGTTCCCTTTGTTTTACAGTTTAAAGGAAGGTGGAACAAAAGACTGCAGAATACACACTAATGAAATCCCCATTTACATATTTAATATCGTATTTTTCAGTTGACTCTGTGTTGCTGCATTCATACCAAAACAACAGCAGTGCACTCACTGTATCAGACACACAGCGACCAGATAACAGCAGGATTGAAGATCACTCAGCTCCAATCAGCCCCCCCCCACTTATGGAAAAGTGGAGGAGGATGAAGAGGAGGGACATGTTTTTATCCTAGGACTCATACCATACTGATGGAAGTGGAGAAACCTATCTCTGTAGCGATATTGAGGATGCTCAAACCTCTCTAAGCCACGGTAGAGCTGCAGCTTGTATAAGATCAAAAGGGGCCAGTTTTACTACATGTAATTTCTGTACACACACACGCCAAAGTGCAGCATGATTGGTGCTGTACTTTTGGACACAGACGCATTAAAGCAGCTAAAATCAATACTTTATAATAAAAATGAATCTTTATGTTGTGTGTAATGTGAAAGTGATCACTCGCAGTGATAGACCCATAAAGACTTATTGCTCCCCCTCACCTCCGTACAGTAGTGGTTTATAGCATCTTTCCCATCATTGTTTTGCTTTTTACGGCCCACCACTTCATTGTTATGGTTCACTGTCACCAAGTTTTTTTTGAGCGCAGCTGTTTTCAGTGAAAAACCTGCTGCTCGGCACCAAACAGCAGACAGACACAGTTAGTAACTAGCTGGTGAACACAGCAGAACATTTAGCAGCTAAAGAGGCAGATATTTCCCTCAGGAGTTCAATCAAAAATAAAAACATTTTTTAAATCAAAATGGAAGCCAAAAGAGAGTGAATGTTAAAATCACCATGTGGCCATAAATAGGCTCCAAATAAATACTAATGTTGCTCTGCTTTTGTCAGACGCCTTCATAGGCAGCTTTAAAGGTTGATAATGTGTCAGCGGCAGAAACAAGCTGTGAACACCCCGTGGTAAAAAAATAAATCAGGTATTGCAGGTGTAAAAGGTCCAATTTAATTCTTAAAATGGGGCAAAGGGTTTTTTACTTATTATTATTATTACTTTACTTACTTCATTGTATGTTGGAGCAAGTTTCTGACAGACACAGTAAGAAAATGGAAAAGTCATTTTCATTTTAAGTGTAGACTCGACATAGATAACCGCGTAGACACAAATGTGTGAGGCTGACAAGTGATGTTAGCAAAGAGGAAGGCAAAGGTAGCTGAAAGGAAGGACGAAAAAAGGTAAAAGAAAAGTGGAAATACTGATGTATCACAGGGAGCTCTTTATGAAGGGGTGTAGGGGGCATGTCTCACAACAAACTGACACATATGCAAACAGTAAGATGACGTTGAAGAAGAGAACAACTGCACAATATGAATAACACGCTAGAGAAGAGCCAACTGCAAACTACATTATGTGATGAGGACACAGACATGATACTGTTTTACTTCATGAAAATCAAAAGGTAACAAACTGTTCTGGATTAAAGGGGCTTTTATGTCATATCACATAACAAAGAGAAGATCTTTGTATGCTGTTATCAAACTAAAATAATCTGGTTTATTTTCATCTAGTTTATTTTATTCTTTGGAAAGCAGTTTGAGGATCGATTTGTTAACTCCCCCGGGTGAAGTTATCTCGAGTAACTGCGCTCTTCTTTTGAAACAATGAGTTAAAGACAGTTGTGATGATCATGAGCTATGTGTGAGGAACCCTCCCAGCGTGGATTCATGGACATAATTTGAAGTATTCCTGCGTTGTTACAGGTGTCATTTTGTTCTACATTGTGCTCCGCACTGTGACAATTTCCACACTTTCATTACTGTTAAACGTGGACATTAGCAGTTCCTGTGGTTAAACTGCGACTGATGTTTGTGCATGACTGATGGAGGTTCTCAATGGTCGCTCATCATGGGCCTGCTGTGAAAATAAAAGCTTACTAGCATCCCTTAGAAAGCAGATTTAATCGCTCAAGAGAGTTCTGCAATAATTACTTATTTTAAAGTCAAATTACAAATTCTGTCAACACTGGTAAGGATTTGTTTTTCTGTTCACAGTTTCTCAAATTGTAATTTTTTCACTGTTGTAAATATAAGAATCTCTCCTCTGTGATAATTACACCAGAGACATTGGAAGTATTGACAGCTTCCCTTTACTGCACTAAACCGCAGCCCTCCTGATGTGGCTGCTTTATTCTATGAGGCAGATGAAGGAGGTGGCACAGATCGTTGTCACCTCCCCCGAGTGGGTCAGCGGTCAAGCAGTAATGAATCAAATGAAATGAATGCAGAAAGAGCAGCGTTTGAGTTGAAAATGCTAATGAAACGGCTAAACTGCAAACACTTATGCGGCCACAACTGTGATTATTCTGTTACAAGAAATGTTTCGCAAAGACAGACCTTTGCTATTTAGACACCCTGACTGTTTAGCGATTCAGAGAAGAGCAGCCAATACTGTGGATGATTTCACACGAAGCAGAGGCAGGAAAAACTGATTGCGTGAGGTAAGACTGTGTTATGATTCATTTAGGCTCAAGCTCGTTAGTCTTGGTTGCGCTACGTAACACCATAAGATTAATATAATAAATAATTTAGTCTTTGCATTTGAAATGTTGAGATGCAAGTGGATGTAGTTATCGTGCTGTTGCCTGCAAGTCAGTGTCAGGGATTATAGGTGGGGGCAGTTGCTGAGTGCAACTCTCGCCTCACCCTTTCCTTTCCTAGCGTGAGGGAGGAACTATGTTGACTTGAAAAGAGCAAAATGCCATCTCTAGGACTCAAGAGGACAGTCTCATACTAAAGTAACAAACACAATGATTCTTATTTTCAGGTGATTAAACACTAGTGAAAACATAGTTATAGATATTAGCCCATTTCTGCTGCATTCTTTAAATAGAGCCTCCTAAATCGGACACACTGGACCTTTAAATAAATAGGTCACAATGTCCAGCAAGCACTACTGACCTGAAGGCAACACTACACAGAGAGTAAAGTCTGCTGTGTGACTTCAAGGAAGCAGCATCTCATCTGGTAATTCATACTCAAAGCCGCACCGAAGACGTTGTCAGAACGTTACATCTTTGTTGTCAATAGGCATCAGAGAGAGACTGAGCGGCGAAGAGGAAGAGGAAGGCAGAGATGCTGTGGAGAGCGCCTCAGGCAGTGTAGAGAAGTAGCTGTAATATCATCAAACGCTTGTCATATTTGCACAAGTCCTTTCTCATGAATGGGTGGAAAATACAGAGAGAACGTGGACCGTGTTATTGTTTTATACCGCACAGCAGTAAAGCCGCGTACACCCCCGCTGGAAATTCATGTCAAAGAACAAGAATCATATTAGCACGCTTTGTCAACAAGATGATATGGACTGATGACAGACGGATCAACAAATGAAATGTCTATAAATATTCATTCTTGTTCTATTTTACCGATGTGTTTGGCAATGTTTCAGCTACATTTTATTCATGGAAATACATACTGTATATATGTTTTAATGAAGGGAGGAGGGCTCCAAGACACTATTTTCTGTCCCTGATCAAAGCACTCTAAGGGTAGAGTTTGGTAATGGTTGGAAACATCTTCAAAACTGTAAAAACTGTGTTGGAAAGTATCAGAGATCACAAGATTTCTAAACACATCAGAAAACATCCCTCCTCCCTTGGTGGCACAACATGTTTCTTATGGTTCATCTTTAAGATCATTTTAAGACACCGAGATCATTCCATCAAACCTCAATCAGGAGGATCTGAAGTGAGCTTTTATTTGGGTCAGTGGAGGCAGATTCGGGGTCTGATCCGATCTGTTTATCTGCTCCGCTGTGTTGTGTGTACCCAGGAGAAGCTCGAGTACTTTCATATCTCCAGTTCCTGAAATGGAACAGAGCAACTGGGAAGCATCACACACACACATGCCAATCACTCAGAGAAACCCCAGGGCTCTGTCCTGAATACTGAAAAGATATTTCACTTAGAGGAGCGATGAGGTGAAAATCCCCTGCTATCATTTATTTTCAGTGTATTTTGACATCTTAGTATGTTTTTATCTACTTTATTTTCAGGACATGCTGTAGAAAAAGTCTTTTCTGCTTTCTTATTGCTTTAGTCTAAAATCATAGGTTTCTCATCTCTCCTCCAGTTGCTTAATAATCATTTCCATAGTGCATGCCGTATAATTAAACTAAGTTAACTAATAAAAATAGCGGATGTCGTGCTGATCACATAATCAGGACACTGAAGCATTTGAGAGTGTCATCAGTGTGCAGAAGCATTGTAAATGTTAAAATGACCTGCTTTCTTACGCACCTTATTATACAACAGCAGCAGGCTATTACTGCCTGCCAGTTTTTCTTTTTAAATAGGGGTATTTTACGAGCGTAGCAATGTCAACTGTACAATCTTGTCTGACTGCCTACTTTTCACCACACTTGTCCGTAAAAGCCCTGGTAGAAACTCATAAAAAGACCATAAATATTTGCGTTGTTTCAGAAGAAGGTTTTTAGTAAAACTGTCACATCACAAGCTCAAGACACTCAGTACATTTATGACACCACAAGAGAAAAAATATAGACGCAACTGAAGGTTAGGACACTCACTGACTCTCAGTTCAAACTTTATTTTTTGAAAAAGTGACCACAAATTGATTTATAAAACTGTCAGTCAAGGCACATTTATAAACGTTTGATTCATTCACATTGGAGGCATCATTTTTATTACCCTGCTGCTCGTGTGCTTTTTATTTTATCCTCTATTGTGGAGCACTTTGTAAAGTCTTGTTTCAATAACAGTGCCATTGACTAAATCATTAGTTGGACCGGTGTAGCAGGCTGATGCATTGAGGTGTGTCTACATCCATTTACGGTGAACCGTGAGGGCCGTGCTGGATAGGCTCCATCCCCACCGTGACCCTGATGAGGATAAGTGGTTACAGATAATGGATGCATGGATGGATGGATGAGGGTCGTGCATGTGCATCCAGCTCAGCGGTGATTGAGATTTACTATCTCTACACATGAACCAGATATAAATAATAATATAATATGTATACATATTTATATCTTTGTGTCTTTTAGCTGCAGGTATACAATTTTTTTTTTTTTGTTTTTTTACATCTGGCACGTGATTTTCCACATCAGGACTTTGAGTAAAGGAGTAATTAGTTCTTTTGTTTGTATTTTATTTTTTCTTTTCCCTGCCAGTTTCATAATAGGCCCAGCTTGAGCGTTAATGGGATGCCATAAGGTTATTGTACAGTTAAAGACCAAACAAAGAGCTCGATGTAATTAACTTGGCCTCACAGCTTTTTGTTTCTTTTCTCACAGTCCTGCTAATAGCAAAGTGGGTTTCACCATTTTTGCTGTTTTTACGTATTTCAGGCTGATCTGGTGGATCTCTCCTCTTCATCCCTTTGTCTGTACATTCTCTTTGTTCATACAATCATGGCTTTGCACTCGGCAGATAATTTATGCAGTAAAAACAGAGCTCTGAACCAATGAGTTCCTGAGCTATTGTTCCTAAACATCCCTTGGCTCACTCACAATCACATAGAAAGGCACATATTTACATGCTAATCATATTCAAACACACACACAGTTCCTGCTCATTTCTGTCTGTCATAGATCCCCTGGACATTATTTCAAACGTTGCCTGACAAGCAAACAGTAAATGAAGCAGATAAATAAGCCGGGATATAAATAAATCCCACACATCTGCTTCGATCAGTCACTTCCTGTCTGCGAGGGACAGGCACTAATGGACAGGGTTAATGTAGCCGGTTATCCTTGATGTGTCTGTGTAGGAGTCAGTGATGACCCGTCCTCTGCTTACTGTCTACTTGACTTTTCCAGTCACACTCTCAAGCCCCCAGACAACCTGGAACACACTGTCCTGGCCTGCCACTAACTCACACGGCGTGACCTTCCTGCTAATAATAACAGAGAGGCCGCTACCCTTTTAAACTCCGCTGGTGGAGGAGAAGTGATTCTAAAAGATATGACGGTAAATATGGGACAGACGCAGGCAACGAGGGAAAATAACACTGCAAACTGCTGTTTTTTTTCCAAGTTGATTGACGCAACAATTGTATGTTTTTCTGCTGCGTGCAGATGATTATAAACTCTATGCCGAGGCAAATTGTTGTGTCTTTGTTCAGCTCCATTTTCTTTTCAGTCGGATTCTCTGCAAGAATGTAACAAACAAATCAAAAGAGATGTGTGGTGATGATCGGTAATTTAGAGTTGACATGCATACGTCTGAACCTCATGCTTAAACCTCAAAGCACTTTTTTAGTTTCAGCCAATGTATGCAAGATTTCAGTATTAGTGATATTTAATCTTGTACATGTAGTTGAAGTGTACAAAACTTGTCATACTACAGTAAGTACTACAAGCAGATTCTGTAATAAACGGCTGAAGACTGGCAGTCACAATCTGTTCTCTCAGGAACAAACAACAGTAGCAGTTCTTGCAGAAAATTCAATTCAACGCAAGCAACTTTATTTATCCAACTAGGGGCAATTTGTTCGGAGCAACTAGTTGATGGCCTACACAAAACTGTCCAATCAAGACATGCAAACCAACGCATGAATGATAGATGGAAGCTCAATTTTATTCCCCAAACTTTTCTTAAATCTTACAAACGTGGCTTTATGACTCCCCAAAAATGTATTCTGGTAATGGAAAACAGTTAGCATTTGAAGTGCTTCCTCTTTTAAACGCATGAACATGGTTCACTTAATACCTTGGGTGGGAAAAATTGGGTGCACAACCTGCACATCTAAAAAGCTGATAACAAAACAGAATGCAGACACTGTGCCTGTAACCCAAAATAAGGTTAATTTAATAGAGCCATTTCCGTTCCAGAGAGACCCTCATCTTGATAATATGTAGTGACACCACACGAGATAATACTTATCAAAATAAAAGCAGACATGTCTTTATTTAAACTGAGCAGAGTGTGGACACTTAGGCCGCTGAATGGCCCCTCTGGTGTCAAATTAGGTCAGAAACAAAGCAGAGAAATGTCCCATCAGGTTAAATAAAGGTTTCAGAAAGGGTTACTTTGGCATACCACTGTATGAATATAGTTCATGGAAATTATGGTTGATATAGTTGCATTTAAAGTATTATGGTGATCTCTAGCATTACTGAGAAAGGTAGTGGACCCACATTTTCATTTGATAGTACGTTACATATCATAGATAACAAAACTATTCTCTGAGATTAACCCTGTGCTAGTTATAACCTTATCAGCCATGCGGGATGGCATGAGTGGGCCTTGCTCAACATACCAATAGTTCTATGAGCATTTAGCAACTCTCATGCTATGAGATGATAAAGTGGTTAAAGCCCAATTATATAACTTTTTTTTTTTTACCTTAAAAAAACACATTAAATCATTTTGATGTTACCCTGACTTGTAATCAGGTCAATGGTGTCTCCACTCTGCGCCCCATATTCCTGTTTCTGCTCTATGTAACCTTGTGCTCCGAGTACGACACTTACAAGAAGCACGTACGCCTAACCAAATCACATGACACCAACTATTTCACTGATTTTGGTAAAAACTGGATCATATTTTATGGGGAAGATGTTTTCTGAGCTACAGCTCTGTGATTCACAGAGTTTCCTGATGGACAGTGAAGTAAATTATAGCTGCTGTTAGCTGACGATGAGCTAAAGTTAGCTCAGTTTATTAGCCAGACCGCCTTGTGGTGAGCTCAGAGTGGGAAGAGGAGATTTTCAGGCTGGGAACACAGGTGGAATTCAGACCAGACCTGGGCAAGCAGGCAATGTAACTGGGTTTAGCAGGCTCTATGGACATAATTTCAGAGGCTAAAAGACAGAGGGAGCAAAGATAAGTGAAAGAGAGAACAGCATAACAAAAGGGGACCAGGTTAAATCTGGGACTGACTTTTAGTTATTGGCGAGAGCTTTATGAAATAAAAGGCTGCAAGACAGACGCCGAGCTGGACTTATTGTTGTTGGACTAAGTCAGTAATATTGGCTTGAAGTTTGGCTGTTTTAGTGAAGTTGTTGACCTCGACTGTTGTACTTTGTAAGTTTGTTGCCATAGTCTCTATTGTCGCCTGTGCTACTTGCAGCATTTCTGTATTTCTGTATATAAAATCCTTAAAGAAGGTTTTCTTCATTTGCTCGTGTTTTGTCTTTTTGTATATACCAAATCCGATGACAGAAGTCTACATAAATACATATAATCCATCATTAATCTTGAGTGCAACTTTTAAAATTCAAATATTTCTAAATTTTCGAATAGCTCTGTTTACAATAAATCCATACTTGGAGGTAGAAAGAGAATTTAAGGGTCAGATAAGTGCAAGTAGGACACAAAAAGCAGCATTTGGCCTCAGACTGTGTGAGGGTTAACACAGACAGCATGATTCTGACTGTGCTTGACTAGTGGATGTACTGTGGACTAAATTAGATTAAAACATCTCCAAAAACTACAAAATTGAACTTTTGAAGTCGCCTTCAAGGCAAGACAAAGTAACATCCCACACTTCTGAACTAGGTCAGAACATTTGTTATCTAAAGTCCACACAGACAGCATTAAAACAGGACATCCAAATTGTGATTATAATGATAGACTCACTGTGTGGGGGGAAAATTTGGAGACAAAATACAGTATTTGTTAAATCAGCCAAATGTGTCATGATGGATAATCACATCTCCAGGGTTTCTTGATTATTTTATGCCTGGATTTTAGATGCTGTATGGAATTATTGTGATTATAATCCAATCATCCAGGATGACGATAAAAAGCAGGTGGAGTTACGGCACATTGTCCATCTCAGGCATTACTGGAGGAGGCCAGCCGGAGAAATCATATGCTGGGAAAGTCTGTCCATCCTTAACCTCCCTGACAACAGCTATCTTAGCACCCTCTGCTTCTCCGAGCGTCACACTCCCACAGAGCGATCAGCTGTCATCGCTCCCACCAGTGACAGCTTTGTAATATGTGTGAGGACTCTTAAAAGCAATCTCTCCCCCCTGACGCCTTTGAGAGCCAACGAATAGCACAACCACCGTCAGAAGCCTGAGATAGTTTCCCTATCAGACAGCACTGACCAGAGGCCGTGTGCTCTCTCCTGCAACCAAGAAGATAAGGTGGTTTTACTAAATCTTACACACACGCACATGCGCGTACACACACACACACACACATACATACACAGCAAGGGGGAATCATTTCAACACTGTGTTTGCAGAGATTGGTGGTTTACAGTGTGGCTCAAATCACGATAAGCAAAAAACAGGCTCAATGACAAGTTATTAAAATGTTCAGCGCCATGTGACGACATGATTTTGTCATGTTTGACATATATAATATATCTTTTTTTTTTCATTTTCACAGCAACAAGTAGTAATGCATTTTTAATGTTCAGTATATAAACAAGGAGGACGGCAGCTTGCTGTCCTCCTAATAAATCAAAAGATATCTAATCGCTATCCAGATTAAAAAGAAGCTGTTTAGAAGAATGCTGTTAATTATGTCCGTTCAGTGAGTTCTAGCAAGCATTTTCTCAAGTCAAATACTGACTTAATCATGAGATTCTTTATCCATTAATAGAAAAAGCCAATTCACATTAGCTCTCCTGCACCTTGCAGGTGTTTCTTCATTATAAGGAAGTAATGAAGAGGCCACTTTTGATCTCGGTTCTCAGCAAACTGCTTCATTAATTTGAATCAAAGTCTATTCTTTGCTGTAATGTTCGCACACATTTTGAACAAGGTCATTTTCTTCCTCTCTTTCTTCATGATGACATCCAAATCGATTGCAAAGTGCTGTCATCACATGTGGCTTCAGCCCCCCCCCCCTCCAAACTTTCAGATTATTTCCAGAGTGAACTATTTTGAAGGATGCCATTGCCTCTAGTGAGAAACGGTCCATTTTTCCAATTCACAGTTTCCAGTGATGTGAAGAAAAGTAAATGGAAAGACAAGCGGAGCATCTCCTCAGTGATCCGCGGGGGTATATGAATGTGTGTGTTTGTACATGTGTGTGTACAGTTTTCCACTCATGTCCGTGTTCAAGGACATGTTGGATCGGTGTTATTGGTGCACTTAACGTTCCTCCCGGACAGCCACCCATGCAGCACTCAGCGGGGTGTCAGGACTTCACACATTTATAAAGTAGCAAACATGGTGTGGAGGAGGTGATAGTGAGCTAATGTGATGTGCTGCTACAGGAACAAGTGCTTCAGGACATCGGCCGCTCTCCACAGACAGAATCTTTGCCACATCTGGCCACACAAAACACACTTTAATGAGAAGCAAAAGGTCAGCTTAGCACATTTTGGCCTGTCAGCAACGCCCCGGGTGGCCACTGGGCCTGGATATTACAAGCATGCCAAGCTGCCCAAAGGTGTCCACTCAGGCCAGTGTTCCCTCAGGCTCAGTGGGTCTGAAAGGGTTTCCTCAGAGGTATGACATAGTTGAAATTCAAAGCAAACCCTCTGGCCACCAAAACATGGAAATACTTGCAGAGCAACTGAGGTGACGTAGCTTTGTTGTAAATATTAAGTTTGACGGAGATATTTAAATATCACTCACTACCAATGTGTGCACTAAATGAAAGTTCCCCTCCACTCAAAAACACACGTTTGAGCTTCACTAACCGTGTTTAAAGTCTTACAGGAAGTCATGTTTCTTTTGCCGTTTCAATCAAACTTTTTAAATGGGATATCGCAGAATCCATCAAAATATGTTGATGTTGATGGATTTTAGCTTGAAAGTCATTTATGGTACAATATACAACTCCAGTGGAGAGACATCTTGTGTCCAGCAGTTACACTTTTTAATAGAATTCATAGATCTGTTTACATTTGAGTAAACTGTTTGCATTTTAGTTTGCTCAAAATTCAATTTTGTTGCATTCTGAATTTGCTGTTTCCCACTAAACGTCCAGATAAAACATGAGCTCTCAGAATACTTATGGCCAAGACACAAACCTTTAAAATTGTAGCTCCAATGCTGTTTTGGATACCATGGCCTATAATTCATGTCCTGTGTTTGCTGTTCATGGTACATTTACTCCATTGATGAACTTTTAAACCACTACTATTGAGTAAGTGCTGAAGAGATAGTCAATATCCAGTTTTTACGTGGTAAGCAAACCAGAGCAAACACACCAGTCCACAGATCCAGATGAGAGAAAGCTATTGAAAAAAATCTGAAAAGCTCTCTTGGCCATTTAAAAGCACTTTTGGGAGAGTATCTGTTCATATCCACATAATGCATTTGTATTTTTGTGTCTAGCATGCACTGACCTCCGGCAGACACTAGATTAACCCCTGGAACTCTACCTACGCTCAAGAAATCCATTAAAACTGAAATGTCTTTTCCTGCCCGCTATTCTCATGAGCTACTTCCATGTTTCATGCCTCCAAACAACAAAACAGCCGAGCGCACACTTCCACACAGAGATAAAGAAATGCATGAAACTATATTGCGCCCCAGCTCGTCTTAACATGGCACCATGCCATGCCATCCGAACGCCAGCCAGGAGCTGCAGGAAAGGATGTAGGGCACAAAATCAATTTCCTTTGTCGCCTCACTAGCACCGGCTGCTCCCTTGGACCAAATAAAATTTAATCCTGCCATGACTCCTCAATTAAAGAAAAAAAGTATATTACTCTCTGACTTCTCTCTATCTTTTTCAAAAGGAGATTAGCCACGGAAATGACTTCTTGACAATAATAGAAATGTTATTAGAAAAGAGAGAGAGAGACAATTCGGGACATTTTGGTTTTTCCTCTTCGGGTGAGCTACTTGTCAGTGACAGGCAGACTGTGAAAGTTAAAAAGATGTTTCAAGTTCATTCAATGTGTGTGGTTACAGGCTGCTATTATTATTTAATGAGATTGCCTACTGACAGCCATTTAAAAATACCCGTCTGCAACAAAACAACTGCTGTAAACGACATAATTAAATAGCCACAGGCAATGTATATATAATAAAACAGTTTGCCGATTTAATAAACACAGTCTATAAGGGGAAAATAAGACTTTAATTTATTCTTTGTTTTACTGTCTCCCCCTGAGATGCAAACACATATTTGCAAGAGTGTTCTACTCCCCCGGGAATAACAGCAGAGATGAAAAATGAAGTTGAGTGAGGAGAGAGGAGGAAAGGTGTAAATGAAAACTTGTCAGTCGCATATAAACCCCCTCTATATCTCTGAGATATAGATGACTATGTTTGACCCCTGACCCCTCTTCAGAGACTCAAACATGAAGCTGAGCTCCCTGTGATGATGAGAGGAGGAAGGTAGCAGCTCTCAGATACGTTCTGCTGTCACACAACTCCTCGACATTCTGAGAGCAAAAAGGAAAGTGGGCAAAAGAGGTTGATGACCTGTGAAGCATAAAGGAAGACAACAGAGTGAAGAGGGAGTATTATTTTAAGAGATAAGTGAATAGAAGTGAATGCAATCAAGAAAATAGTCGTTATGCAACAAGAAGGCTGGTTTCATATTCATGAATCATGGTGCTGCTTCATATGAGGTGAGGCGCTCACGACTGACCTGATCACCAGTCCAATGATGGAGGAAACGGACTGACAACATTTAAAATGCATGTATGTTTGAGTGAAGGTTAATTTAATGGCACATGTTATGACACATGACATATTGGTAAGGTTGTATGAAATAGGAATATGGCCAAAATCATATTTTATGTTATTTCTCTCACATTCCCGACGGATTTCTTTTGATGAGACCATTTCTCTTCCAAAACAGATATTGATATGTGTTATTATGGATAAAAATGACGAATTGCACCGAAAGAAAAAATGTGTATGAGTCAATATTGTAACTATTATAAATCAATAACTAATGCAGACAATAACCAGCGAGCAAGATAAATGAGAACAGAAGTGGCTGCAGTAGGGCCAACAATAAACTATGTACTGTATGTCTGTATTAGATGGTAGAAAGCTTGTATGAACATCATGTCATGATTTCACCACACAAGTCGCTTCCTGTTGTTGTAAAATTTTATTTTTTATCAATACAGCAACTTTTCCGACTTAGCCAAGTGTACATCCTTCTTCTTTACTTTTCTTGCAAAAACTGAATTCACAAATAACACAAAGAACATGAGAAAGAGCGCCTACAAAAAAACAGATGTTGCAACAAGTTCATTTGGGAAAAGAAATGATGTTTGTTCACAGATCGAAATGGCAAAAAGGTTACAGTTGTCAGCAGTGGTTGCTATGGCAGCAGAAAGACATCAACTGATGGTGGCTGAAAACCAAACAAAGGACCTCCATAAATGTTTGTTGAGACATACAGCAAAATCCAATAAATTGCCTCGGGTGATTCATTTGAGTCAGTTGGGACGGACCACTCCAAGTTTGTAAAAGGCTTACCCACTCCTCACCTTTCTCTGCTTGAGGCTGGCAGAGCAAAGCTACATTATCCGCCACTGGCATAACACACCCAACTCTCCAGTGGATCTGTCAGCAGTTGTGTTGGGCTATGGGTAATGTAGGCACCAGAGTTTGACAAAGACGAATAGAATTTAAAAAAAAAGACGATCTCTGATTCTGCTGGATTTAAAAAATGTCCAGCGTGATGCTGAATCATTGCAGTACAATTTTTAAAGGTCAAAAATAAGCCAGATGATCAGATAGATACTGTCATGATCATATCAAATTTGATTTTTATTAGCTATTTAGACTTGATATTGATAGTTTTCCTGCTGTGAGTCCTTACAGGCTCAGTATTTCACACTCTTTATTGTGTATAAAGAGTATTTTTGCTGATTTACACGTGTGGACCTCTGAGGCACACTGAGAATGAGTAATTCTTCCCTTCTTGACCTTACACACCTCCCACTGTTTGAACAGCCCCACCTCCCAGCCTCTGGTAAATGTTGGCATTAGCATTTTGGCATTTCCACTGTTTGTGCTTTTTGCATGTGTGATTCGTGTTGTGCTTCAGCTCGAGTGTTCACCCATCACTGTAGAGCTGAGAGACATTTTTCATGATTGTATACACCCCCCCAACAAAAAAAAGTCTTACCATCATGAATCCTGGAAGACTTGTGTCCTGTACAGGAGGAGAGAAAGCAAGAAGGCAGAAATCTTTGACGTCAAGAACATTCTCAGTAGATATTCTCAACATGCTGCCTGCCCTTTTCAGGAGGTCAAAAGCTCACTTTTCACTGATCTCATTACAGACAGTGGCATTTCATTAGCCAGGATCTATCATAAAGCACCATTATCTCTCCATCTGATGGAGTCTGCTCTTCACAGCCTCCCAGGCCTGCTATAAATGATAGCTAATCTAATCCTGGAGCTCTGTGAGTCCCAAGTGAGGAGAGGAAAGAAAAAAAAAGTAAGGATGGAGGAAGAGTGAAGGCAAAGAAATAGAACTTTAGAGCAAAATTACACGAGGAAGAAAAGTAACACTTGACTTTTCCTCCTGCTTGGCTCTTGTTTGTCTTTATTGCTCATGGGAACTTTTGATAAATCTGCCAGTTTCAAATATTCAATATTTCTTAGTGATTTTTTCGACGTGGCTTTAAGGTCAATTCGACAAAGTCGATCAAATTTTTTTGCCTGAATTACGTTACCCTGCAACCTGTATGATGAATGTGAGACTGCTGGTTTGTTCCCACCCACAAAGAATCTATCATCCTAAATGAAAAGGTATTCAATACATTTAGCCAAAGCGACGCCGAAGCAGCCCTCTCCGGGGAGCGCTCCATGACGACAGTGTAGGTGTGTTCGACCTCTCAACCCCTCTGTGTGTGTGTGTGTGTGTGGGAGGCATGTGAACAGTCAAGATACCAGCGGTAATTAAACTCGATTACAGCGAACTGAGCTATAGCATTATGTTTTAGGCTTTAATTAACAGTGGAAAAAGTGACCCGGCCCTCTTAATTTATTAGTCCTCGAAATAATAGAGGCTTGATATATTGATATTGCAGCTGTATGTTTTCAGCACGCTGGCGTCACTGCATGCAGCTTTATGCTTGTAATTCACAGCCCAGTGAATTGTAAAGATGAAAAGAAAATGCACAGTACAGTATTAAATCATCTGCTTCCTCAGCTAATTATTTCGGGGCGATTCGTGTTGAAATCTTGCCAAAGACAAGCGTTGCTTGGTTGTCGTATTCGCAGTCAGTGGATGAAGTGGCTCTCAGCTGCCGGCTGTCAGCATAGTGACAGCCAATCTATGGGAGCCTTTGAAGCACCAGAGCTTTGTTACGTTCAATTACTTTTTCTTTTCTTTTTTTCTTTGTTCCAATTCAATATTGACTATGTTGGAGGAGAAGAAAGCCTGGAGAACTCATGAGCACCAATTGATTAATCAAGAGGTCCTCATGGAAAACTACATGAACAGAAAACTCTTGCGGCCATCAAGGAAGATAAATACAAGAGGTAGAGTGATGACATAACGTTATCGAATTGTTAGTGTGGTGGCGGAGAAAAGTCTTTGGTAACTTATATTAGAAGCAGTGATGTGTGGAGAAGTGGGTATACTCACTACTTAATTTATGACCTCAGATTTGTTTTTGGCAGTCCATCCAGCAAAGGGTAAACACAGTGTGTTATAAATAATCTAAATATCGGCAAATCATGGGTGATGGATCGTGGTCCTGAATGATGACTGGATGCTCAAATAAGCCATCTGTAACAGAGGGGGGGAAATTAGCCACAGAGAGCAAAACCATTGCCGGAACCAGATGTTTATTTCTGCTGTGAAGCTGGACATTTTAATACGGCCACTTATGGAGATTGAGTCACTTGTACAGCCTGTCTCAAGCGGCCACTCAAGGAATTACAGCTTTTAGCACTTCTGCATAGGCAGCGCCAGAGGTTACCACATGGTTATAAACAGTGATATGCACGACTACTTATTGAGCTCACCCAAACATGGGCTAGAAGCATTTATCCATTGTCAGTTAACTTCTGCTGCTTGACTTCAACGATCATGATGAAATCAACATTATCCACAGAAGAGATGTAGATTTTAAGTGTTAGTTTTTATTGGAGTATTTTTGTGTGGATCAAATGGACCAAAAAAGGTTTCAGTCACTCAGTAAAGAATATTTATTTATTTATCTTTTAAAAGAAAGAAAATTAGCACTACCGTGAATTTAATTACCAAATTATTGCGGTTAAAAAAGCAAGTATCAAACACTAATAAAACATGATGATTTAAAAGGGATGAAAATGTGGAGAGGAACGCGCTCTTTGTGCATCTCTCCTGCCTAATAGAATAGATAATGAGCACTTAATAAGATTTTCCAGGCAGTACGTGGATGCCCATAATTCCCATAATCCCATCGCCCAATAAGACTAAATACAGTTAACTGTCAACATGGCAGTTGTTTCACGATCTCCATCCACCCACTCGCCAGCAGCAGCATTAACTCTTGTTTAATAGGAGACCTGGATATTAATCCCTCACTGATATTAGCTTCATCTAGGGTATCAGGAGGGGAACACAATGTGATTAACAGAGAGGAGTCAGCTTGCATGAATAATCCCCTTTTCTTTCTATAAAGTTTCTTTTCATATCTTTTCCAGGTGACATGATACTTCACTCTGGATCATGCTGACCTCCTAATAATGGTTTGATGGAAATATACGGCAATGAGTTAAAAAAAAGGTCTAACTCCAGTTTTCTGTGGACCGAGTGCTCATTAATCTCGGTTTGACAGACTGTTTGGAGTTTGTGCTCAACTCTGTCTGTCACTTCATATTGTGCTGACAATTAGCGAGCTGTTGTCAGTAAGAGGGTAAGAGGTTGTTGTATTTTATGATTTGTGCAGATAAAATAGAAATGTTTTGGCAGGAAAATGTTGCTACTTTTAGTTTTCCAAGTTTATTGTCAGCAAATCCCAGAAAATATGAAAAACCAACAATCAAACTGACTGTACTAACACGTCTGATATACTTTATTTCTCTGTGTCCAAACTATTAGAAACACATTAGTGAGCCACATTTATGCACTGAGTGACATTTTCCTTCATTATGAGGATCCAACATACTTTAAATCACGCATGCTGTCCTATCCACAAAACTTTGTATCAACCGCTGCTGAAAGTAGTCCCCAGCAAATACGCAACTTTCTTCAGCCTGATTAACTTTTGCTACAAACTACAGTGACCAGCTGTTTTAGAATTTAAAAATCTAATTCAAAAATGAAATGACGTATTTGTGTCTTTTATAGAAACAACAAACAATAACGTCGGGCGAAAGCCATGATAACTTTTCTTCCACTGTGCGCAGGAGCATATGAATGCTGTATGAATGTAAACAAAGAGTTGTATCCTAAATACGATGGCCATTACCCAGATTTCAATGCACCATGGTGTGATATTGGACAAAAAAGTATAAGAAGCATAGTGTATAGGTACATAGTAAATAGTAATAATAGGCTATATTTGAGCATTTAAATCATTTTTGGGGGGATAAAACATTAATGCTTTTAGACTTATGGTCTGGATGTCCTAGCATGTGCTCTTTGTTGCCCCTCTGCATGCCAAGTAGACCTGAAATGACCAAACTCTAGGCCTGATAACAAGAGCCTTATACTTAAGGTCTTTCCACCAGTTTCCACCAGTCTCGTTATTTTAGGTTTCACATCATTCCTGTTGATGACATATTTTGCTTGCCAACGTTAATACTGAGATCTGGGGATGCAGCCAACACAGAAGCTATCGCTTCCAAATAATTTGGCTTACAAAATACAGATGAAGTGTGTATTTGTTGACAACTTGTCTGATCATCTGAACTTGTGCAGCGCTCTTTCCCCACAGCACGTGGTTGTAGTGTTGTGTCTGATAATAATAAACATATCAGCACTTTAAAGCATTAAAAGCAGACTTCACAAAGTGCTTTACAGGAAACACAGCGGCACCGAAAATAAGTGAGTGATACAGTACCTGCTCGACAGCAGAGGAAAAACAGAGCTTGTCACTAGCCAGCAGTCAGGACGACATGTTGGTGACTGCAAACAGACGTGTGTCACATCAGAGGTAGCACAAACCAAACTGGAGGAAGAGCAGATGCTACCAGTGAACAGTGCTGAAATAACCAAGTATTAGACATTATTATCAATCCACTTCATTTAACTTGTCAGTTTTCAGTTTAAAACAGGCGTCTGATGATGCTCAGACATTTATTATGAAAACTAAAATAATCTCTCTTTCACCAAACTGAGCTAATTTGCCTTCCTACAACACATTTTATTCAAATACGTTAGAAAGTAAACAAAACTTACCAAAACTTTCCGAAAATCACCAACTGTGGGCTGTCGGCAAGGTAAATCGGTGAAAATATTCTGAATCTATTGTACATTTAAATTGATTTTCCAAAATACATTTTGGCCACAGCAGTACATTGCTTAGCATCCCTGCTGGTACACCTGAGGGAAATGTCAATCTGAACATGATCTGCCAACAACAACAGTCTTGAGAAACAGGCTAAACAGCAAAGTTTTTACAAGGTGTATAAAACTTTATTTTCACTCCGATTTTTGTTGATGCTTAAAAGGTGCCATATGTAAGATACTGAGGAATTGTACAGAGAATTTTATGTTTTATTTACTTCTTATTGGTAATACATGATGAGGTTTTAACATCCCTTCAAATATGATCCCTTCTACGACTTTCTCAGTTGCCTACAACAGCCTGTGGACTGATTTCTATGTAAAGGTCTCTGGACGAATTTTAACGCACGCTTCAGAGTGCACTGCTAACTTGCAGTGCATTAGAAAAGAGTCTACTAATGTCAAAAAAATAAATGGCAGCTACTACAACACAGCAGTGGTCCAACATCAAGTCTATAGTCAAAGCTAAAATTACAGCGAAGCATATGAAGTTTATTCTGATTTTGTGGCTTTGGTTTTCTAACGTTAGTAGAAAAACACTGGCTTGGATAATTGTTGGTAACGGAAGCTGCCACCAGGCGTCACCTCCCTTTAAAATGACCCAATGGTCAAATTCAAAAGCAATAGCCAAGTTTCAACCTGTAGAGGGAGGTCACTATGCAAATATATAGCACAATATGTAAAATCTGATATACCTATCTTTCTTCTTAAACAGAAAAATACAACCGCACACATTCTGAATTCAAGTATATTATTATACATATTTATACTAAAATGGATAGATCTGAACTTGAATCAGTTAACAATAACACCAAATACCCACATACAAAGGTGGTTTGAGGTTCAGTTACACTTTAAAGTGTTTACTTTCAGGAGTCTTCAATCTGAATTCCTGTAATGATGTAACACTCAGACATAAATACAGAGAGACTACAATCTGTTTGTAAGTATTGCATCACCCTTAAGATGGTTCAGGTGCTGCTGTGCAAAGAAACATCAAATGTAGTCTGGTGGTTATAGGGGGAACTTAACTGTCCCTGTCAGGGTGACAGTAGTGTTCAAAGGGACACAGCTCAACCTTACACAGGGAACAGGGAACAAAAACACCTCTTCATTCTCCTCGGCAAAGCCTGGATTTCTCCATTTGACTGAACCGGATTGCAGTCTGCTTTGTAGTAGTTTCCTGTCTTATATTCAGCCAGCACCCACCACAGCACTCTAGTTATCCCTGATTGGCAATTAGAGACTCCTGATGCTTCCGCGCTTCCAGCAAGAGCAGAGAGAAGATGACAGACGCGATTTGATGATTAGGTCTCATCCCTCAAACTGTAGTTACAGATGCAGGCAGAGCTGTGTAGCTAACCTCCTCACTGCCACATTAGCATCTCTGGCTGAGGATCAGCCACAGGTGAAGCTAATGATGGAAAAGAGTCTCCCCCGTCGGGATCGTGATTAGTTAAGGGCCTGGGCGGTGTTGTTACTTATCCAGGCCGTATGAATAAAACATACACTGCAAACCAATGGTAATGAGAGACGGGAATCTGTTTCAGCAAAAACACACAGTAGAAGAGAACTAGGTGTGCCAACGTGGAGAAAACAAGCAAGAGAGATGCACAAACTCAAATAAATTGTGACAGGAATCTGTTCAAACCTTTTCAGATGTCCTCAGAGGAAGACAGCAACCAAAACCATGTCAATTGAAATTTTGATGAAAGTTTCTACGTGATTACACAAAAACACAAGACAATCGAATCAGATTTTAATGTCTCCTGGTGTAATATTGGGCCAGTGGTTGCCTATTTGGGAGACTGCCCCTGAGTGTTCAAAGATAAATTGGAAAAGCCACTAGACAAATAACATGACAGAAAAGTTGAAAGTATTGTGTTGTTGTTTTGTTTTAGACGTTCCTCTTATCTTTGCCTTTGCTTTCTTGAGAATAACTGAATAATTTTTTTAGGGCTCTAAAGATTATTCAAATAAAATGGGGGGAGAACACTCTTTGGTTGACTGACAATCAAAAGTAGTTTTAAGGAGACATAAGCCAAAAAGGTTGGGAACAACTGTACATGGTTTTATGGCAATATGCGATGAGATGTCTTGATTTAAAGTTCCCCCAAAAATACAATGTCATTGTGATAGGAATGGGCAATATGCATGTAAATGCTATTTTATTTCACAGCATCACTGTTTATTCTGATATGAAACTAATTGTAAAATTAGCAGACAGAAATCCAGAAAATTAAACAGGATCAATACATTGTCACATTAATGCAAAAATATTAAATGAAAAAACATTCAATGTTACCATAAGTCCTGCTAATTGACTGGAAACGTTGCACACAATGATCTAATCTAAGTATCTAAGTGTTAGACAAATTTATATCATCTCACCATATATAGCGTCATATTGTCTACCTGTACTTATGATATACTGCAATTTAAAGGTGCAGTGTGTCAGATTTAGGAGGCTCTATTTACAGAATATGGCAGACATTAAATATAACCTCATATAACTGTTTTCATTTGTGTATAATCACCTAAAAAATAAGAATTGTTATGTCCATCATGTTTCTACAGTAAGCCAGACTGGCTATAGATAGGGCAGTTCATGTGTGTGACCACTGTAGTTTCAACAGGAGGGTGAGTGAAGGGGCTTGCAGTCCACAACTACCCCACTAGATGCCACTAAATCCTACATACCGGTTCTTTAAAATGACATAAACCATAATAAATGTTACTTATAGTGGAGAAAAAATAGTTGGCAAGGCTGCACAGTCAATCCCTTCATGTTCAATGCCATGTTACAGTAGCAGTGATTCATGCAGAGTGATCCACTGTGGGCAGTGTAATTTATCACCGGATGTGTCGGTGGGCAGAGAAGGAGAGGAGCTGCTGATAAATGGAGGTGAGGGGAAACAGCACAATAAAGATTAGAGATCTGAAAAGAGGAAGAAGCCACTATGTGTCCCTGACCCCGAGGAAATAAAACCAGTCCGTACTGCACCTCTGTGCCAACTCACCTTCTCTGTATTCATGGGAAAGTGAGCTACTACAGCAACTATGACAGTTTTGGTCTCCCATGCTTTGCCAGTCCAGTTGTTTGACCTCATTTGGCTCTTATGTGACCAGGCAACTAAATAATAAATCCATTCTGTTCTGCCACAGCACCATATGGAGCTTGGTAATATACCGTGGAGGAGTGGAGGACATCCCTGAGGAAAGAGCAGCACAATTCTCTGGGCAATGAGCCCAGAGTGCAATGTTTTCCAACCACTTCACCGAATCTCACCAATGTTATCAAGTAAGGCTCCCATGGACTCTCTTTTATCTACAGCAGTTCATCCCCCGACTATCAAAGCATCAATGCATGACAACATACGTACACAATATAAAGACACAAACGTACATTTATGCAGGAAGGGGGGAGATGTTTCCACCAATCATGACTATAATAACCTTTTTTCCTTTCCAATTGTAAAAAAAAATGAAAAGCAAACAGCACCAGAAGGGCAGTTTATATGAATGGAAATATTATCTGTATAAAAGCAGAGCAGACTTCAGGACAGGGTCACTGGCAGACAACAAAACTTTGAACAAATCTGCTGTATATACTAAGAAACATGTGCTCCATAGTAGGTGTCATTGTGCACTGTTTTGGTTGTACTTTACTGTTTTGTACTTGCAGAAAATGATGCAAGACGTGTGCAGAACAATGTCAATCAAACTGGGAAAAATGCAGCAATTTTAAAGTTAACAGTCGAGTTACTATTTGCGGTATCTGCAGAGGAGACACTGGTTTGATTGCTTGTGCATAAAAAAAAAGAGATTCAAGTCGACATATGAAAGACAGGATTGCACTAACACTTCTTCTTACTGTTGCTATAGAGCCCGCCTAGTCACAAAGATAAAAATATATATTATATATACAGCTGACAGTGATGCACCTAAAAACAAGGCCAATAAATTCGACAGTATCAAACATGCAATAAGTGATTTTTTTTTTCTTAGCCATGTGGGGGCAGCGTAAACAACTTGTGACCAACGACAGTAAAAAGAATGGACAGAGCATGAGTGATGTCACCTACAGGTTTCCAAAGTGCCGTTTTGAAGTCACCATGGTGGCTGTCCTGCCACTTCCGCTTCGCAGCTAATCATCCGCGGACCAGAGGCGGGCTGAAAAAAATTCATAAAATTCTAAAATTCAGACTCAGTACAGTTGTCACAAACAGGGAAATTAGCTATAGAGACCAAAACCTGTTTTTTTTGTATCAGGCTGTAAACATGTTTATTTCTGCCGTGAAGCTGGACATGTGACCACAGCATTAACATATTACAACATATTATTATACATTGTCACAGCTGCTTATTCATGGTTGTGATTTTGACCACTGGGTGAATATGGGTCAGATATTTTAGCTCTCTTTTAGCTCCATTTTTGGTCTCCACCAACTAAGTAAATATCAGGCCCTACAGCTGCTAAATGCTCCACTGAGTTCACCTACCAGCTGCTGTTACCAACAACACTGTGAGAGTGACAGTAAACCACATCAGCAAAACAGCAGCTGGACAAATGAACAAGGAGCGGTGGTAATTCTCACGAGTGACCCTTTGGCGCCGTTTTCACATTGACAATGTACACAAAAGTAATTACTGAGATCTGGGAACATGGCGCCATCGCTAAAAATGAAACATATCAGTGCTCAAAACATGAGCAGTCAAATGATCATACAGGATGTAAACAAACACACACACAGTGTCCTTTTAAGTGACTGACTATTACTGACATTACGCCCACATTCAGTTATATAGATGGTTGCTGACTTGTATACAACCTGTCAGAAAAAAAAACATTTATAATGAACTGGAATTATACTTGAAGGAGCTTGACTTCTAGTCTGTCAACTCTTTATTTCAACAATGACACAGACTCACACTTAATGACAGAAAAAAAACAGAAGGTGGACAGAGAGGAAGAGGAGAGTAGAACGAGGCTGCAGCGATGCGCTCACATGCAGAGACGTGGTGGACGAGGAGCAGAGATGAAAAATGATGTCGAGATTGAAATTGAAATAGGTGGGAAAGCGTGGGAGTGGAGGAGCACGGGAGTGTGAAAAAGTGGGCGCGAATGAAATACATGGATACATATAGAAGGTGAGAATGAATCGGGGGCAGACAGAGGCCACCAAGAGGCAATCAGATCCCCGGACTGGATGAACGGATGTGTGAACAAGCGCTGGACAGATGATTAGCAGATGTCACTGCTCGGTCTCAGGCCTGCAATGACATGTTATCAGAATGAGACAATTAAAAGGCTTGTCACACCAGCTACAGGAGGAGGAGGAGGAGGAGGACAACGAGGACGAGGACTCACTGTTGAGTCAGAGGGAGAGGATGTCTGTGGAATCGCTGCTCTTTTAAGGCCCTGCTGCATCTGGTCAGAGGTGTCCTCCGATTTAAATCAATAACAACAACAATCTAGTCTGAATTGACATCTTTATAATGTCAGCCTCATTATGTGTGTTATCTTTGTGGGAGCTGGAACATTATCCGACAACAAAACACCAACTTGGTATTTCTTGGCGATATGATCAGTAGATGATCAGCCAATATACAGTGAAAATATGTCATCGGAAGATTGGGATTCATTCTTGACAGTCACTGATCATAAAAAACAATCAATGATGCACACTGTATTTGTTTACTAGCGGATCTTGACCTCTCCGATATGGCGACGACACAGATGCAGAGAGGCGACATACAGCAGGCTCCTTCCCTCTCAAGATGGCAGCGAAGCCGATGAAAATGGGGGTTTATTCAGCTAATGTTGTGTCTAACTCACAACCGTTTTTTAACGTTTTTTAACGTTTTTTTTTTTAAATGGTCAAAATGTGACAGACTTGTTAAACCTTGTTTTTAGCCTCGCAGTTGTAGCCCCTACTGGCCGGTTAGGTGGACTAAGGAGTCATGAGTCGGTATAAAACAGTTCAAAGTAAATTGCTATAAAGATTCCAGTCATGCTGGATTAAATTGACACTTCCCTGGCATATTTAGTTTTCAGTAATGAGCTCATCAAGGCAAGGGAGAAATAAAGGGAGAGACGGTGACGAGTCAGAATTTAAAAAAGGAAGATTCTGAGCACTTTAATTATTAAACAAAACTTTGGTCCAAAAGTGACAATTTCATGGTGTCTTTCTTGTTTGTTTGTTTGTTGTGCGTGTATATATTTTGTGTCAGTTTTTGTGCCTGATCTTTGTGTCTGTTTATGGTGGAAAAATATGAAAAACAATAAATATATACAACCCTGAGGAGGTGTAGATTATTATGTTTAACAACAAGCAGTAACTTAAAGGAAATTATCACGATGCTTTTATCTGAACTGTCCTCTGGAATTACACTCCTAACCCATAGAAATTACATTACAGCCTATACTTCTGCTGAAATCACAAGATGAAGCCAGCGTTCCACTGTGAATACAGATCAGCTTCCTCGAGATAATAATCAAGTGAACACTTTCTGACTGAACCCGAGCTTTAGCTTTAAAACACATTTCCCAGGGCATATCTTTCCACACAATAATGAGGGATGTGGCGATGATGGGGGGGGTCCCAGTGGGAGCTTTAAGGGGAAAAGCCAATCGGGTTCGTGAAGGGGGCAACATGTAAACACACACACACACACACACACACACACACACACACACACACAAACACACATAAACACTGATAACAATGCCAGTGTGCATAGAAAGCAGGAGCAAGTGAGCGTAACATTAGCATTAAGTCAAACGGGCTATTTGCTTATTCCACACAGACTCTGCCGTCACTTCATAAACCGGTTTACTGATGGAAGCGGTTTCCTCATGTATGACACACATTTAGTAATTGTTGTATCAGCACTGAGGTGAGGAGGAGGGATAGAGGATGGAACATTACCCAGCAGATATTTACATTTTGACTGAGAGAGCTATTAACGTGCTTCTGCAAACACACACACACACACACACATAAATAAGAGACACAGACGGAAATGTACATGCTAGATGGTGCCTTCTTTAAATTTTCAAAATCTCCATTCATCTGATGTCATTTTTCATTTACGAATAAAGGAAGAGAAAAACTAGCAATTAGTCTTTGTGAAAGAGGAATTGATTGTTCATATTTAATGGCTGTTACGAGCTGCTCGGCGGTGCATTGGCTGGCCCTGCTTTCATGTACAGTTCACTGGTTAACAAGGGAGTGGGGCTTGACTAATTGAATTGCTGTGTTGTGCGCTGTAACAGATCTTAATCAGGCGAGAGCATCGGCACACAGACGGCAGGCTCATTCATCCCCAGGCCTGACATCTGATCGCTGGAAGAACAATTATAAAAGTGATGCACTGGACTCGTGCGCCGGTTCACTTGGTAAAAACGTGGCTAGATAAAGATTATCGCCGCTCTCTCAGGCTTCTAAGATTCCTTGTTTCCTGCTCATTTGCAAGCTAAATGTGCCAATCAGGGTTTCAAGGGTTATTCAGACTCTCCACAATCAAGAAGAGGTGTCTTTCGAGAAAAAACAAGTGTTGAGTGTTTAGATTTTACCACCACTTCAGAGGGATACACTCTGCACATAAAGCACGCTTACGGCAGATCACAAGGAGGGTCGTGCTAAAGGCTAATGCTTGAGCATGCATGTGTGTGTATTGACGTGTGTATATGTATTGACACATGTAATTCAGTGTCTGTGTGGTTACCAGGGGTGAAATAAATATTCAGATGCTGTACTTAAGTAACCCCGATGATAGCACAGAGTAGAAATACTCCATGATCGGAGGCCTTTTTTTTTCATAGACAGGCCTATTATTTCTAATTTCGTCATTTTTAAAAGTAAGTTTCATTTTGTTGAAGTAAGAATTCTCCCTGCCTTTTGATCTGCTCCAATTTTAATTGGCTGGTAATAAATCCAGAAGAAGAACAAAGCCTTTTAGAAACTGAGCTTGTTTTTTATATTCAGATTTTGAATATAAAAAACAAGCTCATCTTCTAAAAGGCTTTGTTGAATTGAAGTTACCTCAGAGTGACTTGTAACTACAGCTGTAAAACAATTACAGTGGAGTAAAAAGAATTCCCTCTGAAATTGAGTGATGTAAAAGAAAAGCAGCCTTCCCAGATTTTTTTTTTGGTCAATTTTCTCAGGAAAGTGAGAGAATATCCGACTGAGCTAGATGGATTTCATTCAATCCTGGACCCCCTGCTGCTGATCCAGAGGAGGCACCGCAGCAGGAACACTATTACTCTGCTTTTATCACCAAACTCTTCACTCACTCTGGCCTGTGCCTGCTCTGAAAGCAGCCTCTGCTATCCATCCATCTCTGGCTAGATTCAAAATTGCCTGTGCTATCTATCTTACACTGTGGTGTAAATAGTATTCACCGTGCATCTCCAGTGAGATAGAGTAAAATGGTTCTCACCCGCCCATTGCAAAATCCCTGACAACAACAAAACACCCGCTGAGTTAGCTGCAATGATGAGAGAAATGGGACTCTTCAGCTCTGTGCACGAGCAGCCATGGCTCTGTGAAACCTGTATTTTTGCTTTTGAATGCAACCATCAAAACACATCCTTTGTCCCACTGAATCTCCATGTGAAATGTGAGATGCATTTGTTGAGGAGGTGGTGGCGGTGTGTCTGGCAATGGAGGGCTCCATATGTTCCACATTTGTTTACCCAGTCATTACAGGCCTCTCCACCTTGTGTGACTACACTGTTGTCTTAGCGGGAGAACGCGCTGTCACCCCACCCCGGCACCCTCCCCTTCTTCTTCTTCATCTCCATCGTCACGGGAACAGCAGCCACAGGGGAGAGCTGGCCCACAGGAAATTAGGTGTGTGACAAGATAAGACCCTGTGTTCATCTGATACCGTTCCCTGGCAACCAGTAAGAGCAGCGGAGAATGACAAAAAAAACAAAACATGCAGATATGAGTGTAGCTCTGTCCTGTTACATTCACCTGCAGACTGTAAACGTTTAAGACAAACTGAGCAACCAGCACACTTATTTTTATACAGCTCATATACAAGTAACACTATCTATCTATCTAGTTGCCTGCAGTGTAGACTCTGTGGCTGGCGAGCTGCTATTTCACTATCATTCTTTAAAACACTGACAAGAAGATGTGTGGCTGTAGGCCTATCTCATGCTGTGCTTTATGGGTTTTCACATCAGTATGTGCTGATAAAGTGTTATTAAAGTGGCTGTCCTGGCCAAGAGAGTCACTACGAAACTCATCAAAACTTCCCCAGTTATTCTAATCTCATGGAAGGTAATGAAAAAGTGTCAAATGTGACGTTCAAATGAGGTATCTTCACATACACAGCGCATTGTAAACAGGACTGAAGTTAGAACGGGTTTGTGTTGTATCTTCACGGATGTCGGCAGGTTGCAATTTCTCTGTCTGCTGTCTTATTTCATCATAAATTGACCCGATGTGATGAAGCCCGTCTCTCTCAATCACAGTTTTACACCCAGGATTGTTCTCTGATGGCAGAGCAGGAAAATGTTTTCATTCATGTCATGATTCGTCTGCTCGCAAAAAACTCCAGTCTTTGTTGTTCCTTGTACTTCACTTCACTGTGAGCCACAGTCCAGCGCCAGTCCATCAAAAGGACCATCAAAAAGCCATGCAGTGTGCACGCATCCCCTCGCTCGCCATGCACTGCTCACTGTACCACCTCAGTAACCCTCAAACACACACAGCAATATGGACAATATAAGAAACAGCACAATAAAAAGGGAATTCATAAAAACTTTTCGTTCCTTTTAAATGAGATGCATGAAACCAGCTCTTCCAACAATAGTGCGTACATGAGGGATGTCTTTGTCTGAGTTGTTACTGGATTGTGTACTGTAGAGTTCAAATGGTTCATGTAAGGACGTAAAGTTCAGATTAAATGTAAAGTAAATCTTGCATGTGTTCATTCATATACAGCCTAGGTACACGTCGTGTTTGGAGTGAATAAACAGACATCAGCTGTACACTTGTGCAAACAGCACAAGGTGAAAAGTCTTTCCACTCCAGAGGCCTTTTGTTGGCTAGTCAAATATTTCTTAGGTTGGTCGAGTTGCCCTGTGGGGGCACTCAGTAATTTAAATGCTGGCTGCAGCCCTGAATGCAAACTGAACTAAAGTAATGGTAATGGACAGGCCATTTGTAAGGCGTTTAACCAGTTTACACTGAACAATGAGGGGACGATTGGTACTGCTTTCTTTACCTAGATCTCATTGTTGTTTTTCATTGCTTTTATAGTTTACAGTAAACAAGGTCTTACTGTTCAGCTTCTAAGATCCACAATCATTCCTGTAGCTAGAATCACTTAAAGGTCCAGTGTGTGGGTTTTAGTGGTACCTAGTGGTGAAGTTGCAGATTGCAACCAAATGGATACTTTCACATGCCCTCTACTTCCAAGTATGAAAGAAAAACTCTGGCTGCCTAATTCATATAAAAAGCAAAAGTCCATATCTAGATCAGTGTTTGGTTTGTCTGCTCTGGGCTACTGTAGAGAAATGGTGTTCCAACATGGCGTACTCCATGGACGAGGACCTGCTCCTACTGTAGATATAAAGGGCTCATTTTAAGACAACGAAAACACAACAGTTCTTTTTTTCATGTGATTAAACACTCATGGAAACATACTAATGAATATTGTATTCCATAAATACTCCTAAATCTTAAACACTGGACCTTTAACGTTGGTTGGCTAAAATTGCCATGAGCATGTCATGTTTTTGTACTAGAGCTGAAAAGATTTCCACAAAAGAGTGGATGAGACTGTACATGAATCGTCTTACTGAAATTATTACCTCTAACATTAGCATATTCTCAGGAATTAAACATGTTAAGTTTTAAAATACAACTTTTCAGATACTTTTTATCTTTTTACAGCATTTCTGGAGAAGCAATAGGTCCCACGCAGACACAAAACTCCATCACTCATACAATCTCAGTGTGTACATTGCACAGATAATGGTGAAACGTCGAGGTCATCAAGCTCCCTCACACCACACACACCTCCATCCTGAGGCTGAGCCATCAATCTGCTCTCCATCGCAGCTTCAGAATCAGACACTTTGATCCACCTGGTCAACCTACATCATTACTCTGGAGGTCAGATCTCATCTCCACAGTTTCACTGGCATCATTCCACATTAATTCATTGATTCACTGCCTCGCCTTCAGAGAATTAAGAGCAGAACCCAGAAAATCAGAAAGGCTGTCAGACAATTTGAAAAAAAAAGAAAAAAAGCTCCACCATAGGGGACAATTTTCTGCATTGAGTGTTTTTACTTTTAACACTTAAAACATATTTTCCTGATTATACTGCACAATTTAAAGCAGGACATTTACTGTGTGTTATTAGTATTTTTACCTAAAGCATCTGAATACTTCCCCCACCAGTGTGTAAGAGACCGAATTGGTTCTTGGTTTGTTGCTGTTGCTGCTGTAGTTTGTTAAAACAGAGTCAGCGTTGTCCACGGGATTTTCCCTCATGTGGCCACTAAAAGCAACCTGGAGGCCGAGGCTAAGCACTTAATGTGTGTCCGTATTTAGCACAGGTGGCTGTCAAGCAACCAAAACCAGCATGTGTGAAAAAGAAACTGTGCCAGGTGTCATTTTTAATTACAACACAAGAACAACAACCCATCGGGCTTAAAGGCAGCAGGATAAATTGCTCTGACGGCTGGTTTTACTAGTCAGTGGACAAGCTGGAGAAAGTGAGCATCTGCTCATGTACATGGTACATGGGCTGCCACAAATGAGTCTATTCATGGGTCTATTTTTTTTTTTTTACACGTGCAGGATGGAGAAAGTAGGACATGGACAGGCAGCTTCTTAGGACAGACTTCTTGCAGATAGTGATTGCCTTTTTTCAACGGCCATTAGCAACTGGTGTGCGTTACTGTCTGATAACAGAATAAAATAGTACCATACAGTACCGAATTGGTTTCTTGTCGGATGCATGGCTAACCCAGCTACTTTAGCAAGTAATACCGAAGTTGTCAACCAGGAAACAATGAAAAATCAGAGAGTTGCGGTGAAGCAGCTGTTTATGCATAAAATATGATTCAGTTTTACTAAAATCAGCAATAAAAGTGAAGTGAAGAAAGTTCTGTCTTTGTGTAGCAATCAGTGAGATCACAACTACCTCTGGCAAAGGACAACACCTCAGAATCACTCAGTGTCATAGGAAAAAACACATTTCATTGGATGTAAAATTAGTCCCCAAATGCAGTATGAGTTATCAACATATTGATTTCCAGGTAATGACAAGCTAAAATACCATAAGGAATACCTAAAGTATCCACAAAATGACTAGTCGTTGTGCCAGATACTGGCGTATAGGTGATGCATAGCACAAGACGACTTCATGAGGCCTCCATTCCTTTTTTGCATTATCGCACATTCTTCATCAGGGTCGCGGAGGACTGGAGCTGCATTTTTGCTAAGAATTTTTGTTTCTCTTGATTCTCAAAACATTTTTTTCCCCATCACTGACCTTTTAATGGAAGATTTGAAAATGTTTTTGACAAATTGATTAGCGGTGAAGTCACAGCGGGAGATCCTCTTAGTGGAAAAGGAGAGACAGACATCAGCCGTGCACTCAGATAAAAGGACAGGAGCTGCTGAAAATAGATCACAAAAACACTCAAACTAAAACAGAAACATTGACCTTCAGCGGTCCGCTCAGACAACAGAGCCTCACAGTTGGGAAACCAATAAGAAACATGTGACAAACAATCTGACAGAGTCACAGTTTCAGAAAGACATTTAGATTTTACATTTAACATTTCCTGTCACAGTCACGGTGACAGCAGGAGCATTTAGGAGAGCTGCTGCCAATTTTTGCTGCCATTTAAAGTTCAGCAGCTTTTATATGCAATTTAGATTGCAACCAACACCGGCTATCATCTTTAATGTCGTCATGAAAACAAAACAAATGTTACTGTGAAAGGGGCTGTGAGGAAACTTATTCAGACTTTTCTGCAGCCTGCTCTCACTAAATATCATGACAACTCAAAAGGAAAATGTCAAAAACACAACTGACTCAGAGCAGCCCCAAGAAAAGTCTGACTAAAGATGACTTCAAGACAAATTGTCAGCTGATGAAGCTAAACTTATCTGCAAAAACTTGTGAAAATGAGCAGTAAGTGACACTTCTAAACGCTTTCAGCTCAGATAAGCTGACATACAATCAATCACGGTGACAGGTTATATTCTTTTATTAACTTCTACAAGAATAAATTGTGTCACAAGTTGCAGTGGATGGGTATGTATACCAAACTCCTGACTTACTTTATAAAGTGTAATAAGATAATTAAAATAAATAAAGGAATACTTAATGAATCTGTCAAGTAACTGACGACTCCTCATGAGATAAGGCATGCAACACTTTTTGGCGTTGAAATAGGTTTTATTAATTCATTTTAGCCTACTCAAGATTCAAAGGTTTCCAGAGATGTCAAATATGTCAGGTTTTATGTGCCAAGAGAGGGAATGGATAAATAATTAGGTGATAAATAAAATTCATAAAATGAACGAGTGAAAGATAAGAGAAGAAGAGTAAGGACAAACATATTTACACCTTTTCACTCATCGCAGCTTCATTAAAGTGTTGAAACACGTAGATATTACATATATATGTCATAGTTTGTCTGAGTGGAAAACTGGAAAATCATCGACGACAAAGAGAAAAGCATTAACAAACATAGCAGCAGGCAGGTTTTGTGCTGCTTTCTATTGAATCACATTACGACACAGAGTTGCACTGTATTTGATATCTTCATTACAGATTTTCAGACAAGATAACGTGACACAGGGCAGCAGCAGGACGACGACGATAGTGACAAGCCCTCATAATCTTCCTCTGCCTGCCCAGTTTCAGTTCTTTAAACCAGGCGTCTGATGTTCAGCAGGGTGTCAGGCTCACCGATGGGTGCTGCCACTGCAGCAACCATCACATAAAAGCTACATGTCACTCTTCATCACGTATTAAATCTTCTTCTCCACATGAAGCCTTTCTCTCCGCCTGTGCCTCTTTCTACTCCGACCATTCCTTCAGTTTTTAAACACCCAGGTTCAAGCTCTTGTTTGAGCCAGTTATAAAGCATAAAGATCATTAATAATTTGATTAATTTCTACATTATCTGCACATGGCAACTACATAGGTTAGAGGAGAGATTGTGGATTGTGTTGTGATTAAGGTTTAGTTAAAGTTTGGTAACTAATGACTAAAAGCAGAATTTTCTCTCCCTACAATGTAGCAGAGTATAAGTATGAAGGAGAAGCACAAACTGTAACTACTAAAGAATCTCAAAATTGCACTTAAGTACAGTACTTGATCTTCCAGCACCTGAATCTTGTGCTGCAGAACTGTGTAGTTTGAACACATTTCTGGGGGTAATGGGCTGAATTATGCATGTGTTGTACACAAGGAGAATATATTCATGCACACACTCCTCCTTCCCTGCTTCCCTGCTCACCGCAGTTGCAGTGTTGCATGCTTTCATATGACCCCTGACCTCAACATTAGTATGTGAAAGTCAGTACAGTTAGTGTGCCCACAGGCAGGCAGTCAGACATGCTGTCAAATCCCATCAGCTGCTGTTCTTCTGTGATTCAGCAGCTGGATTTGGAGGTGGGGGAAGACATGCCGGATGTTGGGTACATGCAGGGGATGGCCCACTGTCACTCATCCAGAGCCTTCCTGGGCTTCCCACCAGCCCTTGATTCGCACAGCATGTCAGGATGGCGATGACAGGGTGACTGGGAGACATCAAGACGCAGGCAAAAAGGTTAACAAGGTCCAGATTTAGCAGGAGTGTAGCAGTCACCTCCCCGTTGAACCCTGCTGACTTTAACAAATCACAGTATTGCTCATTCACCGCCTGACTCTGCATCGCTGTCACTGTAACACCTTTTGAGGCTGCAGTTCAGTGTGCGTGTGTGTAGTTTGTGTCTATGTGTATGCAGTCTAGATGATTATAACTCCAGGCAGCGTGATTAAACCCTTTACTCTGTCTCTTCTTTCTGTTTGACAAGGTTTCACTCTGACATCTGAGGTCCTGTGAGTCACACCAAGGCCTGCTGGTGTGACAGCAAAATGACATGAATGCAAGATTTGACTTTAACCATAAAAACTTTAAGTCTATGGTTGAGCAAGAAGAAGTAAAGGGTTTCTTTCTGAGGAGGAATTCAAAGTTATTCAGTTATTCAAAGCAGATATAACCCTTCATATTGATAAAAAAAAAAGGGGACGACACATACCTGTGGCAGTTTTATGAACCCATCCTAATGAAATATCTTAAATTCTGTTCATAGTGACATCAACATGACTGTCACATACGGCTGCCTTTCTATGTCCTTCTCTCGGCTTCTCGTTTTGTCTGCTAGTTTTGTTACTTCCCTGCTTGACTGCCATCTGTGGAAACTAACTGACTAATAGTTTTGCCAATTTAGTTTTGGAAGAAACATGTGCAATGTGTTGTGGCGGTTGGGATTAGGCCACTAAAACACTGAAAAATTGTGTTTTGGATTAAATATTGGAACTAAGATTTCTCCCTTTGTGACCCTTTGAGACAATCGCCATAAAAACATGATTCATGCTGCAGTTAGAAAAAGGAAAGCGAAGAAAATGTATTGTCAGTTGATGTTTTGCAGATATGTTCTGTATGACCATTTTCATTCATTAAAACATTAATATAACTTATTATGTAGATTATGTTTCCCTTAAAATGCATTTAAGCTTTGTAGACACCACTCTCTACAGACTGTTTAATAAACAGTGGACACAGCTTCCATATGAGATGTAAATCCAACGAAAAATTCTTTCTAATGGGCAGCAGGTGGCAACACCACTGGTTTCAGAAAGTCTCATTCTATGCAGTCTTATGAGAAAATGATCTGACTTCTTCTGTGTCCCAAAACCAAAAAGATGGCAACAAACTCAAGGCTTCAAAATCGTAGTCCAAAAACCAATGGGTGACGTCAAGGTCAGAAAAATGGTGGCAGAAATTTAACAACTAAGGCAGCATGTGAACATAAGATTGACAGCGTATTTCATCAATCAGTGTGAAAAAATAAACCTCTATCGCAGCCTGTGTCAGCTGAAAATGAAAAGGGTGGAAACGATTCATCACTCTTTCCTGGTTCTAGAAAAAATAAGTCTCAGAGACACAAAATGGCAATCATGAACATAATGTCAGACTGAATAATAGAGTGAAACAAAATGGCAATTCAGTCCAATTAGCAGGCTGAGAAAGATCATTTTAGTGAAGTGCAAGAAAATGAAAAGGATTCAAATATGTAAAGCCAACCTTTAAATTAGTTATCCAAGTGTTTTTTTCCAAATGTCAATAAAGAAACAAACGGATGAATCATGAAATATGTGCAGTCAAAACATGCAGCAATGAGAGCGAGAGAGACTGTTACAACCTGTGACAAATGTGTGCCTGGATGTGAAATATGTATTTATGGTCACTGTAATATAGACACACATGTGGCCGTACACATACACACACAAGGCCTGTAGGATCATCTCTGAGCTGATAGTCGAGAAGATCAGCAAACCATGATTGGACGCTTACAGTAAAGCTCGAGCAAAGCTTAGTGCTATCAGAGCAACACTCATCAGCAAAGTTCAGCTGCGGTGGGTTACCAGTTCAACTTCTCCTTTTGAGCCACAAGATATTTGCTCTTTGTTCTGTGTGAAGTCTTTTTAAGTGCCTGCAAGACCCCAGAAGAAATGGGAAGCATTGACTTTATTTAAGCCATGCTTAAATATGCATGCATAAAACGTAATATCCCTCTATATAATGCCTCTGCACTCTTGGATCACACATGCTGATAATCTGATTTTCAGTGAGAAGGGATACTCAAAGAGGCAACTTTCTTTGAAGTCACACAATTTTTGCTGTTTTTCATTTTGTTTTCCCTTAACTAGCTTTAAAGCTGCATTAAATGAATATTACCAGTGGAATAAATTACTGCTCCTAATGTGAAAGATGCTGCTTGTAGACGAGTTATTCTCAGGAGCAGCAGGCAAACAGTCGACAAATAAAGTTGTATTGTGAGCAGCATGAAGGAACTACAAATTGCATTTTGTTGCACAACCCTGTGTTGTAGTGTGATAAATAAATGAACCTTATATGGGCCTCGTAGCAGCTAAAAGAGCCAAATATTTTCTTCAGGAGGTGGTGGAGAACCAAAACAGAGCAAGCAAGACAAATTAAATAATATAGCTGCAAGCAGCGATGGGGGTGCCTAGAGCATAGCAGCATAGCAGGCAAGCCTATGCCTGCGCAGAAAGGTGTCATGAGTCCATACACCAAGTTTCGTGTTGATACATCAAGGTATCGCAGAGATATTGGCCTACTTCCTGTTTAGAAAAGCTACTAACACAAAAGGTGCCTTTGCAGGGCTGCAAGGCCCCAATAAAACAAAATTCTGTATATTTTAACAGAACATATGGTATATGGACCAGGGAATTACAGGTGACACAGCAATACAAATCCAGTATTATATAAAGTGCCTCAATAAATGCAGCCAATAAGCTCTTGACTGCTGTGGTCAGCCTGTGAGTTTCTGTTGCCACGTAGGTAACAGTGACACGTAACACTCATCAACAGTGGATGAGGTCTTACTGTTTTTTTCCCCCTCTCTCTCCTGCTGGTTTAATTATTGAAACCCAAAGGATTATTTGTGCAGTAGTGGAAAAATTTTACACTCAGTGGGGAGTTTGAACAAGATTAAACCCTGACAGAGCTCCCCAAAAATAGTCTGAAGAAGAGATGTGTCCTCATCCTCAAAGTAATATAATGAACTTTTCTAACCACTTGGTAGAGTGTGACTCACCACATAAAGTATAGAGAGAATGATAAGTGTCCCCTTTAAATACATGACATGTCAAAAGACAGGCTACTTAGCTCAGACATTTTCTCAGCTGTCATCGGATGGAGCAGGAATCAGACACGTGAAATCCTCAGCACAGGAGAAAACCATTAAAGCGCATTCATCTTATTCCACCAGGCCACATGAAAGAGATTCAAACATTGACTTTTAGATTCAGACACTCTGTACAGTCATAGCTCCTCCTGTATTAGCATAAACATCACTAAGGCGTTTCATCTGCAGATGTCAATGACGGTATTCAAGCCATCCGAGAAAACGTGAGACATCTTTGAGGATATTTATAAATCCACAGAGTTAGTGCTCACAGTAAAATGTGTCAAAATAAAGTCTCAAAAGAATAGTTGTTACTCACCTTGTTGCCAACAGTTAAATGAGAAGATAGATAGCACTCATGTCTGTACTTCAAACTTGCACATTTCCTGTAAAGACAGATAAATGGTGGCTCGTCGCAGATGTGGATTGATGTTAACAGTAGCCAATAACACTGAGTGTGCATAACACTTCTTTGGTGTGCATGGCTCAAAGCACTATGATCCAGTGTCAGCACTTAAGCCGCACCGCATCATTACATTACATTACATTACATTGCATTTAGCAGACGCTTTTATCCAAAGCGACTTACAGAGGAGGACATAAGCTGAGAAAGGTGTAAAGGAGCACAGAGTAGTTGTTAGTTTTGTTATGTAGGGAAGCATTCTCGAAACAGAAAGGTTTTTACAAGTTTTTTAAAGGTAGAAAGGGATGTTGCTGTTCTAGTAGCCGTTGGTAGGTCATTCCACCATTTGGGGACAACCACAGAGAAGAGTTTAGAGTGACCTCGCTTTGCGAGAGGCGAGGGTACAACTAGACGGTTTGTATGAGCGGAGCGTAACGCCCTGGTCGGGACGTGAGCCTTTAGTAAGACGCTGAGATAGGCAGGGGCAGATCCTGAGATGGTTTTGTAGGCTAGCGTCAGAGCTTTGTGTTTAATTCTGGCAGCTACAGGCAGCCAGTGCAGGTCGCTGAAGAGTGGGGTGACATGTGACCTTTTAGGTTGATTGAAAACCAGTCGCGCTGCAGCATTCTGGACCATTTGCAAAGGTTTGATCGCGCAAGCAGGTAGGCCAGCCAAGAGCGAGTTGCAGTAATCGAGGCGGGAGCTGACTGTAGCCTGTATCAGGAGCTGAGCGGCATATTGGGTCAGGTACGGTCTGATTTTTCTAATATTGTACAATGCATAGCGAGATGACCTCGCTACGGAGGAAATGTGCTCAGAGAGAGAAAGACGATCATCTAGTACGACGCCCAGGTTTTTAGCAGCATGGTTAGGGGTAATAGTGACAGTACCAATTTTCAGGTTGATGTCATGGCAGATTGACTCATGGGCAGGGATGACCAGGAGTCACAGCTTGGTGGAACACAGAGGAAAGTAACGACATGGTCCTGGTTAACTGGTCTCAGTTGACCAAAGAACTTTGCACCTCTTTAATTGCCGAGCATCAAAGGACAATTCTGTCATTAAATTGCAGGAATTTGGGGGGCCTGAACAACAATTGTAAAAGGCAGAATTCATTAATTAGTCCACTCATGTCACTCACTCACCATTCTGTCCACACTCACTGATTTGTCACCAACTCTGTTTTGCTTCACTGAGGTTAAGCTGCTGTTAATCAAACTCATTTCTAACTAATGTTTCACAATAAAAGCCCTTCAGGAGGTGGTAGAATTATGTCTCCTAACGGACTGGAAGAATTTAATGTGAAACAATAAGAGGAAATGTTGTGTTTGTAAAAAACAGCAAACAGCAGCAACAGCTAAGAAACATAAAAATGATCATAGGAGGAAAGGAAAACCTGTGTGTGTGTGTGTGTGTGTGTGTGTGTGTGTGTGTGTATTATGTATATTTACATTTTCACAGCCTCAGCGTGCGTCACGCAAAGAAGAAGAAGATTTTTTATCAGAATCTCGGGTGTACAGAAGTGAAGTGAAAACACCCTGACTTTAATTTAAAGCTCCACTCCACAGTTTCAGTATGGACTCCTCTGTTTCTGTGTGTGTGTGTGTGTGTGTGTGTCACCAGCACCTCAGGAGGTGAAGGGTGCACTGAGGCTAAATAGTGATTGTGCATATATTAACTCTGCCTAATCATGCCTTTTAGTGGCTGTCTACAATCTCCTAGAGAATTCAAGGCTGCGTGCACACACACACACACACACACACACACACACACATATACACTTTCTTCCATTACCCAGCCTCTGAAAGCAAGAACATTTAATTTATGCAACAATCTGAATGGAGCTGAGAACAATGAAGCTGTGGTTAAGCTTTTAAGCCTTGTCTTCATTTGTCAAAATCGTCTCTTTGTTGAGAACACGATCAGTGCATTTATTCCTCGCACGTCGCATGCATCTCTCTCTTCCCTTCTCTCTCTCTCTCTGTTTGTTTTTTGTTGTTTCATGTATCTGTCTTTATCCTCTGTTTAGATCATGTTTTCTTCCTGTGAATCAGCTCTGTCAAGGACACTACAGTACTAAAATTCAATGTATAACACTTGTCTTTTGAAAATAGAATTTTTTTTTACATTTCAGGGGGAAGCATCAGACCAGTGGCTCAAAAAAAAGTCTCTAGTCTGAGAATTTGATTTGAATCATGAAACCTGATGAAATGAGTCACCAGGAAATCAGGCCCAGTGTCTGCCGAAGAGCTGGAGGATATCTCAGCATGCATCGGGTGAGAGACTGGGTCCACCGGACAAAATAACTGGCGGCCAACACCACATGCAATTTCAGATAGAGAAAATCTAATGTGACAGTTCTAATCTAATTCAATACATCTAAAGCAATACATCTAATCTGCCATGTTAACTGACTGTTAACACTAAAGTAATAAACCATGAATAATTGAACTGCGTTCATTTTGATTAGTTGCTCTTTGAAAAATTCTCTGTATGCAAACACTGAAGCAAACAATTATAATTGAATCATTGATTTATTTACTTTAGATGATTGTGAAAGGCAGATTTTTTTTTATGTGGCACACTAAACTGAAAACGTAATAATTCCCTTGAGGAAACTAGACTGTTGCTGCAGCAACTGATAGCAGAGAAGAAAACACATGGTGTGAAAAGGATGAAAATAAACTGCAATTTGAGTGAAAGCATGTGAAAAAAATAACAGTACATCATGATGAAAAAAGAAAAATAAAGATATAAAATGTGTAAAATGTGAATTTCATACCATACCATGATCTGTCAGCTGTTATAGCACGACAGTGTTGGTCGGTCTGTCCACTTTGAACCATGAAATCTGGCACTATTCATGTTCAATGTCCAACTCAAAGTACTTTGGTGATTCCCGGAATTTTTAACTAGCGCCGTCATCAGGCCTGGTACTATCTACTTAAATCTGTTTATGACCAAATACCTGAAAAGATGAGACACTTCCATTAACCTCAGAAAAATGTTAGCAGCTAAAACATGTTGATCATAGTAAAGATCAAACCTCAGCATGTTAGCGTCGTCTTTGTGAGCTCGTGGACTGTGGCAGGACCCGTGTGTGGGATTTAGTGGCATCTAGTGGTGTAGCTGCTGATTGCAAACCCCTGGCCTCCTTCCTAGTGTGCAGGAAAAACTATGGTGGCCGTGATACATCTTTTTCTGCTCTTGTTCTCAAATATGTCTGATTTAAAAGTGCTGAAAGTTGGAAGCAAAACAAAAACAAAACAAATAGACATTTAAATGCTCTTGTTTAGTGAAAACAGTTCTCCTAGAAATTTATGCCTTTACACACACACACAAACACACAAACACACAGCAGAGAGAAAGTCATTTGCTTCACGACTACGTACACCAAATTCACATAATTAGGTAGCAGATTTGGTTTCATGTGTTCAGTCAACCGTACATGCCCGTGAAGATGTGCTGATTACACCACAGAGCTGTTAAACTGTTCTGTTTGGGAAGAAAGCGGACCAGATAACAGAAGTCAGCAGCGCTGCTTCACTTCACAGCAGAAAAACAAACTGAGACAACCCCATCAGACAGAGATGAGGACCTTTGGCTGCCTCGTCTGACCCATGCATACAGACAAGAGCCTGCATGGAGATTATCCATGCACAGTATGATAGGACTGGAAAAGGTCAGCAACTATGATTAGTTTCTCACACTTCTTTGCCAAAGCACCTTCTCCTGATGAGGCTGGACATATTAGTGTGCACACAGCGGCATACAGTCGTGTTGTTTCTCATCTACTGCTAAATCTTCCACAATCAGACAGAATCGATCCCTTTGTTTGGAGTAAATACACTAAACGTCTAATGTAAGGCAAGTGGATGATAAGGAGCCAACAGGGATTTGAATGTGGTTAAGAAAGTTGGATAAACTTTAGTCTTTTTACATATGCATGCAAAAAACACAGCTCTTCAGTTTTTATGCAAGCTTTCTTTGAATCTACCATCCTCTCTGAAGCTCCTCTCTATCTCTGTCTCATACAGCTCTTCTTTGGTGAGTCAGCCAGCATGGAGAGCCAGACATCAATACTTGATCAGGGTCCAAGGCAGCCCGCAGCTACCCAGCTCCACCAGCTGGTCGGGGCTTCAGCTTCACCGTAGAGCCGGAGAATAGACAGCAGGATGGAAAAGACTGGAACAGGCACAGCTCACAGGCTCTAGTAGGCTCGCTGTGTCCAGAGGACCAGCAGGAAGCGCTAGGCAGCCTCTGGTGACACCGGGAGGGCACAACAGGAATCCATCTTAAAATATCTCAAAGACAAAAAAAAATCTAAATCAAATCGCTGCCTATCGAGCAGCTGAGGGATGTGCTTCTGTGTCTGTGGACAAGGTGTTGTTTGTTTGTCGTGTCCCGCTGAGTCCTAAATGTGTTAAGTCCCATGTGAGACAAAACGAGGCAGCCCAGCATCTGCCACAGACACTTGCCTCTTCCATTTTTCTCCGTCACACCGCAGAGCAAAGCCGCAGTTCATCTCTGAGGAGACATTCAGACCCGTCACACTGTGACATCCTCTGAGAGAGCTTTGTCTTGAGGCAGCAGCCACATGAAACTCTGAGGACGGCCTCCATTCTCATGCTAATAATTACCAAGAAAATACCAGTGCCATTTAAAAAATAGATTTCATCTGCATCCATCAATGACAAGATAAAGAATTACCTTTCAAGACAGAGATAAGACAGAGGCGAGCATGTTTATTGCAAAAATATGGCAAGGATTAATTTTAGTTTACAAAGCTTAGAGCGAGCCAGCAAAACAATAAACAGCTTCAATTTGAAACTCTTTATTGGAATCAGTGAAGGAAGAAGTAGAAGATCTTCCAGTGAGCAAAAGCAGAAATACAAAGACGAGAAAATATTAACTCATCATCATATGTTCTGAATGTAATGTTTAATAATAAAAAGATATATAGCAAATAATAATGATGTGCCTTCTCCAGGCACACTAACTACTCTAGTAGATGCTATTCAATCCTGCACACTGGTCCTTTAAATGAAAATGAAATAGAAGTACTGTATAAAAAAAAATAACACAAAATATAAATTCTCAAGTTTCTCAAAATTCTCAAAATTAGACTGAACAAAATGAAATATTTGCAAACAAAGTTTGTTGGCCGGTGCTTTGCAACAACTTCATGGCATGGTGAAGATGAAAAAAAGTTCTATTGAGAAAAAAATATATATATGAAGCTTGTAAATCTCCACGGACTCACCAACAGCAAAGAGATGTATGGATAGAGCAGACATACTACATACTTTAAATATATTTACTGGTTTAATGCCGAGCCATGTCTGCGTTGAAACAGACATCCAGTGTCTGTGAAGCTTCAGTGTTGTATAAATCTGGCTCAGACTCTTGGAAGAAAATCAGATAATTGCTGTAAAAATTGAAACAGCAAGCTGATGCCTGTCTGTGCTGCCAGCTCAGTTAGTGATCTCTGATCGCGATGGGCATTTTCTACAAAACATTTGCAAATCTCATTTTGACTAACTACGGTAGCAGCTCCCCACAGAGAGTCATTTGTGCCACAGTTGGACTGGGTGAATCCCCCACATCCCCTGGCCTGAGGTGTACTGACAACAGACACCAATGCTCACTGTTTAGAAGGATTTAAATCAATGTCGTATTTATAGTTCACCAGTAAACAAAGCTGCCCACCACTACATACGTCCAAGTCCAATTAGTCCTTTAGTGTAGTGAATATCTCTCCCTTGTGAATAGCATCCAAAGTTAAATAGTGACAGGGTTGGCAGAGCTGAGCCGTGTTTGTGCAGCAAATGTTCGAATGTGCGCTCATCAAAGGATTCATACGGCACACACATCTAAGAGTTTGATTTGTAGCTTAGCATTAAGCTCCGATGAGCCGACAGTTTGAACTACAGACACAAGAGTCAGTGTGTCAATGAGGCACGAGGGAAAGATTGAGCCAACAATGTAACGATAACCTTTAATCACCCGCACAGCCACAATACTAGTTTGAATGGTGTTTGTGTCCTGCTGTCTTTGAGCCAGCTTACCCAAAATCACCAAACCATGTTCTTTCACTTATCTCTCAGAGTATATGGGCATGCAGAGATATGTCTCCTAGGTCTGAATCTAATGTAATTTGCAGCAACAACAGCATTTAAAACATCATTAACGTCGTGCTTTTCTGGAAACAATGTCCTGGTTTCTCCATGGTAAGGATGGGATTTGGACCGAGGTGTTAAACTTAACGTTAACCAGTTAATAAATATTTGTTTGGCAAGAGGGAACGACACATAAATGTTTGATATTCCTTTTTTTGTTGTTCATCTTTTGTTTCTTTGTCTTTGCTCTTTTTTTAAAAACCTCTAGACTACACACACAAAAGACTGTGTTCACTGACGTCCAATCACATTTTATTCATCATACTGTTGTTGGTTGAAGGTTATCGAAGGCAACTGTGGACCTGCTTATTTTCTTGAAGAAGTTTCGCCTCGTCACCTCATCCGAGAGGCTTCTTTAGTTTGAATCCGTTATCAGATCATATTTGTTAACCTTCCCAAGTTTGTAAAAGCTAGAGTAACTATAACTCAGATATATAGTCAACTTTTTTTGGCTAAGAAGGCAGAATCACTAACAGTTTTTAGTGGCAGTCTAATTAATAACGACCTAAAAATACAACAAACAGCAGAATACATGAAATGTTGATGAAATGAAATTGTAGCATTCTGTCCTTTAGTTATTCCAACCAGTGAAGCTCCTGATTAAACTGATCCACAGTATCCCCGTTCAGTACAGTTCTCACTATAAAGACAGCAGAAGTCATACCAAAGCTATCTGTGTACCAACTATTTTTGCAGAAAAAACTGTAAACCGGGAACCCATCCATGACCCCTTTCCTTTATGTCCTCAACCAACTTCATATGATGCACCCCTGGGAGACAAAAATCCTCCCTTCTCATATCCCATGAGTCTCTGAGCTCAGCTTGCAAAAGCAACCTCCTGTCAGAGCAGGAATCCCCTGAGAAACGTCCGACTCACTGGGACACTTTACTCACGAGTGAACTATTCAGTGCCGAACTGAACTTGCGTGACTTTTTACACAGCACTCTAACAAAAATACACTTTTGACAGACAGTAAGTGGTCCAGGTGCTGTTGTTTATCGCTGTGAAAGTGGCATTGCCCTGCAGTAAACAATACAGTTCGGGAAAAGAAGCTTAAATCTACACACATGTAGGCGCACATCCTCTAAAGCACACAGGCAAAAAGAGAAAATCCCTGTCAAAGTGACACACAGGGAGAGCTGCTCTCTGCTTCACTGGCTGCTGTGCACCTGAGTCTCTGGCCTCTCGCCTGGATGCTCCGGTGGAGAGATGGATCATCCAGTAAAAAAGCTGCAGTGAAATGTGTTCGCTCATCCCTCAGAGGGGGGAAGTGGGTCTGATCTACCTTTTATTACCGCTCTAACACTGCCCACCTATGGACAACAACACACAAGACACAGCGACCCTGTCATGCAGCCTCTCATCCAAAACTCAAACACCGCTGCTTCCCCGCAGGCTTCCTCTCAACCGCGCATTACAGCCAGATCAGCGACCAACTGGCTGTTTTTGATGCACAATCTAACCGAGAGACATCTCTGCTGATCCGAGGAGATCATGAGAAGGGCAGAAATGAATGATGCAGATTAAAGGAGCAGCACAGCAGTGTGTGCCTCGACCATTTCTCATGTCCTAAATCTGATATGACTGCTAGTCTGTATCTTCAGGTGTGTGTCACAACCACTTAGCTGCCACCAACAAAAGCATTATGTTGGAGGGCTGAAACATCCGTGCTGAGCGGAGGCTGAGCCCGAGGCTCGCACGCTTCTCTTCCTGTTTATGTGGCGTCTCACTCATTACTGTGGCGGGCATGAGTCACCAAGAAAACCTCGAATCACTGTGAGAATAAGGGCTACATTATGTATTCGCCTATTAAGTATGTGTTGATGTATTTTGTGAAGATAAATTCTAATAATATGAAAAGAGGAAAGCTGCTGGTGTATATTGATTTTTTGTTTTTTTGTTTTGTTTTGTTTTTTTGGACCTGAATCATTTTGGAAGAATAAACTAGAGAAGTCATTATGAAAAAAATCATTTGGTACTCATCAATATGTGTGTTTGCTTCTTCATGCCAGCCACTACAGAGACCTGGAGAGAATACATAACACAGAGCTGCTTCTAATGGGATAACTGGTTTGGTAGCCAAAAAGAGTGTCTGTATTCCACCCACACTTTTTACATTTAGACCTTACTTAAACAGCCCTGCCGTAACAGTTGGTGGAGGTAAGATGCAATATACCAACAAGGGACGAAGAAGACGACTGCTGGCGAGCAAACGTGGATGTGAACGTGGGTTTCATATTCTCTAAAAAATTGTCTGTTTGTTAGATCTGGAGGTTTTGTTGAGACACAGCACATATAAAAATATCTTTGTTGACTTTAAAACTCCACAGGGCACATTAAATTAAAAAAAAAGATGGCCTTCAGCAATTGATGTCACGAGTCATTGTCTCATGATGACACCTCAACTAGGAGGCTAGAAAGTGGATGTTGAGTTCAAGGGGAACTAACAAAGTTACAAAGTGCTTCACAGGACAAACTTGAAAATGAATTAAAAAAACAGCAACAAATTTACTAGTACGGAGCAAAATGAGGTAGATATGAGAAGGGTAAAATAAGTCAAATGGAACAATATGAAATAATTCACTTCCTTGACTTATCGAGTTAAGGAGGATGCCTTTGTAGGAAGTGACTCAACGGATGAAAAAGAATTTAGACATCACTGAGAAACACTGTGAAAGAACACTATGTTCATCCGGCGGTGACCCTCAGTCCTTGGCCTCAGAGGTGTAGGCTGTGTTTCATTGTGGGTAATACAGGCTCCGGGTTTTGAAGAGAAAGACAAAAGTAAAACTTATCTCTGGTTCTGCTGTGTTTAGGAATCGTCCATCATGAGTTGAGTGATGTTACCGGAGTGAAATGCTTAATCCATGGAGAGAGTTCATTTTTATCTGTGATATATTAGATATGATGCTGTTGTAAACAGTTACACTGATGCTTATAGGATTCACTGAAAGGTTGGATTTTTAATCGGTAGTAAAGTGTCAGTGTCAATTCTCTTCATTTTCAGATATCCCTGCTCATCCTGAAAAAAAAAAGGTGCACAAGGTCCATAATGGAGTCCAACAGGAGACTTTGAGTGAGGGACTGAGGGATGAATTTTTAATATAATGATGAGGCATGTGTTTGTACACACAGTACAATGATTTTGTGAACACCTCTTGCTCTCCTGCCTCTCGGCACAGAGCAGCAGATGTAAACTACAGTCGACATGTGCGACATGTGCATGTGTACGCGCTGTCAGACCTCTGATAATTGACATGAGAAAGTGTGTACATGCAAATGACATCAGATGGATTTAAACTGCATGGAGATAAACGTCCGGATTAGCGTTCGCCCTCGGAGGAAATGCTGCAGCCTGACGTTTTTCCTCGCCTGCCTTTCTGTCACTGACTGTTACCTTCACTGTCATAAACTCACTCAGAGACATCCTCGTATTTGTTTATTACTGCTGAGATTAACATCAACTCTACTAGGTTTTATTTTCCCAAATGATCGGGCAGCATGCACATTTACATAACATGAAATGAAATAACTGAATGTATGCCATATGGTTACCTAACAAATTCACTGCATTGCATTGTAAGGGAGCTCGCTGTAATAAGCATTATTCCTATACAGTAAATAGTATTCACTCTGTTGCACAAGGTCAGATTTCATCCAATATCAGTTGTGTTTCCAGGAAGTATGAATAAATAAATTCTTATTTGGAAACAGCCCCAGTCGAGGCCCCAGATGTGGAAAACAGACAAGGACATCACGCTGAGTACACAAGGGGAACAATATCCTCGCTCACATCATGTAACCATGTGTTCTCTTTCCAAATAGTGCGCTTATTCCTAAAATATCTGTTCAAAATCATAGTTATTTTTCAGTGAAGTAGAGTAGTCTGCAAGGTAAAGCTTTTATTCTCCACTTTAACATGAGATAAAAATATAAAGCTTGTCTAGACATTATTAGTTTCCTCTGTCCAATGAACAAAAGAGGAGGTTTGTGCTGTCTGTGTCCCAAAACAAATTATAAGACAACACAGCAAAATTATGCAGCTTGAGACTGTGTTTATGCAACTACAACAGATGAATAATATGTGTTGCATCTGAGTGGGAACAACCTTTTAAATATTAAATAAATTGTGGAGAACTCGCATATTCACCAAGATGATTATTATTTTTCCAAGATAAGTGCATAACAAGTCTGTTATCATAAAGAAGGAGAGTTTCTTGAAATTCAAAAGCTTTGTGAGATGTTGACACTTTGAAGTTACGAGTCTCCGATTCATGATTATAAATTCTGAGGATAATAACTGGCATTTGTCAGCTGAAATCATGAAACACTCAATGACCAAAGGAGCACCCTAGCTGCAGACACGGGCGTATTGTAATACTAGTAATTCAGTTTTTAATTAAAGTCAATTTCACTGCTTAGAAACAGGATTTTACAGTGTTCGTCTCCTTTATGTCTGACTCTGGATGTTAGGTAATGCAGAGAAGTTGTTCTTTCAGTTGTGTAGGAAACAGTGGGTACTCTGGGGGACGAGGGGAGGGAGTCTTTTAATTATCACGGCTGAGTGCACAGCACAAACAACAACACTACACAGTCACCATGAAGGATACAACACATCCAACCTCATACTGATCGTCTTTGCTGCCTCCATGGTTACATATTCTGTTTTTCGGCTGCACGGTGTTTACAGAAGGAGCACAACAGACCTGGAACACAACATTTCTTTTGTATATAATCTTAAGACTTTGGTAAAATGCAACAAGATTTGTCATTGTGCCTTGCCACTGATTGTTTGTATTGTTTGCTTCACTTCTGGCTTCTACAGATTGTGTCTTTGTCTTTCTCAATTAATCAAATAGTCAAACAACAGAATACATTTACAGTCATATTTAGAATAATCTTCCTATATACTAGCATGCCTTGCAAATCACTCCATCAGCCTAAACCATGAAACAACCATTGCCAGACCCACACTGCACAGCCAAGGTACAGCTAGCTGGCCAAGCCCAGTTTAGGGTAAGGTTAGTTATTTGGCCCCTGCTCTTGGCTAGCAGAAAGCAATCATTAGTCACACCTTTGCTCCGTACTCAACAATCAACACTGTTTGTCTTAATACAAAAGAATCTTGTTAGCTGAAGTAATTTGGCAAGCTATAAGTAATATATGCAATTAAATAATGTTTTGATAGGGGGGGCGCAGCTGAGCAGCAACATGTGAATACGTGTTTCTGTGGGCTCTGCTTAGGTTGAACATTTACTTAATATTCCTCCTCTCCTTCTTGTCTCTCCCAGTTGCAAACGTGTCTCCAAAGAACAAAGTTCCTCGAATTAGTTGTGTTTTTTTAATTCATAGCTGCTCAAAATGCCTAAATCTCAAAAACCAAAGCCAGGGCCAGACGCCTTAGACTCTCTTGATGTGGATCCGGCCGGGGAAGCGGGGTCAGGGCCGGATCTCGACCCAATCACGGCTGCCATAAAGCAATCGGAGCACAGTGTGCTAACCAAGATCGATTCGTCTGTGATGAAGGCTGCAGGTGAACTGCACAAAAAAAGACAACTGGCAATTGCTATTAGATCAGATTGCAGGAATAAGGGTATATCCAGGGGTGAAACTGACCATAAAACCTTGTTTTATGCTGATGATTTGCTTTTGCAAATACCAGACCCAACTGCATTCCCCACCTTCTCCACTGGCTGCAAAAATGCAGTAGCATATCAGGGTATAAAGTTAATTTATCAAAATCTTTATTATTTCCATTGAATAATCTGGAAAAACAGATCACTTATGAAGATTTCCCTTTTAAAGTTGAAAAAGACACATTCACTTACATGGGATTAGAAATAGCAGGTTTAATTAAGGCTATGTTTCAGCATAACTTCAGGTGTATCTTAGATCGTACCAAAGCTGACTTGGATAGGGGTCGAAACTCCCATTCTCACTGGTAGGACGGATAAATGCAGTGACGATGACTGTAATGCCCAGGTTTCTTTATTTATTCCAAATGATCCCCATTTATCTCCCCAAATCCTATTTTGCTTAACTGGACCGCTTTATCTCTTCGTTCGTATGAAATAAAAAACCTGCACATTTAAAGAAGGCAAGCCTGGAGAGAGTTAAATCTGATGGTGGTTTGGGTTTACCTCATTTCTATTGGGCAGCTAATATTGTCAAGCTGACATTGGATCACCACAGTCGCAGACAAGGAGGGTCCGGTCTGGGCTGATATGGAACTGAGAGCCACACTAGAGCCAGTTTCCCCAATTTCAATCTTAGCTGCCCCTCTCCCACTAAACATCAAAACACCTAAACTGAACTCTAATCTAGTGGTCCAAAACATGATTTAGATCTGGGGTCAGTTCAGAAAACATTTTAATTTGATAAGTATATGTAGCTTCTCTCCAATAATATTTAATCATATTTTTGCACCATCTCAGATAGACCAGGAATTTGCCATTTGGCACAGAAGTGATCTTGATCTACTTTCAAGAGCCTTTCACTGATGATGGCTTTGCTTCCAAATTTCTATGTGAGGATCATAATTTACCAAAGTCTCATTACTTCAGGTATCTTCAGGTTCGGAGTTTTGCCTCTAGATTTTTACCAGGGTATCCATCTCCACCCTCCAGAGACCTACTGTATTTGGTCCTTAATGTGAATCCACGCAACAAAAGAGCAATATCAAAAAAATGTGTATTAATTCTGGATAGCTGCCCTCATACATGGGACAAAATCAAGGCAGCATGGGAAGGAGAAGTTGGAGAAAAAATACCAGAAGACACCTGGAAAAATACCATACAACGCATACACACATCTTCTCTCTGCATTAGACATGGCTTGATCCAGTTTAAGGTTGTCCACAGGTTGCATTACTCTAATGAAAGACTGTCAATGTTTTACTCTAATGTTGCACCAAACTGTCCTAGATGTCAATATTCCTGTTTCTTTGGGACATTTGTTTTGGTCATGTCCTTTTCTGTATGGTTTCTGGTCTTCAACCTTTCAATCACTCTCAGTCATAAACACTGCAGCTTGACCCTTTGATAGTCATCTTTGGTGTAGTTAGAGATGAGCTAAAGCTGTCCCGCCTCCATAAAAATGCAATTGCCTTTGCATCGTTGCATGCCCGCCGTCTGATACTGCTGAACTGGAAGGGGAAGAACCCTCCTGCCTATGTTCATTGGATTAGAGAGGTAATGTTGGGACTGACCCTGGGAAAAACTAGGTATGCAGTATATGGATTGGAGGATAAATATGACAGAACCTGGGCACAGTTCATAACTCATATCAAGAGCCTGCCTTTTGCCTGACTCCCTGTTTTTATTTATTAATTTATTATTTTTATTTCCTCTCTCTATGACTGCCGTTCAAATTTTTACAATGCTCCTTCTATGTCAGAGGTCCAGAATGTTGGTGTCGGGTGCCCAAGGATCAACAACCGATGTATATTTGTTTTCTTTTGATGTTCTGTCTGATACGTGATACGTGTTTAAGTGGATGTGTCTGTGGGAATGCCACCTGGATGGAGTGGGGGGTGATGGTTCACAACTTTTGTAAGAACTTTTGGAAAAATGATAAATAAAATTGTAAAAAAAAAAAAATGTTTTTCTGTGTTTCCAAGCTCACCTTAGCTAGCTAAAACCACAGCTGAAGTAGTCAGACAAGCATTAAATAACATATCCACTCATAGTGATAACTATGCCAGTTAAATCACAGCATCAGAATATATTTCAAGTGCTTTGCAGTACTGAAGCTCACACTCATACCTAAGGGCAATTTAGAGTCACCAATTAGCCCATTAACCTGTCTTTGAACTGTGGGAAGGAAGCACCCAGAAACAGATGGGGAGAACATGCAAACTCCACACAGTCCTAGCCAGCTGGCAGATTTGAACCTTCGTGCTGTGAGGCTGCAGCGCTAACCACTGCACCACCTTACTTATTCATAAAATCTATAGTACATTAACATATTTTTCTCGTCTGAGATTTGAAATATGATCATTTTAAACTGAACATATTTGAATTTTAGACTGCTGGTTGGAAAAAATAAGGCATTTGAGCTCATCATCTTTGGCTATGGGAAGCAGCAATGAGCATTTTTCCATTGTTCTGTTCAGTTCTTGAGAACATTATTATTATTTGCAGTCCTAAATGCTTGTCTCTTGTCTTTTTAGGCATGATTTCTTTTTCAGTAGCCTCTCCTGTGCCAATTTTACAATATCTCCTGTGTATTTTAAAAGTGAAAAGTGAAACAGTGTCACGCCTGACACATTTACAATGAATTTGATCAATGTGTTTTGTCCCTGTACAGAAATTCGGAAATAATAAAATAAAGCAGGGAGCACAGCAGCTCACCTGTTAGCCCAGACTCTTTGTCGGCAGCTTCATTAGAAATTCAATGCACGGTGGCACCATTAGAGAGTTCAGGCACATTTAACTCTCATGGGTCTGCAGAAGCCTCGGGCACAGTGCCCCCTCTTGCATCTGAACCTTCCCTCCCACTCTCTTTATCTTTCAAAAAGATTATTTTTTTAAATTATCTTTTATAGTGACAAGTGTTTGCTTCACAATTAATGTGGCACCACAGGCGGGTAATTCTGGTAATTGAGGCGTTCTGGCCCAGGGAGCCCTGCAGTATGGTAATTAAGCTATGGCTTTAACACCAGCCACTGCCACATCCACAGTGACAGACAATGGAGAGCGACGACATCCCAAGAAACCTCACCTGAACCCCTCATGGAATCTTCAGAGATGATATTCAGCATCATTGAAGAGGTGTTAGATTGAAAAGTGTCTCTGCTGTGAATGACTTGGTCATATAATGAATATACAGTGGTCCCTCGTTTATTGCGGGGGATACGTTCTAAAAATAACCCGCAATAAACGAAATCCACGAAGTAAGTTTTACTATTATTCTACATGTTTTAAGGCCGTAAAACCCCTAACCACACACTTTTATGCAGCTTTTTACACGCAGTTTGTACAGTACTCCCTTAGTTAATCAGGACGCAGACCACAATGCGCGTTCATACTGTACAGTACGCTGTAAAAAAAGCATGCAAAATTACACCAAAAAAATTTGCGAAATAGCGAGTCTGCGAAAAGTGAACCACGATATAGCGAGGGACGACTGTACTATGAATCACAAAGTTCACACCATGTTCAGTATACCACTTTACTTTTCTGCACTTTTAACATTTAGGTGACTGTCAATATTAGAGCAGTAGTTATATAACCCTCTCTGATGCTCCATCTGTTCACTTCAACTTCTACTGTGTTAAGAGATTACTCATGCGTGCAATTTAGCTACAGTAGCTTCCTGTGCGCAAAGAGGCCAAAGAAAAAGAAGAGAGAAAAGAGGAAGAGTCAGGAGTCTAAGTCTCAATTTTCCGCCTCCCTTCTCCCCTCTTTTATCAGGTCTTCTTCCCTCACCTCTTGGTCACGCTTCAGTTCAGGCATCAGGCTCACGTCTCCAGAACAGATGTGATTTATCAGAGCACGTCTTTCCAACAGCCCACCCACCTCTGTCCACACTCAGAGGTTCATTATGGTGTGCATATAAAACCTCAAACCACAGCCATGCAAAAACAAAGCATCAACACAACATGCACGGAAATACTGACCCCTGGTGTGGCCTTAAAAAGAATAAATACATATTGAGGCTACGTGCACAGAGAGCTCCAAATGCAATACAATTTGTTCCTATGTTTTTGGTTCATTTGTGGACGCAACTTAAGTATATACAGAGAACCAGCACAACAGACCATACATACATAGGCTATCAACATGCAACCGCAGTACATTTTAATCCAAGATGTGTTAAGATGCACAAAAGCCAATAACACTGTTAGCGTTCCCCTAAATAGTTTGATCTGGTACACGTTGATTAACTCATTGGTTAGGGTATGTTCATGAACTGTCACATAACTGCCAATAATCACACCAATCTCCCAAGAATGTAGTGCATTTGTTGCAGGAAAAAAAGGGAAAGGTCGATTCAAAGACAGAAAGACTGCGCACTGTTTAAAGATCTACTAGCTCTACCAAACACCTAGTAGACATTACTTGAAATGCAGACAGAATAAATATGTGAATAAAGATTGATTGTGATTGAAGCTACAAAGAGCGAGTTAAGTCATTGTATTCTGCTGTTAACAACAAAGATCCAAGACTCCTGTGATGCTGTGTGGTAATCGTCCTTGTGCTTCATTAGTTTCTCTTGGAATCAATGAGCAAAAGCCCAAACCAAATGAGATACTTGGCCACATGTAGACGAGGACTCATCAACATGTGGCCAAGTACCTTTTTTTTACATGCGTCACCAAACTACTTAAACTAACGCAATGTGTTTTTTACATGCGTCACCAAACTACTTAAACTAACGCAATGTGTGTGCGTGTGTGTGTTATAAGGAACACAAAGCCATGATGTGAGAGAATAGATGGTAATGCTTTGAGACATTGCTTACATACGACTAGAAAAGACTGAAGTTCCAAGACTCCCAGGTTAATCACTGGCTGCTGTTGTGAGACATCCAGATAGTAGCGTCACTGGGTTACAGCTGGCTGGTTACCTTTAGCTTGTATGCCCACTAATGCTAGCACAAGCAAAACACTATGAGTGGATATATTACAGCTTGCCAAATCTGCAGTGGCTGAGCTTGTTGCGGCCGTCATGGCAGTCCTACCTCCAGCGGCCCCCAGCTACTTCAGAAATGGGCCAAGATGTGGAGCGTGGGTAGAGCTGAAGGTGGCTGAATGAAACTGGGTTGCTCAAACAATACTAGTGTGTGTGAGACAACAACTCAAGAGATCCTGGCCCTTCACAAACTAATCAGTGATATACATGTACATCATAAAGATTCATTCCACCTAAGGACGTCTGCATTACCTTAGAGAATGACAATACGCACGTCTATTTGCAGAAGAGAGAAGTCATTAGTGTCCTGTGTTTGCACACAAGCCTCTTGTGTAACAAGTTGTAGCCAGAGGTGTTATTTTATTCAAACGCTTAAAGATTAAAACAGTATTGTGATAATAGCCTGCATCGGCTTCTCACACCTAACACATGGAGGCATTTTCATCAAACAAGCACACGGGCTGCAATATAGTGTGTCAGAAGAGTGACATACTAATAAATAAACTGCACATCCTCTGCGGTGTGACTATCACTCATACATCCACACACAAATGGAGAACAAAGCGTGGGCTCTGGTCTGTGCTGACGATGCCCGAGTGGAGCGGTGTGTCTGAACTTTTCCCCCACTTCATCACTGGAGTGGGCGAGGAGCATGGGTGATGCAAGCTCAGGCAGAGGCAAATTCTCATTTCCTTGCTTCAAAAAGCCGGCAGCTCTGCAGTGTTTGATGTCCTGGCAGCTGAGGCTTTCCCTCTGCTCTGCTGGTGAATACAACCTGACCCAGAATCCACTGCGGGGGAGCTACGAGCACAGACTGTGGGGATCGCCTTCTGTTCAGTCTCTGTTTTCATATGGAAGTGAGATGGTTGTGGGCATTTGTCTGTAGCGGTAGCTGAGTGGGTGTAGGGTTTCAATGCGATACTCTCTACAAGTACAATTACAGCAGCGGTATGATTAGACTGACAAAAGCCTTTTCCTTCCCATTCACTCACTCATTTTTATTCTCTCTGTTGGCACTCATCTCCTTCTTCCTCACAGCTATTTAGGCTCATTCACCCTCCTCACCACACTTGTCATCACCACAAGAGCTGTGCCCCCTGCTGACCCATTGTTCACCATTAAGTAATGACTGGACCTGCCTCTAATCAGCACTAATTGAAGAACACAGATATAATTACCAGCGAGCTCTAATTGGCACGTCTTAATTGCCCTGCTTATCAACTCAGGGTATTTTCCACAGCATGTGATGTTCTTCAGGTGATTAACTCTTCATTTGCCGTTGAACCGCTGCTGTCACCGCCACACACATGTGCACACACACACATACACTGATTGGGGTAAATCCCCTGTAGACGCTGCAGAGTCAGAGAGGACACACAGGATTGATACTCCACATGCTGACAGTGATCACATGAGAGGCATATGGCCAGACACAGTATACAGTATATCTGCCTTTTCTGTCAATCAATTTGATGGAGTTTGTAGAGATGAAAGAAAATGAAATGAAAAATATAAACGAGAGGTCACTGTGACTGAAAAACATTAACAGTCCCTTCATGTGCTCTACTGTTCGTGTTGTTTTGTTGCAAAAACAATCTTTACAGCAATATTGTTTGTCCTTAAGATGACCCTCTGCAGCGCACAGCCCTGATGTAGGAAGTACATTTGCATAAAAGGAAAAACAAACATGGAGGAAAGTCAAGTAGGAGTATGGAGTCATTTCAATGGAAGAAGGACCCCAATCAGCCAAGAACTCAGAGAGTTTGAATTTGAATGAATGTGATTTGGGTATTTCAAGTCTGACCAGAAAATATAGTTTGTAAATAGTGCTGTCAAAATTAACGCGTTAATTTTGTCGATTAATTTTAAAGAATTAACGCGTTAAAAAAAATTAACGCAATTAACGCGGTTTTGTTTACTTCCGGTGGCGGCCGCCATTTTGGATGTGGCAAAGTAGAGCTTTGTTTCCCAAATATATAAGTGTGTGTGTGAATGGGTGTATAAGAGGCATTAACTTAAAGCCCTAACGGAGACTGCGCCCTGCGCGGTCGCCCACATTGCCCACAGCTAAAACCGGCCCTGCTTGTTTTAGTTTACGGGCAGATCTGCCACATCCAATATGGCGGACACGTTAACGCATCGCAGCAACGGACCAACCTGCTCAATGCGGCGTCTATGTATATGTCTATGATCTATCCTAACTAAAGGAGAGTCTATGTATATATGTCTATGATCTATCCTACCTAAAGGAGAGTCTATGGCGGAAAGATGGATAAGGACGGACTTTTAGGGGGAACATTTCATTTTAAAAAGTTGCCCGACGGCTTGTTGGACAAAAACAAGGCAATTTGCACAATTTGCAAGACCGAATTTAAATTCCACAGAAGTAACACGACTTTAACATATCACCTCAAAGCAAAACACCCTGCTGAAATTACCTCCAGGGGACCTCGCCTCAGTCTACACTACAGGAGTGTGGCACTCGTCAGTATATTTCCTCATTCTGGCTTTTTTCTATTTGCACTGTGCATATGTGCACCTTAAGCCAATAAAATGAATTAATTTAAATATACTTTCTTTGTGTTTATTCTACATTAATTTGATCATTTTACATACATACATATTCATTATAAGCTTCAGTCTCAGAAAAATGCATTTAATTTATTGATACATTTATTGATAGATTAATCGCGATTAATCGCGATTAATTACAGAAATTTTTGCGATTAATTAGTTAATTTTTTTTAATCGATTGACAGCCCCATTTGTAAATTATGGTGCAGACCGGTCTCCTCAACACACTCAAACACAACATTTTTTAGCATCATGTCAGATTCTGATCCACAGTACAAAGTCTGTGGATGAAAACCACAAAAGTACGTCAAGTGCTCAAAATAAACCCCAGACTCAGACGTTGCAAGAGGCTTTGCCCACGGCATACCATATGGCAAAGAAGCACAGCTGCCATTGCAACTTAAATCTGCAAAGACTGTTGTAGGTGTAAAATGTAGTGAGAATGTCTTAAACTAATGACCCACCATAAACTATTTAAGATTTCCTGATCAGAAAGTTGTGTAAATGTAGATGACAAAACTAATTTGTACATTGTGTAACTGAAACACAAGAAAGAGAAACTGTGCTTCATCTGACAACTACCTGTGTAATCATTCGGCCACATAAAATAAGCTTCCTGACTTTCGCATAAACAGCGAACAAAAGTACTGTTTCAAAAGAAGGACAATCAGTTCTGTGACATAATGAGCAGTCAGTCAGCTGTGATTCCTCTGGAAAACAGACTTTGATGCCCTCCCCCTTTTTTTATACTAGAGTACAAATCGCCTAATTTGTGAAAGTAAAGGCAGAAAGACAGCACAGGGAACAAAGGTAATAAGAGCTTTAAAAATGCTCTGGCAGCACATAAGTCTCCAAATGTTGCTTCATAAACATGTTTGAAAAGATGCAGGCTTAACAAAGTAGCCTGTGAGTGTTTGTCACATCGCAGAGCTAATTAGAAAAATTTTGCTACAACAAATAATTAGATAAATAAAGGAAAGATTTAAAAAAATAAAATGTTGTTTTCCATTGTTTGATTTATACCTTTTTAAAAAGATCCAGGGATTGTTTGAATGTATGACAAATGTTAAATATAAACATTGACATTTTGGTCTCAATACATTATTAATAGCAAAAACAACCCACAGCTGATTTATGACCCAGGACTCAGGGAGATAATTGAACAACCACAGTCTCTAAATGAAGTGTATGTATTTCACATTTGTTAAGATGAAGAATTTGTGCACAACACTGGTCCGTGTTACAGCCTGCACAGAGGCAGGCTGCAATAACCTCACAGAAAAGGATGAGATGCTACACACAAGGTAATCAATAATAACCTCAGATAGATATGAAGGTGCAGAGGAACATGCAGAATATTAGCTCCAGTTCTCACCTTGTGGGACTGTGTGTGCTTGTCTGGTACAGAGTGACAGTGTGACTCATTGGGACCTGGGTGGCCCTGTCAGGCCTCCTTTCTTACTGCTGAATGAATGCTCCTGGTTCTGTAAACATAGACAAATGTGCCCTACAGGAGCGCCTGCCGCCCTGCAGCTCCCCCATGCCTCAAACTAATGAATTTTTAAAGACGGCATCAATCAAACCGCAGGCCAGATCAATAGACCACAGAGTGGATTTCATCAGCGCTGCGAAGCGAGGTTTTGGTACACACATCGCTTCCACCCAGGCGTCTTGTCAAGTGGCCTTTCACTTCTACCGAGCTCCACGTTGGCTCCGGTTAAAAACCGGGGCAGTCGACCAAGAGAAGAGCAATAATATGTGAAGGCAGGTCTGTCTGTCAGTAATAGAATCTGATTAAGGAGATTAGGGAGTGTTTATGATTGCAGCCTGTCCTCTACGCTGGGCTGACTGACCCTACATGGTTGATTAGGACGTCTGATGGCCAGTCAATCAGAGCACCACCACAGTGGTCATGGACCATCATTGATTTATATCATTTTACAAAACACTGAGGTCACTGTGGACATTAATCCTCATCAGAAACACAGCTGACTGGAACAGTCCACCTGTGACATTGTACAGCAATGTTACACCATGATCCAAGTATTCAGACTGGTGTGGGTACACAGTGACACACATGGACACATTAACAGCATTTTCTTTTCTCACTTGACAGATTGTAGTTTGAGTTATACAAACATTTACACAGACAGAACTACTCTTGAAGCAGACATTGAATCTTGAGTGACAGACACAGAAATTGTTTTTACTTCAAATTTGAAAGGTACAAATGGAAAACACATTACTTATTTTATTCCTTTATCACATGACATCCTAAAATGTCAGAGGGCTCTCTAACTACCGTAATATATCAGTATCACTATCGAACATGTGGTAATGTTGTTACGTTGAACATGAAATGCCATGTAAGGACAGAACAGATTTAGTTTGACACAATATTGTTCATTTTTCGACAACCTCTCAGGGAAGGACTGACTCTTTTGTTAAATTACAGAAATAGTGAGACACGTTAATCCAACATCTAGACAGTGTTTCCGAAAGCTATGTGACCATCCGATGAGCACTTGTGATGAAGCATAACAGCCTGCTTACATTTCTTATTAAAACTGGTTTGGCATTTTTCACTTAGTTTTCCCCCTTCTCATCCTTTGACCTTTACTACTCAGTCAGAAAAATCATTGTTATTATTACTCTCCACTCTGCCCTCAGGTCATATCTGTACCACTAGTCTGGAGATTTACTTTGGAAAGGAGGGTGCCCGGCTCAGGTTAAGTCTCTGTGTTAATTCAGTCTAATTCAGACTCTGAGCGGGCCGTCCACACCACCCTGCTGTATGAATAACTTCCCAGGAGCAGTGGATCCATCGATTTACCTGTGACAAAGATAAAATTGTGCGCTCTCTCACTCTTCTCACTCTCCCTTTGGCTTTTGGGAAGCAAGAAATTGCCTAAAGATTAGACACAGAATCCAAGGTGGAAGCAATTTCTGAGCTTTGCAGTGCAGTGATAAGAAATCGAGAAGGGAGTAATCCCTAAATCAAATTTGATTTAATTACATGAAGTCAAAAATGTTGGGAGGAATACAAAATAGAGGCAATATCATCAGCAATGATTAGTGGATGGAGAAACACAGTTCGAAGGCAAAGAGAAATGTGTTTTGCACGTAGATGGAAGTGGAGAATATTCATTTGTCATCCTTGTTAGTTTCCAGGTAAGCTGCACTGTCTAACAGAAGGTAAAATAAAACTTCGAGAGGAGTTAAAACATGTCAAATGTACCAAGAAATCATAAAAATAATTTGCTCTAACAGAACTGATCTGCTCATGTGATGTCAGCAGGAACAAAGTACAGGGGAGCACATTGACGGCCAGAGGCTCGGCTCTGTGTGACGCTGAACAAAAGTTGATTTTCAGGGTGACTTCACTCTATAATTGTTCTGTTTTTAATAAAAAATATGTAGGATATTTCAGGGATGTGGTCTCTTGATGTGGACGCTGATCTCAAAACCAAATCTTGGCAGTCTTGCCTCTGGCTAAAAAATAAAGTCCTGAATAATAATGTTGAGGGGAAGCTTCAGTGAATCCCACAGAAACCTACTCTACTCTGACATGAGTACACAAGCTGTATACAGAATATATAACATGAACTGCAGTCACTGCAGATCAACACTAAAAGGGATAAACTCATTGGCACTAGGAATGCATGATTAACCAGTTTCACTATACAACATAAAACAAAGAAGAAAAGAATTTCTTTTCCTTTATCATCAAAAGAACAATCAAACAAATTAAAACTAAATATATTTAACTTCATTACTTTAGTCTTTATTTATTTAGTTCCGGCCAACATGAACACCTGATGCCCAATTTATAAAATAAACACTCACCAAAATGACAGGTAATCCTCTTTAGGGCATAACTATGCACCAATTTCACTCCTTCCAATAATTAAAATATAGAGTATCTGCAACCCCTAATTGGCATAAATATATCAACTAATAAAGTTAAATAAATAAAATAAAATTACTAATTTAATTCCATGTACTATTCAAGTGAATTAGGGCTCTAATCTGTATTCTTGTTATACCCCTGGTTCCATCTTTAAGCTTTCAGTTAATTTTTTAGCTTTCTGGATGTTTTGGCTTACTCTCTGTCACTGTCTCGTGCAGATAATGCAGCTTTAAAGTTTATTTTATCTCTGGAGAGCAGAGGACTGTAATCACGCAGGTGCTTGAATGTATTTTAAACACCAAAAAAGGTGTAATGATCTCTAAACATCATGGGAGAGTATAAATGCACCATACAGCAAATGAGGCCCAAGAACAACAGCAGCTGAAACATTTTAAATTTGTTTTCAAGTATGATCAATACATGAAAGATATGTATAGAAGTGGTTTACACAAAGTTGACCATGTTAAATAGGCATGAGACAAAATGTTTGAAGAGTGGAAGAAGATATTTTGAAATCCTGATAATAAGGAAAAGACAAAGAGTCTATCTAATCTAATAGTTAGATTAAACACTACAGTTTTAATGTATTTATTCAATTTATTATTATTCATCATTCCAAGTACTAAAGACTTGATCACTAAATGTTAATCATATGAGAGATGAAAAACCTATTTCTCCATATCCAGATCTTTTTAAACATCCTCTCAGATGATTGTATTGCTAAATGAACTGCACACATATCCACTAACTCCACAAATAGTAACACACATGCTCATATGCTGTGCTAGCCTGCACCATGCTGTAATCTGCAGCAAAGACAACAAAAGCAAAATGCTGTTTTTCTCTGTTTGCCTGCCAAGAAAGGGATTTCACTGAAGAGACTGGGACGAGCAAAATAAAGAAGCAGAGCTGTTTGGCTAAAAGCCTGCTGGATTCTTTGATTCTCAAGGACATTTCTATGTCCTATACTCCACTGAGTCCTCCACCCTTTATCGGAGCCCACCCCACCCAGCCCCATTGTATTGCTTTCAGTTGCAGAGAGCTTCCTGCAATTCCAACTTATCTGCTTATAAAATAGGAAATTATGTAAGCCTTTGGAGCCACAGGGATTGGAGATCCCTTGGGTAAAAGCTGGGAACATTCAGAAAAACTCGAGTTTGGCTTTTTAGCCTCATTCTGAAGTTGCTTGTCACAGGAAATCGTCTTTTTAAAGAGTTGAAAGACCATTCTGACCAGCACAACTCTTATAAAACAGGGTCATTGAAAAGCATGGTATATCCTAAATGGCACTTAGAAGAAAGAAGTGTGTTCATTGGCTGAACTATTCAGATGCATCCAGCTATGGTTCAGCATTTACATCATGAGCTCAGACGTTCTTGAAGATAGTATACAAAAACAGTCTTCGCCTCACCTCTGCAACCAAGGAAGAAAATACATACAAATACTGTCAATGGATGATGACAGCAGTACTTTTTGTCTCTGTTCCCTAGTCATGTTAGTGCCAAATAGTCCCAGGGTACACCCAGACTAAAAGTGTTGAGTAATGCACAGCTGCTGCCTCTCATTTTCCATCAAAAGCTGTAAATCCCTTGTGAACATGGCAGGCTCAAGTCCCTGAGTGGCCCCATAGCTACCATTTTTGACATTATTCAACTATTTAAGAAGGTAGACTTATTTTCTTGTAATAAACAGCACACAAAATGTCAGCTGGGATGACATGTGGGTCCCCCTAGTAGCTCTTTAGCAAATCTGGGGATTATGAAACTGACAATATGATTGCTATGCCAAATATGTGGATTATAACAAACACAGTTGGACTCATTGTAACAAATTTGCGAATTTAGAGGCACAATTACAGTTTTAGTGATTAAACCATGTGACTTTACTGGGATTTATGTGGAATCTAATTTAATCTAACAATTTTAGGGTCCCAAAAAGACTCCAGCCAGTATTTAATGTAGTTTACTGAAGCATGAAAATTGTTCCTCTCATCAAGAACTACCACATTTCTGCATTGTGTTTTTTTTCCATTTCTGACGCCTATCTGAATCCGGGACACAGTTTGAGAATGCACTGTGTGTTCACAATGGAGCACTTGGTTACACCACACACTACTCCACCCACACTACATTTGAATCAATCCATATTGGACTATTAGGAAATTGATTTATAACAACACAAACATCTGTGGCAGCAATGCTCATGTGTGCTCATTCAAGCTTAATGCAGCTGTAGAAAATCGATGTACGACAAACCTCAAGGTGTAAAACTGTACATGGAAAACACAAAATGAACAGGGAATGCTTCATATGTATAATAGCTAAATCTGTCTCATGTTACAAGTCCCAAACACACCACTTGAGGTTGTGGAGGTGATGGGGTTTGAAACAGACAAACTGAGAACCGAACATAAAAAGATTTTGTTCTTTTGGAGTAAAGCCTCTTTACCAATATTTCTGAGTTGTCTCTCTGCTTCCCTGCTTCACCATACAGATGGTGTTGTCATGGTTTGCCTCCAGCTTCAGAGTGCTGATATAACAGAGAAAGCAAAACATCGCCTTTTTTTTAAATCAGGAAAGCATTACCACCCCCACAAAACACATAAGATGGGCACAGAGAATACAACAGGGGGTATATGGGCTTCCAACAACAATTCTCCCTGCAGACTGGCCAGTAATATTTTCCGAAGCATTGTTGGAGGAGATGGCAACAATTTCTTCATCTTTGTTTTCAAGCAAACGGATTCTCATTTTCAGTCTCATGATGTAAAGCCTTTAACTCATGCAGGGAAATATGAGGAAGAGATTGAAGTCAACCAAGGTAAAGGAAGAGGAAGAGATACAGCTGTTTATGAAAGCATTGGATTTAATCTGAATCCTAGCCATCGAAATAACGTGATTACACAGCAAGAAATTGCCAAAGTTGATTGATTTTCTGCTTAAACAATCACACCTGCCAGGCAGGCTGAGGGAAATATATTTGAGTAGCTTGCCACTCTGTCAACAACAGGCATCAGACACAAAGACTGTTGTCAAGCACTGACAGGGAAGACTGTTTCACACTGTTTCTGATTAAGAGACCGAAAGCTATAGATAAATCATCAGAGTGCTGCTCCAGATACACAGCTTCTCAAAGGCCATCCTCGGCCATCTGTTAACGAAAGAACCCCCCTCCCTTCACAAACACACACTTACTGTGCCTGCAGAGCTGCACAGAGCCACAGATGTCATGAAAGGCCACGGGGACTGTAAACAAACCGACTTCCTCCCACCACATCGATCAGTTAAAGGCAGACAGTCCAAAGCAGCAGTGATGAGCCTCCATTCCAATGACTCCAAGTGAAATCATCAACTTGGACTAATAGGCATTTGTGTTTAGGGTTTGAAAACAAAACCAGAGTCACATGGACTAACTCAGATGTGTCCTCCATCATTAAACCCTTCCATGCAGTGAGGAGAATGCCTTGGATAAAAATCAAATAAGGAGGAGTTGTAGGGGAGACCATGCATCATTTACTACCTCATGTCGACTGCAAAACTTAGCAGCTGGCAGACCACTTTGTTCATTTCAGTTGTGAAGGAGACAACAAGTGAAAATTTCTGTTATGATACAATCCATTGGCTCTGATTATGTACAATGTGCAAACCTGCCAACATACAGATAGATAGATAGATAGATAGATAGATAGATAGATAGATAGATAGTAGCAATCTTCTGGACCGAAAAAATGAAGCCATATGTTTCAAAAACAGTTCCTTGAATGGCCACTTGAGCACTGTCTCCAAAAGCAAGTCAATACCTATAAACGCTACATATAAAAATGGCCATCTTTACAGCAGAAATAAACATGTTTACAGCCTGGTACAAAAAACGGTTTTGGTCTCCAGAGCTGATTTTTACAGTCAAAAAAACTGTATGGAGGATTTTTATAGAAATCACCATTGCACAATAAGGGTGTGGCAGCTTTCAGTGACAGGTAGGTGGCATCACAGACTGCTGGTTTCAGTAACTAGGTTTCAGCCTGCCTCAGCTCCACCAACACTCCACATCTGACCATTTTTGGATTATCCCAGGAGTAACGCTGCAATCTATTGCAAGTGAGAAGTTAAAAGTTCTGAGTGGGTTTTCACAACTTCCGATCTAATTGCATCCCAGTGTGTCTGCTCGGAAAAACATAACCATAAAAAATAAAATAAAATAAAAAAAAACCCTGAGGAGGTGCAGCTACAGCCCTTAAACATTTGTATTTATCTTTTAATTATAATGTCTCTCTGTTGGTTATAGACTATGTGTAATGTGTTTTCATAAGAGCATTAGTCCTTAACATGGTTTGTTTTTGATGTTTCTTTCCCTGCAGTTTTAATTGTCATTTACATTAATTATCAAGTTCTTACATTTCCTGGTCTAAGTAATTGCTACTGCCAGAAATGTAAAAAGTCCTGGTTATTGGCTCATTTAGGCTTCTTTTTTTCTACATCTTCTAAAACTCTGGTAATGACATAAAAAAGCTTATATTTTGGGGAAAAAGCTTATATTTTGAAAAGAATCCTGGACAGTTACAGCATTTTAACCAATCTAATATGAACTTCTTTTTCTGTAATCTCAGGTAAGACATTCCTGTAGAGCTCCTGGACTCCTGACAGCCACCTCGGCAGCATCAAGGACAGTTAATAGTTCAATTACAGCTTGGCAGGTTCGCTCTCAGGGGAAATCGGCTGCTACCAGCTGATTAGCTCTACTGCTGCTCAATACAGCTACTGGATAACACTCACCTGCTTGTTAACTGGCACCACTGCAAAGCTCGTGGGCTGATGATGGACAATACGAGCTAAAGAGGGGAAGCAGAGACCAGTAAAGGGACTCATTAAAGTTTCCTTTAAGATATAGATGTTGGAACTGAGATTGTCACAATACCAGAATTTTAAAATTTGATATAACACTACTATTAAAAAAAACAAGAGTTCAACAAAATCGCATTTTTTTTCTTATGTTAAAGGTTCAGTATGTAGGAGTTGGGAATATTTCTTTGCAGGAATTAAATATTCACTAATATGTTTTCATTGGTGTATAATATATGAATTGTTGTGTTTTTGTTGTCTGTTGCCTTGTTTGAATTGAATTTGAATTCTGAATTGTTATGAGCCAGAGTTTTTCCTACATGCTTGGAAGAAGAGAGTGAAACAACCTGCAAACAGAGCTGGTACAGAAGAAGTCACTTCTGATTAAGTTGATCTTTTTCCTTGTTGTTTCATCTGTGCAGTTCTGGGTTGAAAATCTCATTGTAGATCCGTTTGTTTGTTTTTCCCTTTGTCACTTTCAATACTATTAAATGACAGAACTGTATCAAAAAAGTATCCAAGTATCATTACTTTTGACAACCTCAGTTGGAGCACTGCAGCTACAAGAGAGGAGAGATAACTACCATCAGACAGGGTGTAGGACAGGGTGAATGTTTATTATTATTTCATTATTAAAATGTTCAGATGAAAAGGTGTGAAACTATGAGAATCTATATGTTGTCAGTCCAAACTAACTATATATACATATATACACATATATATTCAAACTGAGACTGGCCCGGTCTGCTCTTCTATTCCTGTGCTGAGTAAAACATCAAAGAAAGGCACCTGCACCAGAACACTGCACAGACACGCCTAATGATGCATTGCTGTGATTGACAGGATTGCTCAAACATTAACCAGCTTTCGCTGGCTCTGTGCTAAGGTACTCTGCTTTCATGCCGGATTCTGGATTTAGTTGAAGAGGGGATAATTACCTCTGCTGGTGGTATGGATCTGCTTCAGCAAAGTGGAGCATGAAGGGGAAAGTGGATGTAGGGCATGAATGTATGGGAAAAAGCAGCAAACTGTGCTGCTACAGAGATGGATTAACTGTGGAGACACAGTGGATGTTGCAGATTTACACTCAAAGAGTTGACATTGCAGGGCGAAAAGGCTGGTCGTATATTCAAGTCGTATTCTGTTAATTATCCTGCATGTTTGTGATGGGAAGCACGTCTCACCACCTATTTGTGGATTGAGAGCTATTTACAGTTAAAAGAACATCACATTAATACCACACTTTTAGGATACATTCAGACAATCACTTGCATGCCAAATGCCAAACATTAAATTCTTTTCATATTTTTATCCCTGTCTAATGTCCGTAAAGTGATTTTCTGTTAGAGATTGTATTGTTAATATTTCAAATTGCTGAAGAAATACCTCAAATTGGGCTGTATATATTTCTGAGAGGAATATAGTCGGCATAACAATCTTCATTTAGTGGTTGTTCTGCAGCTTTCTATCATATCATCATGTACAGATGTAGTTTGCCCTGTTGTAATGGATTGTAGATGTAAATTAATTGAGGTATTTAGTGAACTCTTGAAATTGGAAACAGCAATCTCACCTCAAAGTCCATTTAGCACTGTTCTGGAGCTAAATGTCACAGGATCCTCATCAATAGACCTTTTTCACAGCAGCCGTTTTGACATGAAATAGTCGGTGAACACAGGTGTTACCAATAAAACTAATTAAGTTTCCGTTCCACTCCGGTCAAACAGAGTCAGGGCGCTGCTGTTGGCTCATCGGAAAGTCTCTGCTGCAATAGATGGAACAAATCCTTAATTAGCACCGCTGGAAACACCTGTGTTGACCCTACTATTTCATGTCAAAATGGCTGCTGTGAAAAAGGTCTATGTGTTAAGCGTGTTCGTTAATGCAGCACTTGTATTACTGGTGAAATATTTAACCCTAACATATTGCTGACTGCTTGAGAGGAGACTGTTTCTCCAGCTGTTCTTTCCAAGGTTAATAATGAACTTTGAACCTAGATGTCTTGCAAAGTGGAGAGAGGATACTATAAATTTGAACATCTGACCTATTTCACGACAAGTGAGCAAACTTCACCTACTACCGAGGATCATGCAATATGACTGAAAGCTCTCCAACAGCTGAACAGACCCTCTTGTTTCTTGTCAACTGCTGTTTCCAAAATATCAAGAATGAACTTTTACTATAATATCAGAAGTTACTATTTTAAGTGTAACGTTTCTGGTAGCAAATTGAGGGACTGACCTTAACTTCTGTGCTTGCACTGAATCTATTTGAGCACTGGAAACTGACCTTTTTGACACGTAATGGCGGCAAGCACAGGTGAAATTAATTATATTTAGTTATTCCAGCTGCAGCTATTGTGCGTTTGCTAATGAGACACTGGAACGCAATGCAGCCATCATTAATTAATTAATTAATTAATTAATGCTATGAGTCAAATTGTCCATTATTTAAAAGGCATACATTTTAAATGCATATTAATAAACAGCGTACACATCAGAAACATTAACATGGACAGCTCTGACCTTACCTCCTCTCACATGTGATGAGCACAGCGCCTTACTGCGGGTAACACACGCCACCTAGCGGTCACTGTACCGACAGCTCAGTGTGTGTGTGTGTGTGTGTGTGAGTGTGTGTGTGCATTGTTGTAGCATTAAAAACATGGCAGCGAGCGCGCGCTCCGACGGCGCAGATAAGGCTGCTGTAGGTCGCGCGCTCTGAGGTGAAGTCTGATCATCAATCACTCAGCGCGCTCACCGGGCTCGTGGGCTGCTTTCGTGCGCGTACACGCCGCCAGATTTGGAGATGTTGGTGCCGTCTCCGCGCGCCCGGTGGCGGTGAGAAAAAAGTGTGTTTGTGTCTCCCTAAAGGAATTCAACTAAAAGGACAAAATGTTGAGGTAAGTCTGTGGAGACTAAATGTTTGTTTGCTTCATTCAAAGTGCTGCGCGCTGAAAAGTAACTTTCAAACGTTCATCAGACTTTAGTATGATTTATATCTGTCATGATTGAGCTGTAAAAGTGTCAGAAATGGAAACTTTACGCACTGTGTGCGTTACTGTGGTCTGCTGTGTGTTTCTATTGTTTAAGTGACAGGAAATAATACACACGGTGAAACAGGAAAACATAATAATTGTCTGTTTTAATACAGTAATTGAGGCTGAAATGGGACTTACTAATGTTTTCTGTGGTCCTCAAAGTGAGACTCCATTTTTTATTTTTAACGAGCCTTTTGGAGACCACACACAATTATACAGGTGTACTATAAATGAAAAGTACACACCATTACAGCTTTTTAGTTTTTTTCTGTTTTTTGTTTTGGTTTTTATTTCAGAAATTCTTGTGTACCCTTTGTTATTATCAGTATGCATACACACCAGGGTAGTATACTAGCCTACAAATACTCTGTTACAGGTCCTCCACTCATGTACTGTATATACATGTGTAAAAGTACAGGAATATAATCAGCTAAATTTACTTCAAAACCTTTTTATACTGTTACTAGAATCTCGGTCTGACTAAAGCCGTCAAATAAATGTACCAAAAGTACAAGACTTCCCTCTGAAATGTAGTATAAAGTAGCACAAAGTTGACATACTCAAGTAGAAGTATCTCAAAGTTGTACATGAGTAAATCCACTGAGTTACTCCACAACAAAAACTACCATTTTGTTCTCAATTTTCAGTAAAACCAATTTGGCAAGGTCCTCCTTAAAGGCAATCGGCCCAGGATTTCTTTAAAATTGGGTTTAAGGACAAAAAAGACTGAAAGAAATAACTTTTAAGATTGCTGTGTTGTTGCTCTTAATCATCACAGACGACACAGAGGAATGTGGGAGAAACAGCCTGAGTGATAAAGAGTTTTTTTTCAAAAAGCTCTGGTCACTCTTTTGTATATATGTCTGCAGTTATACAGGCCTGTGAAAAGAAAAGGCGTCAGAAAAGCTTTGGGGCAAGAGAGAGACAGGAGAAAGCTCTGTGTGATACGGCGAGTGTAACACAAATTAATCTGATTAAAGAATTACAGCATTCCACTGCAGAAACTCACATAATCATCCAGGCAAAAAATTCAGGTTTACAGTGTTGTAACGTTGGAAGTTCAGCTGCCCTGTGGTCGTTTGTGCTTGTTAACAGCATACAAAACTGTGTCTCCGTTTTATAAATGTCAAGCCTCATTACAAATCAATTATACTGCATCTAGAGAGCTGTCTGGGTAGCTTTCCTCCAGAGAGTTGGCACACATAAGCACAAGTCATCAAATGAGGCAGGGCGGGTTAATGAGTGACTAGGCTGGGCAGAAGGGCAGGTACTCTTTACATGTTCACATAGAGGCTAAACGTGGAAACGCGTCACCTGAATTAAATAGAAGATAATCCAAAAATACTTTACTGTAAACATCAGAAGGTAAGACGTCAAAGTTCTTGGGAGTTTTGTTAGAGTTAATATAATGTTTTTGTTGGTTGTTGTCGCTCCAGTTTAAGGGAAAACCTCTGTATAGCAAACACTGTGTTCTCATTATGCCGTAGCACAAACAAAGGGCAAGTGCACTTCAGCTCTGTATGTACCCAGATAAAGATCAGCTTTATGTGTGCGTTGTAGGTGTGCCACATTTGGAAACGGACAAAACACTGCTGATTGTGTTCTCCATTCTGTTGCCTCAGAGGTGCTTTGTGTTTCAACAAAAATGGAAATCAGGGCGAGATCTCAGAAATATTCTCAAGTGTGGCGATAATGTTCTTTTCTCCGAGTTGCTGTCACCCCAATCCGACTGAAACTACCACTTATTCTCCTCTCCACAGATGAGCGCCCATCCATAATCGAGCTCGGACAATCAGCCGACCCTGATTGGAGTCTTTTCCTCTCAAAATACGAGTCATCGTGGGAGCCGGAGTCGCCATGGAGACAGTGGTGATAGTGGCCATTGGGGTGTTGGCCACCATTTTCCTGGCCTCCTTTATTGCCCTGGTGATGGTGTGCAGACACCGCTACTGTCACCCTCATGACCTGCTGCACCACTTTGACTCCAAGTCAGTGAATCAAAACAAAGAATCTAAATCTGTATCAGTTCAAATGTATTGTAATCTCTAATATGTTCGTTTCTTGGTCTCTATGTGCTCTGCGCAAAGGTTCGGCCGTTAAAATATTCCACCTATTTATTCACTTTATTCATTAATAAATCAAACAGGCATACAACAAAGGTCCCAGTAGCTTCATGGATGGCATCTTAACCCCTAAGCCACATGGTCACTCCATTTGTGTACTTCTGTGTAGAGTAAGAATAGATATGTGTTCCGAGTTTGTGTCATTTTGAAGCAGATGAGTTCAGAAAATGACATGACTAACTTTGAAACACTCTGAGCAAGATAAATTAATCTCTATCTCTGCTAGGGGTGCAGGGGTATGCTCAGGGTGGCCTCAGTGTGTCATCGAGCCACCCTTTAGGACCGCCCAAAAACCCTGGACTGAAAACTGGTGAAAAACTGTTTTAACCTCTAACTCCACATTTCAGTAATATATCGTTCAAAGTCTTTTCACATGTTTCCAGCAACTGTTTCCCAACATATTTAATATGTTTTGAAAGAAATCTCAGAACTTTCTTTACACTGACTTATCTGTTTGCTGTTTTTCCACCGCCTTTTCATCCTATTGATCATCTTTAGACCTTGATCAGTCACCGTATGTTCAATCAATTCCAGGAAGCAAAATAGAAGTTGCAAATCATCTTAAATATGGATTTCATTCTCTACAACCTGCAGACATCTAGTATAAGTTATTCCCTTGAAGCAGACATCAATTTTCTTTAATTTTGCCTCCAGTCTTCTCATGGCTGGATTAACTATATAGGGGGACCCAGGACAAATGTTTGCTATTAGACCCCAATTGATGCCACCACCTCCCATCCAATGCGCTGTGTGGGTTGTGGGTAACAAATCAAGCCATCACCACCTGTGTCCATTTAAATGTAATGAAACTGTGACTTTTAGGGGCCCCTGGGGGTCTGATTGGCAATCCAGCCTTGCTTCCTCTACTTTGCCTGTTCTGTTTTACAGGCCCACAGTGGATCTGATCGGAGCCATGGAGACCCAGAGTGAGCCATCAGAACTGGAGCTGGACGACGTGGTCATCACCAACCCTCACATCGAGGCCATCTTGGAGAATGAGGACTGGATAGAGGACGCCTCGTAAGTGTTATTGGTGGCATTATGACATGACAGAAGAGTTTTCTCTCACTGCTACTACTGTACTTTGTCAGTGATTATGTTGACGGTTGGCGAGTTGGTTTGTTTGCAGAGCACAGAGTGCTGACTGCAGTAAAAAAAACACATTTGATTTGAGAAGCATATTAGAAATTCACTCAGTTATATCGGTACATTCCACATCTTGTGTCTTGAGTCCTAATTAGGAATATGTTGTGTACATGACCTGCACTCAGAATAATAGTGGAAAATGAGTGTTTACGTAAACGTAGTGTCATAGACTGCAGCTAATTCTGTGAATTTCTCTCCAACAGTGGATTGGTCTCTCACTGCATCTCCATCCTAAAGGTAACTGATTTTCTTCCTTGCTTCCTTCAGTCCATTTTTAGTCTCTTTTTATTCACTGAGACATAACACCTCCACCACAGATCTGCCACACTTTGACTGAAAAGCTAGTTGCCATGACAATGGGTTCAGGGGCAAAGGTCAAAGCACCGGCCAGCCTGAGTGACATCATCACTGTGGCCAAACGGATCAGCCCGAGGTAACGCGCACCACAACTCGATTCACCACAACTCAAAATGAACACATTACAGACTCAGACTGACCAGCTTCCCCACATCATCACTGTCCCATCTCGCAGGGTGGACGATGTGGTCAGATCCATGTACCCTCCTCTGGATCCAATCCTCCTGGACGCAAGGTAATCACATTTCTTGTTTTGTGATAGCTTCATGCAAAGATCTATTAATGTGATTGATTAGGGATCTGTAAGAGCCGAAGAGGAGTGAGCACTAGACTTGATTTATCCATAATGTAATAACTTTTGATATATATAGAGATAGAGACAGTAATACAAATGCTCAAGTGTCACAGCAAATTGATGCTACCAGGAAAACTTTTTTTTCCTTTACTTTTAAGAAGCTGTCTTTTTAAGAAATAAGTGTTTTTCAGCCTAAAGAGCCAGTTTAAAAAATCTATTTGTCCCTTTCTTCCTCCTCAGGGCCACAGCTCTCCTGCTTTCAGTCAGCCACTTGGTACTGGTTACTCGCAATGCCTGTCACATGTCCGGCAGTATGGACTGGATCGACCAGTCGCTTCATGCAGCCGAGGATCACATGGTGGTTTTGCGTGAGGCAGCCCTGGCCTCTGAACCGGAACGAAGCATACCTGGAGCTGACGCACAGAGAGAACACGCCATCTAGAGCAAATGCAGATTATAAAACACAAACAAGAGGGTGTGAAAATAAGTCAATTTTTTCCTTGAGGTGCCTTTTTTAAAAATTCGGCACACAGTTGACACTTAAGGCACATATTCTGCCAGACGGTATTGGAAAGGCACCCAAACTCATTACCCAAATACGTCTGAGCAGTAAAGAGGCGATGCAGGGACTTCATTCTGTCCCTAGAATTTTTTTCTTTAGCATATTTGCACCAAAAAGTGCCACAGCCACATCGTAATACCTCTAAAGTAGATGTCACATATTCAGATACAGGTAGGTTTTTCTATATGTCATCCTGCAGCAGGTCTTTTCAGAGTTAGTCTATTTAAGAGGTAAGCTGCCTGCAAGTGAAAAGGCCATTGGAAATTTCTTCCCGAGTGCACCATCAACCCAGCGGTAGGCCTAAATCCAATCTCGCCTGCACTGCACAGTCACATGGAGGCTTAGTCAACTAATCCATTTTGAGGAAAATAACACCCAGTTAGCCAGTGAACCCAAAGGGGCTCCAACTCAGTGGACCAATGGAAGACCAGACTGGCTTATTTACAATTTGTGGGGTCAGCATGACTTGTGGAACATCCCTCAGATGCTCTTACACTGTCAAAATCACCGATCTGTAAGAGACCAGCAGCTGCAGTTTCAGCAGCACGGTCAAAGTTTTTTCCAGTCGAGTGGAAAAGCTGGTATCCCTTCTTCATTTTATCCAGGCTAGCAGCATGTTTCTCTGTCGGTAAATCACTTTAGCGCACACTGAAATATCTCAACATCTACTGGATGGGTTGCCACAAATCTTTAAACATTCCTGGTTCCCAGAGGATGAACCCTAAAGACTTTAATGATCCCCTTAACTTTACTCTAACGCCACCAGCAGGTTCAAGTTAAATTTGTCCAGTACACTAATTTAATGACATTTCCATCAGCCTGAATTTTGTTAGCATGCTAAGACTCGAAACAATAGTGCAAACATTATCCCTGCTGAATATGAGCACGTTAGCATTGTTATTTTTAAGTACAGAGTACCCAGAGCACCTAGCTGGCTGTACGAAGTCAGTGCTACACAGTGAGTCATGAAACACTTTTCACTGGCAACAAACTGTTTTTTAAAAAAAAACCTCAAATGAATTATCAAGTTCACCTGTAAGAGCTGTTTTCCATCTGCATGTGGCCAAGAAGAATGATATCACAAAGACATTTTAAACAAAGCACCATTATCTGTTAAGCCATGTTGTGAGAATGTATTTGTTGATTGAGTTGAAGCAGAGTTAGTGTGTTGCTTTGGGACAGAGGGATGATATCGGAGCACCTGCTCCTCCAGGCATAGTTAATAGTGAATAATAAGGCATTACCCACAGCCACAAATAACACATGGGCTTCAATACACATGGCACAAACCTTTGTACACACGATGCTGGCAGATAAATCAACACATTAGCACATTGTATGACACGTGACTGTAAAATAGATGATGGAGTCAAACATGCTTATTGTTAAAATTTCAGTGACAATCAGGAACAAAAGCAGCTTTTACTTTGAAATCTGAAATCACACCGCAGCTCTGAGTGCACAGAGATGTTTTGATGGATCAATCGAGGAGGAAGCATTTAGAAAGTGGACAGCCTTTTATTTTTATTTTTTTCTTGTTTACATTTTTATTAGCATTGAATTATTTTGTAAGCACTCCTTTGTTTTCTCATCCATATCCCACAGCTTGTTACTGATGTCCTTCCCTCACTCCCACACACCTTTTCTTTTTTCTTTTTTTTTGTTTATCTTTCTTTATTTGTACAGATAAAATGAAGTTTCATAGGAAAATGTGTTTTTGCTCTGAACAATAGCTACGGAGAAATCCATGTCTGATAAAAAGTCCACACACTCGTACTAATTTGACATAAATAAAAGTGAATTTCTTTCCTATTTTTATGACGTTGTGAGCAGTCCTTTGTGCAGCAACATGATGCAAATATCCCCCTGCCATCATCCCTTCTCGGTGGAGGAGGAAGTCCCTGCCGCAGGAGCGTCCTCCAGTTTTTGCTGTCTAGTTAAGCAGCCCTTTGCTTTTCTTCAGATCAATTTGCTTCCAGCTTGGGAGAGAGGCGTATTCATCTCTCTTCATTTCCAAAATGGTCTGAAACATAATTGTACTGATTTATTTATGGAGGATGGACGATGTAAAAATCAATTCACGTAATAAAATATAAATGTTAAAGTTTAAACTAAACTTCCTCTCAGGATTTATCATCAGATTATAAACGTGGGCGTCTGTTAAGATGTGACTGCATGCTGCTCTGTCAGGTTACCTGGAAGTCTTGATCGGACAGGTAGACCTCCAGGTGCTGGGGGTTCACCCCTTCAGGTAAGGGGCTCCGCAGCAGGTCTTCCAGAGGGTATTGGGTCTTCATGAGCTGGGCCAGGGCGTCCTGCACCAAGGTCAGCTTCATCCGCCCCGCATTGCCCTGACACACATCAAAAACAACCAGGGAAAGAGACAGAGAAGTGGCTATTGTGATTATGTTATGTTGTAGATTTACTTGAGGAGGTAACTTCAGTAAAATACTTTACCCTAATACCTCCAAAGAGCCTCCAAAGACCCAAATGAATTGATATTACAATAAACATTTCACAGAGATAACTCCAAGAATACGTTTTCAATTATTCCAACCAGAACTTTGTCCTTGTCTGTGTCTTAAAATCCAAAATGCTCTGTTCAGGGACTGACAATTCTATCTGACAGAAAAGCTGAATCATTAATGTGGCATCATCCATCTAATTAAATTCTTTCAGGTGTCTGTGCCCTTTAAAGCACAGTGACCCCCTTTCATGTTCTTATTCAATGATGTGGGCGATAGATTCCTGCACTCAGATGAAGAAATACTTCATAGAAAAAAATAAATTGATGAAGCAGAAAATCAGAGTCAAAGGAAGAAAAATCATTGCAGGTTTTATAGACTGTATTTATGTCACTGCAGCCAATGAAGAACCTGAAAATACTGGTAGAAGAATATGTTTCATTACAGATGATGGCACACAGTCTTTTCTTCTTTAGATATCCGCAGATCAGAGACTACTTTAATAAAGAAATTAAAGAAACAGAAGGTAGACGGTAGAAACTTTTCAATAGATTCATCCATTCATTCATTTAACAAACATCAAATATACAACAGTCTAAATAACTGGGGGGCAGATTCTGGTCTGGGGATCTGAAGGTGATATTTGGTATATCAACTCAAAGAGGCTCTTTCAGAAGAACTTAATACCATATTTTGTGACTGAAACTTAAATGTATTCAAACAAGTTTTCAGGGACAGGATGAACGTTAGAGACAGTGACTCACTCGCTTTCAATTTTTTTGGGCCCTTTTCTTGCCTTTAATTTTTTTCACATTTCAAAGAAATAATGATTTCTTTTCAACAGAGCTTGACAAACTTGTAGCTCAGGATGAATGCATCTTTAAAACTCCACCAGCCTCGAACAAAGGGTGACTAGACAGCAACTGTCAATAAAATAAACTGTATGTAAATACTGACCTTTACTTAAGACTACAATATGATCAATGCGTGGAATACTGGGAAAAAATTGACAGTATGTCACTACGACTATAATGTCAGCCTCTATCTTTTGCCTAAAAATGTCAATAAAAATAAAGTTACTGAACTATGCATCAAACATCTGGTCTTGTTTCTACATGATCATATAACTGCATGGTGCTTGTACCTGTGTGTGGGGTCCCAGGCTCTTCTCCCAGCGGGGGAACACATTAGTGAAGGTGAGAGGTTCTGACCCCTCAAAGATGAGGTAGGCCTGTGGTGGGCGTCTTGGGTTCATCTCTAGAATACAGAGAAAAATCATCACAGTTTTGAACAAAACAACCAGAGTACCTCATTTCTGAGCTGTTTCTGTCGATCATCTTCCTCCTACCTTTGCAGTACTGCAGCGCCGTCTGCATGGCACACCTCCTCTCGTTATGCCAGCAGCTCCAAGCTGAAGCCGCGCTCTCGGTCTGTTCGGGCTGACCCCTCTGCCACAGGTAGACCTCTAGACGGTTGTCGAGCAGGAACAGGGCTGGAGGACAGACAAGAAAGATAGCAGATTTATTCGACAAGCAAGTGGAATTCGATTAGATTAATATTAAATAAAGTTCAACTTTGATGTTCCTGTGGGATGTTTTGGTTTTCGCAGCAAGAACTAAAGGATACAGTAGTGAATTTTGTTTTGAAAAGACGTATATGACAAATAAAACAATGAAGTTGAGTGTGCTCTCACCAGGCTGTGGTACAGAGTACAGACTCTCCTGGACAAAGGGCATTGCCATCACAAGTCCTGGCAGCCTCGTTGGACTTTGCAGCTCTTCGGCCCGGAAACTCCCAGAGGCGGCGCTCAGGTGGAAGAGGCGAGGTGTGAAGTTATACTTTCCTGGATCTGACAGACGACCGACATGCACGGTTTTCCACTATGATTTTAAAGCTTGCAGGGCTGTGAGAAACAAAAGTAAGTGTTGTTTTCTACCTTGCAGCATGCAGTCGTAGGCCTTCCTGTCCATCTGTCCCAGTGCTGTCCAGAAGTCTGCAGGTTCTGAACCTTCATCCACTACTTGCACCTTCACAGGTCTGCTTTGACTGAGACCCAACTCTGGTGGACACCTGATAGACACATAAACCTTCAGCATTAAAAGCATTACTGCTTCCTATAGTTTTTTTCAAAGCCTGACCAGTGTGAGCGACTTACATTTGAGTGAGACGCTCCACTGCCCTCTTGCTGACCTCCCTGGAGCTGGTATGAGCCTTACAGCCAGTCCAGAGATACAGCACCCCCTGCTGGCTGTTAAGAAGAACAACAGAGCCCCTGGACCTGAGACCAGCACAACCGCAATCCACCTCTAACAGAGAGCCCTCCTCTGGTAGCTCTCCTCGCACACAGAACAAACGCCACTCTGCTGAAACAGAGGGACAAGAATAATTCTCATAAGTCACATGACAAAAACAAAATAAATACAGGAAGACACAGATATGTCCTTACTGCACCTGCATTAGAGGCCTCCTCTCGCTTGCCCTTGTGAATGACCAGACCTCCCTGGAAAAGCTGCAGGAAACAGGGGGGTTCCTTCCCCTGAGGTACCACCACCTTCAGAAACAAACACAAAGGCTGTAAACAACAACAGTCCTGCTGCAGGGGAACGGAACATGTCAGCATATAGTTCTGAGTTCTTCAATTCAATACTTAAAGAGTAATGCTGTATTCAATTTATTATAGTAACGGTATAAATAAAGGCTCTGTGTTTAACTTTTCACAGGTGTATATATATATTTGCAATAAGATAAAATAAAGTGAACACAGCTATAGTAAAGAATGGTTTCTTTCAGTGTTTTATTATTATTGCATAATGTGAAAGGATGCATGAAAGTGTCACCCATAATATACAGAAAGAAGAAGCCAAATGGAACATTTTTATAATGTTTAATATTAAAAAGAAACACTCCTCTGCATATTATTAACTTATTACTGCTGTTGGTTTACACTGTGTGTATTTTTCACATAGCCTCTTGTACTGCACTTTAACTAAAGTCATGAAGTAAATGAGTAAAATCATGTTTTTTTCCATCAAAACTGTGGTGAAATAAGAAGTTTATATGCCACTATTGGAAGTGTTCTTGCAGTGTTTTTACTTTAGGTTGAAGTAGATCATTTATTCTGTAGACCTTACCTGTGACTCTTCGTGGTTGTTCATCCCAATGGACAGGAAAGCAGCAGTGTCCCGCCCGCTGACACAGGAGTGACGTCCTCTCCACAGGAACAAGGCAGTGTTTTCTTTCTGTGCGGGAACTCTGCTACTCTCATCAGGACAGTTTATGGCATCTACAGCAGAGGAAAAACAGATTATCATTGAACTGAATGGTGAAAAAATGATTTTGCTCTTGCTCAAATGGCTCTAAAGAGTTCACGTATTATATCATGAATGTTACTGACCAACAGTGTTGATGCTGTATGTCCAGCGGATGACGTAGGAGTCTCCTTCGTGAAGCTGTCCGGTGCTCTCAACGGGAATTTCACTGTCGTCAAACTCCTGGACGTGCCAGGTGTCCACAGCGACTGTTTTCAGCTCCATCTGACCTCCTTCTTCCAACGTGATGACTCCATGCCCCCTCTGGACATCAACCCCAGCCAACACATTGTGGACCAAGCCGTCTCCTTCCACTGACTGACCTGACACCAGAGCTTTGGCGTCACAAGCACTCAGGGGATCTGATGATGGGGACATGGGCTGAGGAGACTGAACTGGGATGGGCTGTGACAACACACGAAGGTAGGAAGAAGTTAAAAGAGCTCAAGAATTGTTTCTGAATTTTGTTGAAAGGTTAAACTGTGAGATGAACCTGTGTCTCGTTGTTCACTGGAGCAACGTCCTCCTTGTCTCCAGTCTTCCCCGTCCAGTCCAGGAACTTCTCTCTGAACAGAGCTGTCTCATTTTGCTCGGAGACACAACCAAACAACGCCCAGCTGGGACGCCCCTCACCAGTCCTGAGGATACATTTTATTTCATATTATTAGAGATTAAGTCTAGTTTTAGCTTTACAGAGAACACATTTTCAGTATGGCATCAAGAACAAATAGAAGAAGTCACTATTAACTGTTTTAATGTCCTTAAAGGTCCAGTGCGTAAGATTTAGGGGGCTCCATTTACAGAATATGGTAGAAATTGAATATAATATGAATATAATATAATAGCAAACGGATCAACTCTCATGTAATCATATCAAATGCATGTGTACAGTCCATATTTACCACTGTGGTATAACTAAAACACTAAAATACCAAATTCTACACAATGTTGCTTTAATGCAGCAAAACAAATATTTTATAAAAATCTGCCTCAAACTTTATAGCAGCAGTTTGGAGAACTGTTTCTTGCACAGAGTCCGGACCTGATCCCCGTACAACACTGTTTGGGATGAACTGGAACACTGACTGTGAGCCAGACCTTATCGCACTAATGCTCTTGAGGCTGAATGGGAGCAAATCCCTGCAGCGGAGAGCCTTCACAGAAGAATGGAGGCTGTTATAGCAGCAGATTAACACCCTCTGTTTTGCTATAAGATGTTCAACAATCACAGATGGTGTAACGTTCAGGCGTCCACTTACTTTTGCACAGTGTGCTGCAGCTTCTGTCCACTTGTTTGAATTTCCAAACAACTGTCTTTTGCCAGCTGCAGCATGTCTGTGTCTAATGTGGATACGCTGAGATTTTACAGGATGCCATGTGGACACGTTGCTTGTATTCTGGGGTTTCTCCATGTGCTGTATCGAATTATAAGCCATTTGCTTTGGTTTTACAGCACTTACTGAAGACCTGCTGCAGACATCTGAGGGTGTTGCTTCACGCACGGTAAACTTAATGCCGCATGTAGTGTTGAATTACATCCAACGCCTTTATTGTGTCAACTCCAATGCTTAATACGTGTAGAAAATATTTACAGCTGTACTTCACTGTTTCTGTAATGTGTGTGTATTATTGATTGGACTGAAAGCCTCACTGCCTGCAGTGTAAACTCACCGCGGCATGCTGGGGTTACACTGTGTGGGATCCAGTGGATTGACTCGACAGTTGCTGTAGTCATAAGCTCCAGCCCACACTTGGTGAGTCAGCTGGAGAGCAACAGTCCTCCTGCTGAGGGAAACATCCTGTCCATGCCACAAGTACACCTCACTGCCGAAATCAAACACAAGGGCCTGGACATACACACACACACACACACACATATCATCATCAGCTATTCAAAGAGACTTGGAAAGACACAAAACAAATTATAGAGAGCACATAATCAAAAACAAGAAACAAGAGAATCTAGAAGGGACCTCAGACCTCAGAGGAGCCCAGCAGGGAGATACTAGGGATGGAGGCCCAGGCCTGTTCAAGGGGCACCAGTCTGTTATCCACCAGCCTGTACACACAGTTGGACTCCACCACCCCCCGCTCAAAGAGCTCATCCTCCTCTTCTGCACTTGCTCCTGCACAGAAAAGCAAACAGAAAGCCATGCTGTGCAGTCCAACACAGATCCAGCAGATCATTTAATCTTATTTTTCCAGTTGTCGCTTTTGTTGACATTTAGTTGTGATGTGATTACACCCCCTGTGAGCCACATCAGATGAATTGTGAATTTGGCTTGTTCAGCGTGAGGTGGAGAGGGACGGAAACTCAAGGCCAATTACATTCAGCGAATGATTAGGTGGCCAGATGGAGAGAAGCAGGTTGGGAATTTTGCCAGGACACCGGGGAACACCCCTGCTCTCTGCGATAAGTGCCATCTTTACTGAGTCAGGACCTTGAAAATAATAAACACAGTAGCCTGAAAACAATTTACTCCTGGAGAAATGGACCTCTAACCTCTGTATTGCGCCCTTCCTCCTAGACGGCTCCAGAAGTCTGCAGCCAGGCTGCTGTCACAGTTCAGCCCCTCCTCCAGCTGGACGACCTGGGAGGCATGACAGCCGAGATCCCTCTGACTCTGGATGGATGATGCCAGCTCAGAGGCCTGAAAAACAAAATTAGCAATTTCTATCACAGAATAGGCTCATACCAGAAAAACGTATGATTCATACATATGATATGATGATATGATTATTTAAATAGGGTGACAAAACAAGGGGGAAACATGTTGTATGCAGACATTTGCAGTGTTTAGTGAAACATTCTGGAAAATAAACTTTGTAAACCTACAAATTCTGCATGTTTAATGCTTCATAAAGGAGAACATAAATGTAACCTGGGAGCAGAAAGCATCACAAAGCAACAGTATCACCTCCAGAAACAGTGTTAATGTGTTTTACTGCTGCTCTGAATGCATTTTATGCTCTAAACGCCTTTTAGGGCATCAAGTGCCAACTTTATATGCCATTTTCTGAATGTTAATTAGGTAGTTTTCATGTCATCTAAGCATATGATAATGAACAAAATGTCTTAGTCTGATAACGAATGAAAAAAAGGATAGTACCTTGGCTTTCTCTTGTTCATTGGCAAACTCCCCGTTCCACAGGATGCAGTGTTCCGGAGTGACCAGCAGGAAGCAGTCTCCGCTGTTCAGCGACCGCACTGACGGCTCCGCCAGGCGGACCTGGATATGCCGCCTACCTGTCACCATAGGCACGAGTTAATATAAAAATCCTCAACACAAACACATCATCATATTGACACAAACACACACAAACTAAATCTTTTCTGACCTTTGATGTGAATGAGCATCAGGTTGCTGAATGGAGGATAAGACTTTGCACTATCTGAGGAAGAGATGACGTCTTCTGATCTGGTGTGATGTGACTCAGAGGAGTTCTTGCACTCTGGGAAAAACAAACAAGACGGAAGTTAATTAATAAAGACAAAATAAAATGAAATGAATGAAATTTAAAAAAAAATATCCCCTCTCACTCTTCTCTGCTTGGTTTGCCTCCTCAGAAGATGTGTTCACTCTCTCTCCCATGTAGTCCTGCCTGATGTCATCTCTGGCAGCCAGAGCCCTCAGAGGGTTTCTGGAGCCCTGAGTCCGACGGGACGGACGCACCGAGCGCCTGTGCTGTGCTACTGCTGAGGTCAGTCTGCACCAGATGCACACACACACACACACACACACACACACACACACACACACAGAAAGGATTTAATTTTGAGACATGAATCAGGTTTCTGATGTTTTTTAAAATTTGTTTACTGATATTGTCAATGTTTTGATTATTGATGTTATTGATTTGAGTGATTATCAAAATTGGGTCACATGGAAATGACACTAAGCTGACTGAAGCACCTATTTACCTGTGTGTGAAATGTGTGAGTCTCTTTTGTTGACCGTAACTTTCTGTTTGATCACTGTGATTACCTCACTTATGATAAATTGAGTTTTTCCATTAATAAATGTTATTAAATGCATTCTTTTGTCAGTGCGTCACAAAGACCAGGCTCTTTGTTTGTTTTCCTGACGCTGCTACAATATTTGACAGCTAATGGTCCATTCATTTTCCATAATCGCTTATTCTTATCAGGGCTGCGGGGGACTGCCACTGGGCAAGACGGGTGGTACGTTATGGACCAAGTGATTTTTGAGAGTAAAGACATGACTCACTGTAAAACAGCTGCCAGGATAAAACATTTAGGTTGACCCAGCGATCCTTTTCCAAAACAATGAATTATCTGTTTGACTGACATATAAATATCTATCCCTCTTTAATTCATGTATATCAATGAATAATATCTCAAATAGCATAATATTGTCACCATCAGTGGTGAACTGCTGTTGGCTAATTCAGCGAGTGAGGGAGGGGTACACTAGTTTCATTTTTCCATGAGTCATATTTTAGGACAAGTGTTTCTTAGAAGTTTGATGTAAAATATGATATGATACAAATATGAATATGAAAATATTGTCAATATCTCTGTGATATTAGGGATGTGGTGCAATTTATCCTCATAAATTCATTTTCATTTTTTGGAGCCAATAACAGACTATAGACAATTTGTGAACTATTAATTTATCTCAACAGAAAACATTTATAAACAGATGGTTCCTCCACCACTGCTGAATATTCGCAATGTGTATACTGTATATGCCAATAATCTGTGGTAAAAACCAAACTCACATGGGTGTGTTGGTCTGGCAGATGATGCCCAGGTCCTGCTCGCTCTCTGTGGCAGCAACCCCTCCACAGGGTGGGGGTGCGCAGGCGGACGGGTGTGACTGATCTCTGTAGAAACCTCCATCAAACGTGTTTGATTCAACCACAGTCGTCGCCTCCTTCACCTCACATGAAGCCGCTGAGAGCGTAGAGCTCTGTGAAGCTGCAGGGCAGGGGGACGGGACAGGAAGTCTTAACTTTAAATACTTCAGACTTTAACAACTTACGTCAGCATGATCTTACCTTCAAACACCATCACAGACCGAACAGAGAATTCTGTTGAGCAAACACCTTCACATGTTGCAGCTTCAGTGGACTGTCTCTTGTTGTGTGAGGCATCATTTCTGTCTGATTCTGGAGATCCAAGACCTAACAAGGTAGAAACACAGCAGGCACAAGTCAGAGATTTTAAGAGTAAAGAGGGTGAGTAAAGAGATCAAGTAAACTCACCTCTCTTGGCCATTCGTCCGGTCTCTTGCTCGTTTCTCTCCTGCTGTGAGTTCATTTCTTCAGCATTGTCTGTCTGAAGTTCATCCTCAATTCCCGTCTGACATCGCCAGAAAACGGATGTGTTAATGTGAGATTTAAAGATCAAACATATTTAAATATCTAAAGAAATGATGTCACCTTCTGTCTCCACTGAGGCTGAGTCTTGGTAGGAGAGGAGACTTCTTGTGCCTCAAAGGACAGACTCGTCTGAGAGTGAAAAGAGAATAACATGGATTATGAGGTAACAGTTGAGTTCTTTAGTGTAAGAGAGTGAACTTCATGTTAAAAAGCCCAACTTCACAGCAGAAATAGAAGAGAAGAAGTCAATTTCCCGTTCATGACAACTGTACTGAGGTTTTTTTTTTTATATAACTCGCCCGTTCAAATTCTATAACATATACAGTCTTAAGGTTATGCATCATTTAGAGCGTAGTTGCTTTGATTGACAGGTGTGTGCCAACACAGGCGGCTTATTTAAACAGCCAGGCTTCGTTCAGGCCCTCCTCAGCTCCACCACCCCAAATCTTCACCTATTTTTAGATGAGGCTGACAAGTACTGCAAAGATGGCAGCAGCCAGAGCCACCACACCACCTCTGAGCTTTACAATGGGTCTTCAGAAGCCTGTGGGCGATGTTACAGACACACCATCCATGTTTTATACAGTCTATAAGTACAACTTATTTGTATGAATTTTAATATTTTTTTGTGTGTTTATGTGGCTAAAGTAAAGCAAGTAAAAGCAATTTGAAAGATATATTAGCACATTTACAGGAAGACTGCTTAACTTGCAGCGAGCACATGTCATGCTCAACCAGAAATACATCAGTCAAATCCAAAATATGACAGCAGGAGACACTCACTGTGTCTGAAATTATAATTCAATTTATTATTTGAGCACCATGCAAAGCTTTTTTGTAACTAGTTTCTTCAATAGTGTTGCAGGTTGTTACAAAAACAAAGCAGGTAAGGTTAGGTGTGTCCTAATGACATGTTTTGTTTTTTTTTTAGATACCCTCAAGTGTACGAGAACTATGAGAGACAACACAGAGAGTGAGAAGAGGGAGCTGCGATGTCTCACTTCAGGAAAAGAATCATTTTCACACAAACACACTCGGCGGGTGACAGAGTTGTCTCGTTAGCGTGACTGAAACTCCATACGTCATCTGTAAAAGTCAAAACCACCTGATAAAACTTTTCACTGCATACAAGAGCACTGCAAACCCCAAAAAAGAAGCAGTGATTCGTCCGCCATGCAGCAAACAATTACCTGATTGAAACACATGATATATTGGGGCGTGCTGCTAGAAAAGACAGAGGCAAAAACGGGTTCCTGGGAGAGAGAAGGAATTAAAAAAGAGAGGAAAGCTAAAGTTGTTGTAAAATTAGAGATAGAGATTATAATTGAGCTTTAAAAGGATCTGTGTTGAACACTTACCCAGCACTGAGGGCTGACACGCTCCACATTATCTGTCTCTTCCTACAGGGGGCAGTATGCAGGGAAACAGACGGGGTAGATAATAAAACAAATGACAGGGATTACATTAAAACAATGCTGAAAGTAAAAAATAAAGCAGATATTAATAGAGCAGGAAAAGATGATTAAAATGAATACACACATATACATGCACGCATCACAGTGGTGCAGCTGATATCATGAGGTCCTAAAAGGGTTGACATCAAACCACCAGATTAATAAGTCTGTTTACATTCCTCATCCTGTTCAGAGACAGTCAAACCCATCACAGTGCATAAACACTAACTGGTCTGCATATATTCCCCAGTAACTTGAGTCTGATCTCAAGACATTTGCACCTACCAAATCCAGAGTGCTGTTGCTAAGAGATGCTGTATCTGGTTTCATTGGAATGACAAATACACCGATCTAACCGTCGCCCACTTGCAGGAAGAGTGAACCCAACGTGCAAGTTTCTCCACACTGTGACATTTTATTAATTTGTAAATATGATTCAAGCTGCTTTATGGACAGCAAAGTGCAGTTTTTGTTGATGCCAGTGGAACCTCGTGCTCTCCTGAAGACTAAATGTTACTGATGCACAGGAGGAGATTAGGTCTGTGCAGCAGAAGAAATGATTTATAGTATAGCAGAATTTTATTTTGCTTTACAAAACAGAAATCATGGCATTACTTCTGGGTGCTATGATGTAGGCCAAATAGTCGCTGTTTCAGGTCACTGACTCAACAGGTTTTCATGATATGACATGAAAGCAGCCTGTGTTTTATATAATCGTGACAAATTTCTGTATTTGAAAGAAACTGCGGAAAGTAAAAACAACTGGGAATTTCAGACCACATAAAAATACATTATACTGATGCTGCTGGCCTCATCAACATATCAAGACACATTTTTTGTAATAATCTCTGTATATTGGACATTTTCTTTATACTTTGCACAAAGTTTGCACATTCCATCTTCTTTGTTTCAAACACTTTAGAGCTCATTCCTAAAAAACAAAACACACATATACAGTATTTGGCATATTTTTTTCTATTATATATTCATGTTCTGTGACTGTTATGCACCAAAATACAGTTCAAATACAAATGCAAATACAAAAACCTCATTTGGTTGTGCACATGCAAAAACCTTGTTGTTGTCATTTCTTCAGAACACATCAAATCAAAGTTGTGTGTCATTTTAAAGGTTTTACTTATGATGTATTTGCTTCTTTAAAACATGATTAATGTTGAATATCTGTTTTTTAGGAGATCATTAACTGTAAACAATAGTTTAGGAGCTCAGCAAAAGCAGCAGCCTTTATGTGGTTTTATAGGCAAAAACAGTCAGCACATCACTCAGATAATACTTGAAAAGAATAACAACATTTTGGCAGCCTGACTGTCTGAATGATCTGAGAGAATTTAGTGAGTAAATCAAACAGAAACTTTAAAAGTGATGGGGGCAAATGAAGGATTTTGAAAAGAGAATTACACCCTTTCAAAAAATGTTGGAGAGCTACAGAAATAAACAAGAGTGACCTGAAAGGCAGCGATGTGTGTGGTGGCCTGTGGTGGTCAGGGTTTAGTCTGTGTTAGATAAAAACCACCAATGGAAACCTGTTGACTCTACAGCTCGACTCAATTTATCCCTCTCCGCTGACAGTCTGAAACCCACTGTGGACTCTCAAAGGATTAGAGACACATCTTACCTGACTTCTGCTGGTGTTGTTCGCCGCCTGCAGTTTAACGGTGTCATCTACCAGTGTGACCTGAACGTGTCCCCTGACTGTGGTGTCTTCATTCATCTTCCTCACACTCTCTGCCTCGGTCTGTTGCCTTTCGGACAGATCACATAGAATATAAACCAGGATCAGAGAAAACCCTTTTTAAATTTTCTATTTTGATATATTCAGTCTTAAAAATACTTACTGAACTCTCCCAACAGTATCTGAGCTGTGCTCCACAGTGGAAACCAGCTCTTCCTGTGGTCTGGTCTCCTCCAGAGGAGTCTCCTGCTCTGACATGGCTCTTACTGGCATACAGGCAATGGTTTCCCTCCTGTTTCGAGCCCTCTGCCTCCAGGGAGCGGCAGGCAGCGAGCCTCCCTCCCCGCCTGCGGCCTGACGCCTCTCTCTCCGCGGTGGTGGTACAGGAATATTCGGCCGCTCTGTTCTCTCAATCCTCCCTTGTGTCTCTGCTTCTTCACAACCCCTGCCATTCTGTTCATGGCTGGACGGTGCATCCGTCTGACCGCTCTCCGTCCTGGTCCACTCTGAGCTCACAGTGCTGCTCTTCTTCAGGATTCCTCTCAAGCCGGGCTCAGAGTCGTGGCGCCGCAGGCCCTGCTCGGTAGGGACGCTAGGCTCCCCTGGCAAGGGACCGACATCAGGTCTTGGCTGGGAAAGACGTACCTCACTGGGTTTTAGGTTGACAGACGAGGCCTGCTGTCTGTCGGACAGATGAGCGGACAAAGAGAAGGCAGGAAGCTGTACTGGGCCTTTCTGGAGCTGAACAGAGGTAAGAGGCAAAGGTTAGACACAGCTTTTTAGTGTTGAAACATGTAATATAAGTATAGTTTATAGTCTTTATTGTGTTGTCTTCTTACCAGGCTGACCTCCTCCACAGTGATGGGCTGTGTGCGGTACCGAGCTCCCTTCTGCCTCCGTCGCTCTGGGGGCCCGTCAGCAGGGCCGGCCCCCTGACTACCCGGCAGGGACAGTTTGTTGAAGAGGGCCAGCTTTTCACTCATGCTCAGCTTGCAGCTCTCATCACCATCTTCCACTGGTTCAGCCTGTACAGACTGGGACTCTACTGGTGGTGCTGGTTTGGGAGCGCTGCAGAGAAACATGAGTACATGTGGTTGGTGATATTCTATATTTTTAATAAAATAAAGTCCAAAACCAATAATTAATTGATCTTATGCTGTCCATGTAGCCAAACTCTGATATTCCTCTGTACCACAGAGATCCATTACTGTCCAAAAACACACCAGTGAGCCACACTGTAGTTTCTGAATATAACTTAATATGAGTCAATTCCACATTCACTGCCCTGATATGGAAATACTCATTAAAGTGCCAAATGTGTATTAACCCACTGCTGAAAATAGTCCCCACACCAGTTTAGGTAACGTTTGCTAATAAGTGTCCAGCTACTTTAGGAAATTAATTAATTAATTAATTAAAAGCAATCATAATACATTATAAGATGCCTTTTTACCTTGCAAGGTAAAACTATGCAGTATTTTTTTTTTAAGTCAAATTTAGATACAAGTCAAAAATATATATATAATTTTGCTTCGCAGATAAAAAAAAATTCTGCTTCCTTATCCTGTTAATCGTCTTGTGACCCCTAAAATTGATTTTAAAACCCCTTAAAGTGAACCAAACAAGAACGCTGCTGTAAATAGTCACCAAATGTGTATTAACCCACAGCTGAAAATAGTCCCCAGTAAATTCTATTTTTACTTCAGACTGAATTGAAATGAAAAATGAAACTACACAGTATATTTGTGATCTGTTTTTAAAGATTGATGTCATTGTTAGTTTTGGCTTTGTCCTATGATTTCTATGGGAGCAATGCCAGTTTAAACACATGAAGGTCATCCCCCCAAAGATTAAAAAACAACACATCTGTCAGATGTCTAAATTTGCACCATCCTAATATTAGTTTGCACAAAGCCCATGAAATTGTGCATGAAATATGCTTCTATATATGTATGTAAACCTAGTATCTTTCCACTGGGCTTGCCCACCTGATTGCCACAATTTCCTCACAGGTGATTGGCTGAGTCAGAAAGCGATGGTCGTTGCCACGGCGTACCCTGCGCTCATGGCAGACACTGCCAGAGCGAGGCTTCAGTAAAGCCGAGGCCTCGGGGGCGGCAGACTTCTCGAGCTCCTACAGAGGAGGCAGGGAATACGTTAATATCAACACATCACCACAACAGGTGGACCCCAACGTTCAGGTCAAATAGCAGCCCTCAATTAACATCCTCCACCTGCTAAATAAGTAATAGGGGTGACCACAAAAATGGCAGTGAAAACTCCCTCTCCTGATGTCTCCTGTTCTATTTGTATGGACAGATGGAGGGAGGGGAAGCGGCTCGGATAGCTGGTGAATAAAGCAGCGAGCTGTAAGGTGGAGCGTCTTGGCTCCATGGATAGGATGCCAGCCCAACAGGTCACAGTGTAACCAGAGCTGTGCCGGCTTCAGTTACCTCCCCGCCTGCCTACATGGAGAAGCAGGCTAATTATAACGCCTCAGCCATGGTTGTTAATGGCAATACAGTATTTTGCACCATTTTCACCTGGTGCTTCATGACTTCATAGAAATGTGCAGGAGATTGAGAAGAAATGTCAGAAAATCAGCTTCAGTGTAGAGACAGGAAAAAACACGAGGGCAGTTTTAGATGTGTATTTAAACACTCTCTTTAAATTTAGTCTTTCTTTTAATAAATACACACTGCAGCATTAAACTAAACTGTGGATCCAGAGCACCTGTTTGACCAGTCATATCCCTCAACATGATCAGGTTGTGTTCTGCGTGCTCAGCACTGACTCATCACACGTCTCAGACTGTAAGGTGAGCAGCTGAGGTGACTGTCGATGATGGATTTCTCTTTAGCTGTTCAATACATTTCTATTAGCAGCCCCTAACACGAGCTTTTAATTGTCATGTTTAATGATTCGATACATTCAGTGGTGGAAGGTAACTAAACAAACTTTATACTTCCACTCCACATCACAGTTTTTTACTCCACTACGTTTGTTTGACAGCTTTAGTTACTGGTTACTTTAACGATCACAATTTATTTTTATTCTTCTACTTCTTAATATAAATAAACTATTTCTATGCAGAAAAAGTCAGGAAACAGATGATTTTCTGACTTTTTACAGCAGTATATACAGTACATACACTACAGTATATAAGAAAAAACCTTAAAGCAACTTTAAATTTTCTACCTTAAAATAACAGATTTTAAATCCTTTTGTTGCTACACTGATTTGTAATCAGGTGAATGGTATCTCCGTCACCATATGTCTGTTTCTGCACTAACTTTGTGCACTGGGTACGATCACTCACGAGAGGCACGCGGCATTTTACAGCACTAAGTCACACACATCAACCATTTCACTGATTTTGATGGAAGTGGATCATATTTTATGGAGAAAGTGGTTTCTGATGTCCTCCAGCTGCTGTGCATCAACTCATTCAGAGGGTTCAATCATAGTTTCCTGTAAACTGCTGCAGAACTGTAGCTGCTGTTAGATAATGTCAGCTCAGTTTGTTAGCCAGGGCTGCCCAGACTGTGAGCACAGAGTACTGGGGGAATGTGAGTGTTTGTGCCACAGGTGTTTTTGGACAACCTGGAATGAGTGTTGAGAACTGGAGCTGGGCAATGTAACCGAGCTCACCAGCTTCTTTGGACATAATGACAGGGGCGAAAAGGACGAGGAGGGCGTTGATGGAGGTAGCTAAGATGAAAAAAGTAGAGAGTGACTGAGAAAAAGGCCACTGGACAAGAGTAAATCTGGGACTGACTTTTAGTTGTTGGCGAGAGCTTGGTGAAATAAAAGGTTAAAAGACAGACGAGGAGCTGGGCTGACTGCTGTTGGACTAGTAAGTAATATTAGCCAGTTGTGTTGTTGACCTGGTTTTGATGTTTGCTTGATAGAAAAGTTGCCGACACTCTTTACAATCTTTACAAATACATGTACAGCTATCCATATTTACCACAGTGCTATTACACACACTGAAACTGGAAATGTAAATCATAAAAATACCAATTAATGTTGCTTTAATGCAGCAGATAGAGAAACACAATGAGTCCTTCTGCTGATACATACTTTTACTTAAGTACCACTGGATACATTTTATCTTGGCAGTGATTCTGGTTAGACGAGTTCGTGAAGGATGTGACATCCTGATAACAGTTTAATTGTCATGAGTAAACATGAATGTCTCCATCACATTAGATGGAGAAGCAGGGAATTGCCACGATCTCCACACAGAATTATTTTTAGCAGCAGAAAATGAGGAGGTCATGAATATAGCAATAAGGATCCTGTTTCAGCACAGAGACAAACATAGACTCACTTTAAACAAAGACATCTTGGCTGCCACACTCATCTTGGCTCTGTCGTCTGTTTTCACATCAGCTGTGGAGAAAAAAAAAAGACATCATCAGGTCATCAGGTCATTACATTCACATATAAACATGATAATTGAGACTGAGACTTAGTAACCAAGTACATTTACTCTGCACTTGAGTACACGTTTTGTTACTTTATACTTTTTACTGCACCACATTCATCTGCCACATAGTAACTGTATTACATTTTAATATTGTACATTATTAGGCACATGATGATCATATAAAATACAATAACATATTGTTAAATTCAGTGTTTGGGTCCCTGTCTATGAACTGTTAAAAGTTTCCCCTCTAAACTTCTCAGATGGTTTAATTTAAGTAACTGATTGAGTCCAATAGAGGGAAAATTATCTAATACTTAAGAAAAAAAGTAAAGATTAGACAAAAGTCCAAATAATTTGGTAGCAAAAGTTAAAATCTTCTTAAAATATGATCCCTCAGATTTATCTTGTGACCCTTTGAAGGGGGCTGAGCCCTAGGTTGGGAACTACTGGACTGAAACCTGTCTGTGTATAAAGAAATGAAAACTTCCTCAACAGTAAAAAAAACAAAAAACAATAATGCTTTCACTTTTGATACTTTAAGTACACTTTGATGATAGTGTACTTTTACATCAGTAGGATTTTGAAGACAGTAGTAGTATTTTTATACTGTGTCCTGAGTACTTCTTCCTCCACAGACAGGTGTGAAGAATATGTTTTGTTTTTGTCAATCAAACTTAATTTTCTCCTGATAGTCCATTATAATAAAATAACACACCATCTCTGAACAACACTAAGATGCAATGGCAGCAGGACTGCATTCAACCAGCTATCAGTTCGAGGATAAAAGTCATTTAGATAACAGCTCTCAGTTACAGTGTCAATATTACGTACATGCGGGGATTACCTAGAACATACTTAATAAGTACATACGTATTTAATTACATTGTAAGAGTAATAATAAGTACAAACAAAAGACTACATCCTTTAATGACAGATGCTGTTTATTTTATAGTCCAGTATTTAATAGTCATATTAACATGAGATATTAAAATATCAACTATTCTATAGTGATAGCTATAAAAACACACACTTCTTCCCATCATTTTCTTCTTTTCTTCTTTCTATTTTAAAAATAAATCATGAAATAATTTCATTTTGTTATCAACATTACATTGTTCCATCCTTGTTAATAATAATAATAATAATAATAATAATAATAATAATAATAATAATAAAGCTACCTCTAATACTTCTTCCCTCATACGAACATACAGGTACCAAAGCTATCACAGCGATACGATGCACAAACAATAATCAAAATCATTTATGATAACAATATCTAAAATTTAGAAAGGTTGCAAGTTCATTTTAGTGTGTGTTGTTTCTTTTTTTGGCAAATAGATTACACTTAAATATGAGTGTCTATACTGATAACTGTACGAAAGTGTACAACAGTTACACTGAGCATAAAGAAACAGAAATGATTTATTTATTATTTATTTTATGAGGTGATACTATCCTGTGTGTATTATTAAGATGATATCAATATTTCATTTTTTTAATTAAATAATATACAGCACCCAGTCAGTATTCGATTAATATCCTGTGTACACTAGATAATTAAACAGTACTTTAAATGTAAAATGAGCTTCAATAGGAAATTCATTCAGATTTCTGTGCCACATTTTAGAAAACACTTTGGAAATCTGATCTTAAGCCTTAAATTATTTTGTATTTGCAGAGTTCATAAGCAGAAGCAGAAAAAAAATGCTGAAGCACGTCCAGACGGCAATAAAAACTAGATTTACGGCGGCCTCTTGTTTCTGTAGTTGTGGTGAAAATTCTCGGTGAGTAAATCTTTGCAAAGACTCGCTTGTAATCTTTTTATGGTTGGGGTTCGGGGTGGGACTCTCCCAGTGGAGCTGCACTCACATGGTTTTTGTGAGGTGTAAATCTGTCATCGCTGAGGAGATGAACTATTGTGAGCCTAAAAATATAACCTGATTTATTTCACGAGTTATGAAATGAGTTTTTTTAAAGGAGGGGACTGTGTTGTTGGACGCACACTCCAAATATTTGTTTTGTGAGCGACGGAATGTTATTTATTTTTCTGATGTTTACGTTCCTTCTGTCGCCCTTTAACATCTCATGTGAGATATTCTATCCCCTTTCTCGCATTACATCACTGTGTAGTCAGTGTTAAGTTGTTTGTCACGGCTTTACCTTTACAGTTCTCCTCTTCTTCTGCGTCCAACAGCCTGGAAGAGTGAAAAGAGGTGAAACATGAGGTCACCAGATGAAATATGAACAGGCAGCTGATGTGGACTTATATCTCCGGGCTCCTGCAGCACTCTCTTTCAGATCCTGCTTCGAGCTTACAATGCACGTCTTTGTGCTTCAGTATGCAGCTCGAGCAATCAAGCTACTGTGTCATATTTGCATGCTCAGTAAAGAAGCACTGTGGAGGTCATGACGGAGGCCAAACACATGCAAACTACACCCCTCTGTGGGTATTTATGTAAAGGCTGTACCTGCCACACCTGCATTTTTATTAGTGATGAGAAAACGCTCTAACAAAGCACATTCAGAATGACTAAATGTAAGTAGGTCTTGTCAAATGTCTCACACTACTTCAAAACTACGTCAGAAAAACACTGCAAACAGCATCTTGTGCCTCCACTGCATCAAGACTACAGCACACAGCCCCTACCCGCTGCTCTCCTCCATCTCATTGGCTGTGATTGGCTGTGTCCTGAAGCGTTCGCTGGTCTTACGACCGCCACCTGACCCACCGGGGAGGTAACGCCGCGTGCGTCGCCGGCCCCCCTCTGAGCCCGGTTTCACAGCCAGATCCAGAGAGGACGTGGCAGGACAACTGGTATCCAAACAAACAAAGAGTAGGAGGAGGAAAGGGAAGAAGTTGATGAGGCGAAGACAAATATTGTCACAGAGGTACACAGGCTGATGGTGTCAGTCTGGATCACACACATGCAGGTGATCATACACTTTCTCGGGCTGAGCTCCGTTCCCCGTCTGCTGCAGAAGGGCACTTCTCAACTGGCCCACCGACACCCGAGTGTGGAGCTGCGGGGCATCGAGTCCAATAGGGACGTGGTACCCCTCCCCACTCAGCATGCTGGCAGAGTCCTGGGAACCCTGCCTGGAGGGGGGCGGGAGTGAGGGGAAGGGAGGTGAGGATGCAGGATTGGGGAACGTGGGGAGAGGAACGCTCTCAGAAACAAGAGTACAAATGCTGAACCTTTCGATCGAGAGCTGCCAAAACAATGCGCAGCTCGGATCGTGAAAAAAAGAAAGAAGAGGTGCCAACAACTTTTTTTTTTTTTTTTTTTCTGAGAAAAAAGATGCTGCCAGCTCTCTGTTTTAGCTCCAGGAGGAAGCTCTCTGACCACATGATGGGAAAAGTGTTACGCTGGGAGAGTACCAACCAAATGCATAAGAAGAATCAGACTGGCTTTAAAACTCCCTGCTGGGACCCACTGATTTAGACCTCTCAGTTTTAATTAGCAACAAAGGCCACAGAGCAACTGGTGAAGTTAAGAAAAGTCTGAAAGGTCACTGGAGAGAAGCAAAGAATAACCTGCTTGGATCAATGAATGGGGGTGATTTACACCGTTCTCTGCTTTCAAATGCAGAAATTATGTATATATTGTATATTAAATATCCCATATTTGATTATAAACTGATTTCCTTTCCAGCTTCTCACATATAAGTTCTAAAATTATGACCTAAATTGGAGTTAAATTGAAAGAAAGATGTTCAGTAGCAGTGACTACAACAAAAAGAGGTGGATCAGACATGCAACTCACTCGTACTCAAAACACAACTACACAAAATCCTTTTTCCTCTCTGGTTTCAATCCCCACAGTGAAGACATCAATAAGATGCTACACTATTTTAGGACACCTATAGTTTGTATTGATGTCAAGGTGAAAAAAGGTTGAAGCAGGTGACAGGTGTCACTGGGGTGAGGAAGCGGGCATGTTGCTTTTATTGGTGTTTGGACAAATTAAGCTCAAAACACCTGCTCTGCTCAACATCCAGGCTCCAGACAATGTGCAGTGTCTACACCACATAAAAAAAAACCCCTCTTCAGTTAGTGTTGAGGGCTCACTGTAAAAAAAAAAAAAAAGATTTTATGCTCCCATGCAGACACATTTTTGAGTTTCCAGCTCTGATTTTTGCATTACTTTACGCACAAGCCAACCTTACTCCATTCATGACTCACCTCCTCAAGTAGCTGAAATCCGCAGACTCTGCATCTAATCCATTTGTAACCCCTCGCGTCCTCCCGTTAACTCTTTCGTCAAGGCCATCTGAATTCAGTGTCCCTCCGTGGGCTTGGGTCGCCAGGTCGTGCATCTCTTTCCCGTCCCTCCTCACCCACTTGGTCGGCAGCTCTTCCATGTTGCCATAGCGCTCAGCCAGTTCCCGCCTCCTCTCAGCTTTATAGCGTGCGATCCGCTCGGATCTCGGCTCCAGGACTGGGTTCTCCATGGCGTCCATGTCCCCCTCAGTAAGAATTCAGTCGATTCTCCTTGAGTTGTTGCAAAGCATTTATGGACAGAAAGCAGAACACGGGAGCCAAATTTTCCTCCAGTAAAATTCAGATTCCATTGGACCTAAAGACTTTGTTTGCTGAGAGTCGTCCACTAGTCAGGGGTTGCAGGTTCCTTGATGGGTGAGACATTGCTCCTGAAAGAGGAATAACAAACAGAAACACATCACTCACGTGTCCTTTAGCCGTCTGTACTCGTCTTCCAAGAAAAGGTCCATTTTTCTAAAAGTGCATCATTCATTTAAGTCTCTTGTCTCCTCTTGCTTAAGTCCATGTAAGATGACCTGTACCAGCCTGCAGTGCCATACAGGAATCTCCCCTTGCACTGAAACTCAACACCCCAGCAGCTCAGCTCCACTCTGGGTCCAGGGCCTCTGTGGCACTGAGTCTGCAGGTTTGTTGCTCTTTTCCACAACCCTGGATGTAACCGAAGTGGAACAAGTCACTGTGTTCATATTCAAATATTATCTCATAAGCTAGTCAGCTACTTTGACTGTAATATGTCAACAGAAAGTATGTTATCTGTCAAAAACAGATTAACTGTGGTATCAAATATGTTCAAATACACATGATGATCGGAATTATGTCATGTTCCCAGGCAACGTTCACACATACAGTACAGTAGGAGCCAAAAAAAGTCTCTGTTGGCAACATGGTTGCCTGGAAGTGAATAAACAACACTGGCAAAGCCTGAGGCTGTCAACCACATATAAATAGTACTGATATGAGACGATTTGCATTCAAAGACAGCAGCTAACCATCAGCTAGGTTCGCAAATGAGCGGCTGTGTGCGCCCACATAAATGTGTGTTTGCATATGTGTCCGTGTGCTTTCCAAAACTGTGACTGTCAGCATTCCTGATGCAGGAAGCACAATGGAGCTGGAACAAAGAGATGTGAGCCATGGACTTAGTACAGCAGATGGATCTGCAACAGGCCTGAGTGCTTCTGGTGGCAGTAGAGTTCACAAAGTAAAAGACGCAAGCTTTAAGTTGATTTTAGCGTATCTGCTGCTTCTTTTAAACCACTGGAAAGAAATATGGAGTGAGCAGAACAAGAGAGATGCAGATTAAACACATTAGAGAGCCTGAATGTTAGATCTGCCTTTCATCTGTCAGAAACACCCAAAATATACAGATACAAAGTCATATTGACTGACCTGAAGGCCACATTTGCAGACCTTGTCAACAGGAGAGCTTTGATCCAGAATGACCACACCACACAGAACTGTAATGAGCTGTACTGTAACATTCAGTGATCCCTGAGATGATGGATGGGTGCTCTGTGTCACCACTTAAAAACATGCATGTACTTCATACAAAAAAACGAGTCAGCCAACCGGAACAGGAGAACTCACCTCCCTATCCTGGGCCAGCACGTCACAAGCACCCCCACTTCCAGTCTCACTGACGCCACGCTCCTTTATGTTTTTGCTGGCAGAACATGAGTAAGAGTTGAGGGTGGCCACACTTGTTTAAAGAGTAGCAGTCATGTGACAAGCGGGAGAATGCCATCGAGGCTCAACAGGGATCATGGCCTTCTAATCCGGCAACAGGGGTTGACACTAGCTCTGAAATAAAGCCGGTGGATGAGCACACAGAACCCATTTTACCGAGACAGGGAAACCCCAACATTGGTATAATATTCAGATGAAAAATATCCAGAGGGTTTAACAAAAGGTCACTAGTGCTGAGCTAAGTATATAAAAACAAGGAGATAAATTGCTCAAAAACTCCAAAAATATCACCTTCAACATCTCATTATATACCTGTGTTGGGTATATTTACAGACTAATTGTTAGTTTTCTATTGCAGACATGTTAGATATTACATAAGAAGAGCACCTTAGTGTCCAGAAGCAGCACAGTAAACCAGATTAAAAGGCTTGCCAAGAAAAAACCTCTAACCAATTACACCTATCCTGGCCAGGCTACCTGTGTAAAAGCCCCCCATGGAGTGCCATCCAAGGGCAAATCTTCACAGGCCTTCCATACTTTCACTGAATATGCCATTGCACATGTGGCATCATGAATATGGATGTTTCTACAACGCCATTCATTGTCCAGGATGTCTGAAACTGACATGAGCAGCTGCAGTCACTGTTGTTGCCTTTGCTTGATCTCTACATTAAAGGCATGTGGCTGCAGGGCAGAGAGTAAGAACAGCTTTCTCCTCATGCAACCACCATAATCCACTTGTTAGCTCCCAGCGGGATGTAGCAAATTAGCAGCTGCTCTGATGGCAGCTTTTACATCGCACATATCATTTAGATGAATTCGTCAGACAAGTATTCATCGAAGAACGTCAGACTGCTCGTTTTTCAAATGGCTTGGGCAAAGATGGAGATGGTGCGAACAAATTATATCACACCTTTCTTAATGCCCAGACGCATACACAGTAAGATACTCAAACGTTTTTTTAAAAGCCACAATGAAGTTGTGTGGAAAACAATAAGAGTAAGGCACTTTCACAAACACCAGATATTAAAATTAGAGAGTTCTTGCAGTTTTATTCGTGCGTAATTGGTGCGTAAAGTCTGCGTAAAACACGTTCCGACACCAAAAAAAAAACAACAAAAAAACATTAAACTGCACAGCCATCACTGCCTTTAAATCATTTTTAAACAATACTACATAAAAAAAAAACTTTAACACACAAGCCTCACAAAGTAACTTAACGCCATAACTCCAGCAGGTCAGGCAGCAGATGAGCGTACTAACGTGATAAAATATTTAGAACTTGATCCCAGCTGACGCCTCGTTAGTTATTTCAACTTTAAATTCGTTATTAGAGACGATAAAAGTAGAATGAAGTCACATGTGTACTTACATTGCGCGCAGTGTGGAGTGGGCATGAATGGTGCCGCAGCCCTTCCTCAGACCGGCGCTCCCCTCCCCACTGGCCCTTCACTTTACGGACAGTCGCTCCAAATGTAGTCAGAGTCGCAGCTGTGGAGCGCTCTCCGTATTAAGAGGGGAGAGTATAAATAGATGGACAAACCGTGGTACGCCCCTTCTACTGTCCAGGAAGCAGCCGAGGGACGTTGCTCTCGCTTTGTGTCTCTCTGGAGCGAACGTTTGAACCAGGTTCACTTCACATCAGCTGGGTTTTAGCTCATTTACTTAATTTATGTTTATGTTTTTTTCCAACACCTAAACCTATGACCAGACGTATGGCAATGTCTCAAAATTTAACTTTTAATTGCTTTATTTAATGTTGAGCTTTCATGCTGCTTGATTCTTAAAAAGTTGTTGAGACATAGAAAACCTGTTTATTGTTACAGCACTGGAGCACTGTTTCTTCATAAATAATGAAGCTGCCATGAATATCCTGCTGTGTGCATTGTGTGCTACCATAAAATAATTACATTGGCATTTAATTGATGTCTAAAAATCTCCAAATGAAAGCTAAAAAAAATAGATAAATGAATAAAAGAAGCATATTCAATATACTAATTATGTTGAGTTATTTTGTCTGTTAAGGATGAATAAGATTTAAAATAGAATAACAACTCATTTTAAAAACACTTTTCAATGTTGTTTGTTTCAGCACTGCTCCCTGCTGTTCAAACTGTGCAGTTACAAGGGGAAACCATGTGTTGACACCAGATGAAAATTAATCATTCATGGATGATTTCAAATGCAGAGACGGTTTGAGAGACAATTCTTTATAGAAATGAACAGTGTAACTCATGTAGAGAAATATCTCGTAATCGTAATCGGTCGATACAAACCTAAATACAGGTGTAATCTGTTCCTGTCATTACACCATAAATATCTAAAAAAAAAAAAAAAAAATTCCATCAGCGTACAAGTCTCGAACAAAAAAGCTTGGGTGAAACAACATATACTAACTCATCAACGTAAAGGTGCTCATAATAGTGTCAGTGTCAGTAGTTTGACAGCAAAACAGAATTCATATTTTTAATAGTAACACTCAACAACAACAACAAAGAAGTACTTAACTGTTAGGGTGCAATCCGTCAAAAATGTCTCAGGTCTTTACTATGCTGAAGATTTTGTATCAGACAGTCAGGACAAAATTTGTTTTTGATTTACAGATGTTCAAAAGCTGTAAAGTTGTCCCCAGAAGCCTGACCGGCCTCTCATGATGCAGGCGTTTATTACGGTGGATTTTATGGCACAAGGCTAGTTAGTACAGCTGACAGTAGAGTGGAGCAGGAAGCAGAAGGAGCTGAAGTTCTTCTTCTTCCACTCAGCATTCGACTGATACTCTTCAGTGCTTCATGAAGAAAGGATGAGCCAGGGCTCTGGCAGCTGAGATGCGACTGCTCGGCCTGAATGCCAAACATTGCTGTGGGTAAAGAGATGTCACACCTTACAAATGACTTGGAGAAAAGTAATCTCAGTGCTGCTTCGATGATGCTTTTGGTTTAAATCAATTATTGACTATCTAAACTCTCAAATACTTAGCAATAAACCTACAACCAGCAGCCAAATGCACATCAGAAACATCTATTTTTAACTATGAAATGCAGAGAAACTCTTTAGACTTGTGAAGTTGTAAATATATTTGCTAATTTTAGCCATGGCCATGGCTCAGGGGATGGAAAAGCTGGTGACCCGCACTAAAATATCTCAGCAGCTATTGGACAGATTAAAGTCTGAAGGCTTGTACAGACATTTCATGGGTCCCAGAGGATGATTCTTGCAGACTTTACCTCTAGCGTCACCATGAGGTGGACTGTTTTGGGTTTTAGTGAAACAGCCATTTGATTCACGAAATTTGATTCACGTCTCTCTCGGGTAGAAGTGTAATTGTTTACTTTTTGTTTGGTGCCTCCATCAGGTAAAATCTAATTTAATAATGTCCAAACATCTGTGAAACAAAGCTATACTTTGTGCACATAATGTGCATGGGAAACATTGTTTGTATTTAGTACTACCCATTGAGGGCACAGAGGCAACCATCAGTTTGTCTAAAAGATAATTAACCAGCAATGTCCCATAAGGTCGCCCAGAAACATCTGAATCTACGAAGACTCCTCAAAGCATCCGTTTGTAAAATGTTCTGCCTGGATGGAAACGACCTTGCGGGTTTTTTAAACTTTGCTTGTTAATCATGTTTTAGAGAAACAGAGTTACCCCTGTGACATGAATGTATATTAATTAGTGCTGTCAAAATTAACGCGTTAATTTTGTCGATTAATTTAAAAAAATGAACGCGTTAAAAAAAATTAACGCAATTAACGCGGTTTTGTTTACTTCCGGTGGCGGCCGCCATTTTGGATGTGGCAAAGTAGAGCTTTGTTTCCCAGATATATTAGTGTGTGTGTGAATGGGTGTATAAGAGGCATTAACGGCCTCACGGAGACTGCGCCCTGTGTGGTCGCCCACATTGCCCACAGCTAAAACCGGCCCTGCTTGTTTTAGTTTACGGGCAGATCTGCCACATCCAATATGGCGGACGAGTTAACCTATCGCAGCAACAGACCAACCTGCTCAATGCGGCGTCTATGTATTTATGTCTATGATCTATCCTAACTAAAGGAGAGTCTATGGCGGAAAGATGGATAAGGACGGACTTTTAGGGGGAACATTTCATTTTAAAAAGTTGCCCGACGGCTCGTTGGACAAAAACAAGGCAATTTGCACAGTTTGCAAATCCGAATTTAAATTCCACAGAAGTAACACGACTTTAACATATCACCTCAAAGCAAAACACCCAGTCTACACTACAGGAGTGTGGCACTCCTCAGTATATTTCCTCATTCTGGCTTTTTTCTGTTTGCACTGTGCATATGTGCACCTTAAGCCAATAAAATGAATGAATTTAAATATACTTTCTCTGTGTTTATTCTACATTAATTTGATCATTTTACATAAATAAATATTCATTATAAGCTTCAGTCTCAGAAAAATGCATTTAATTTATTGATACATTTATTGATAGATTAATCGCGATTAATCGCGATTAATTACAGAATTTTTTGCGATTAATTAGTTAATTTTTTTTAATCGATTGACAGCCCTAATATTAATCTATCAGAGGCACATACTGGGGCTACACTGTAGAGCCTAACAGAGCTGCTAGCATTGCTGTAGACTTATCTGACAAAATAATGTTGATCAATTGTAAAATTTCTGTAACATTCATCAGTTAAACCTCTAATCATATCAGCATGATTTTTTTGGTCTATGTCGTCTGTATAAAATTATTATTTCTGTTCCAAACTTCTTTAAAACTTGAACAAAGTCAGCCTCTCTCTTAGCGCTTAACTCTGGGTTTGACATGTAAGCGTTGGCGAGTTGTCATGACAAACAGACACACAGATCTGCTCACGGATAGGAGGTTGTGCTCATTCGGGCCCAGGTTGTGCAGCAGCTTGGTGCACGAGCCTTCTGTTCCCCAGCTGATGGAGTACAAGATCGGGCTGTCTTTGGGCCAGTCTTCCTCGCTGGGCAAACCAATCACCCTGACAGACAAACAGCAAAACAAAGAACTGAGCATCTTTGCCAAAGTTTTTAAGGTTTCCTTATTTATTCATTTTATTATACACAGGGAATGTGAATTCCTTGCAAATTAAAGTAAACTGTACTTGGTAGTGCAAGGATTTAGAGGAAGAAATAACTCACTCAAAGATTTTTTGCAGCTGCTGTGCTTCTGTGTATCCCTGAAACAGTGGTCTGTGGGAGAATAAATGTCTTTAAGCGACTTTATCTTTATTTTGACAACAGCACAGTAGAGTGTTTCCACATATCTCCTGCACACAGACTCAGCTCAGCTTACCTCAAGAGAAGGAGCTCAGCGAAGATGCAGCCGGCGCTCCACATGTCCACTGAGGACATGTAGACGGAGTTCAGGAGCACCTCGGGAGCTCTGTACCACAGCGTCACCACCTGAACAGAGAGAAGGGGATGAAGAGAGAAAAGAACATTTTCCACCTCAGGCCAGAGAACGAACAGAATCAAGTGCTAAATAAATGCGAGAAAAACAAACTCCATAATGTCTTAGAAGTGAATTACTGCAGCGTTTAACAGTCTTCACTCGGCGGATAAAACATGAAAGGGGGTCACGTATTGCGTCGCTTACACCTGGAGTGAGAGCGATATTGAAGGTGTAGATGCGTGCCAGTCCAAAGTCTGCAATCTTGACTTCTCCGCGGCTGCTGACCAGGATGTTTTCTGGTTTTAGGTCACGGTGCAGCACCAGGTTTGTGTGCAGGAAGTCTAATCCTTGCAGCAGCTGCTCCATCACATCCTGTACAGACAGAAAAGCAGCACTCAGTATTCTGTCCAAATCCAAGGACGTGTCTCCTCGGAAGTTTGCTAGACTGGCTGTAGTACTTTATTTACTTTATTCAGGCAAAATTTGTAGGACAGCTCTCGAAACTATTTACTCAATGTCATTTGTTTACATTTAGATTCTGTAATAATACAGGCAAACACTGTTGTTGTTGTTGTTATCAAACATTTACTACATACATGGTTTTTACTAGGCCTGTCAAGCAATTTAAAAAAATAATCAAATTAATTATAGGCTCTGTGTTTAATTAATCTAAATTAATCACACGTTTTTCTTTTCATCCAAACATATTCAAACATGTTTCAAATCAAACTGGATTTAGTAGCTGAATAAATCAATGAAAAATAGACATTATAAACATGAAAGTTCAATATGTTTGATATGAAAAACTAGAAAAAAAGTTTTCCCTGTTTATATTCAATATGAGCATCTCAGGACAAACCTTGAACCTCAACCTGACAGCACAGTAACAGTCTCTCTTAGACGTTGGTGATACCTCAATAAAACTATACAGATAAAGTGATTTTCAGTTCTTTTCACAAATATTCTTTTGGGTTTAAGTCTGATGATCGACTGGACCGGTCCAACACCTTAATTTTTCTCTTCTGGAACCAGTTGTAGTTAGTAGATGCTGTGTAGCAAATTTCGAACGGCCTTCAACACGCCTTTTCTTCAGTAATGGAGTCCTTCGGAGTGATCATGCATGGGAAGCATGGTGGTGGAGTGCACTGACCATTGTTTTATTTGTAACAACCATTCATGTGGTGCTTTCTGACTGCCTGAACAGACATCTTACAAGTGGTCATGGGATAGTGATATTCCTTCAACTTCAACCCAATGGTGCTGAGAGAAGCATTTAGGAGTTGGGAAATCCATCAGTGTCCACAGTCTGGTCTACATTCAATGAGGAAATCTACATTTCAAACATGTTTATTGAAAAATGTTGGCAGGCTAAATACTTATTTCCCCCAGTGTGAGAACATTTTAATGTAGTAGTTTCAGTATCAGTAGTATTTACATCATTTCTTATGTTTTATTATTATTTCTTTAATGTATAAATAAGTGTATATAAATAGAAGTATAGTATAAATAAATTGTAGCACAGAATAGAAAGACTAAAGTTTACATTCCACCACTTCAAGGACTTTACATTATGCTGGTCAAACTGGAAATTCTAGCTGTATAAGTTCATAACGAACACTCAACCACTCCCTCCCACAGTGCAGGCACTGGACGCGCCTTCAACAGTGTATAAAGGACTTCATTAGAATTTTAGATTTCAGCAACATTAGCTGCAACGATTAGCTGATTAATCAATTAGTTGAAAGACAATCGAGGACAGCAACTTGAGCTTTGGGAAACCGTGATCAATTTTTCATTTTCTGACATTTTATGGAGCAAACAATTCATTGTTTAACCAATAAAACGGTCAAGAGATTAATCACTAATGAATAAAATGATCATTTGCAGCCATACTGCAGGATGCAGGTTTCTTCTGATAAGAGTTAGTGATTTGTACAGTCCCTTATATCATACGTCTGGCCAGAGAAGTCACGTGAGTATGTCAGTGTCCGCTGGTAAAATCTGAATCAGATGCTGCAAAGAAAAATCAAATTAATCTGTCAAGGGTGAGCATTCATCGTCGCCTTTTCAAGACTTAAACACATGCAGCTACGCTACAATGAGTCAGGTGATGAGTTCACACCTTAACACTGTCACGGCTCAGTCCAGAAGAAGGGACTTTGGACAGGTAGGTGGACAAGTCCTGGTCAATGTATTCCAACACCAGAGTGAGGTCCAAGCTGCTGCCCACTGCTACAGCAGACGCATCCAACAGCCTGGACATTCAAATGAACAGATCAGAAAACACAAGGGACAACTGTGAGCGATCTACATACAACAGTTACAACAAAAACTTTTAAACTTCAACGTGGGAGGATTTGTCTAGTGGTGAGGGAAGTATTCAGACCATTAACTTCACTTAAGTTCTGTAAAGTGTGCATAGTTTCAGTTATTTTTTCCAAATGGGGGTGCTACCAAATATTAAGTTGAGGTTGTCTGGGGTTTTGTGTAAAATATCGTAGATGTGGCCTTTTTTCTTGACTTGTTTCGTGTTGTTCCAATGCAAACAGAAGAAATGAACGTGAAAATATCAAAGGAAACTGCAATATTTTTGTGAGTGGAGAACAGAAATGCTGGGGTGCCAATATTTCCGGTCATGACTGTAAGTATAAATAGGAAAATGTACTTGAAGTATTAAAAGAACTCATTAGTCATGACAGATGATTATGACGTGAACACGGGATCTTACTGTTGTAGTTTGAGGGTTTGGGTTATTTTTGTTACGTATTTATCTGCTGATTATTTTCTCCATAAATCGATCGATTGTTATAATCTTGGTAATAGTGAGAAATAGCATCACAAATCTTGACATTTGTGAAGCTGGAACCATTAAATGTTTTTTTTGCGATTCTGTGAATCGAATTATCCCAGATAGCAAATATTTTGGCTGTATTATGGCATACATTTGTCATTTTTGGCTTTCATTTGGCATTAAGAAAGCCTTTTGGCTTAACTGTGGTATGATTAGGGTTATCCATAATAGATAAGGAGGCGCCCGCAATATATGGCTGAGTTAAGGCATGTTTAGGGCATGCCAGAAGATTGGGCGCGAGCCGGAACAGCTAATTTGGGGCTCTTCTGGGACATTTATGGCTATATTTTCAAAGTCCACAATTTGTTTTGGGTGAATTTTGGCTCCCTTTTGGTATGATTTTGGCTTTCCTAATTTGGGCCATTTATGGCCCAGACATCCACCTATAACCTTGCCAAGATGCAAGCCAGATTTGGGCCAAAGCGAAGCCAAAAGATTTTTGCTATCTGGGATTGTTTTTACATTTTTTGTGTGTTTCTTTGTGCACAAATCTCAACAATAAAAATCTTAAGTAAAGTAACTGGTATCTAAAGCGGAACCCTGCTTGTGTAAAAGTACTTAGTTCAGTGGTTCTTAACCTGGGTTCAATCGAACTCTAGGGGTTCGGGGGTCGGTCTCAGGGGTTCGGTGGAGCCTCCGCCCTGGAATTTTTTATACCATTTGTTACAACATATCTTTGTGAGCAATCGTTTTCGAGGATGCTGGACATAAAAACTAAGAAAAGGAACAGACTTTGCTGTGAAAATGACATGAGACTGGCACTTGCCAAGGTGAAGCCACGCATATCTGAACTGGTCTCTCAAAGGCAACAGCAGAAGTCACACTGAGGTAAGTTGTTGTGAGTTCATGCACTGTGTTGGTTTTGTTATTTGAACAAGGTGATGTTAATGCACGGTTCATTTTGTGCACCAGTAAAAAAATCATATTTTATTTTTTTACTAAAGAAGGGTTCGGTGAATGAGCATATGAAACTGCTGGGGTTCGGTACCTCCAACAAGGTTAAGAACCACTGACTTAGTTACTTACTTGACTATGTTGGGATGGTTGAAGTGCTTCATCTTACGCAGCAGCGCCACCTCGCGGATCATGTCGGCGGGGATGCCGGCCTCCGACGCGTCTCCGCGGATATTGAACTTCTTGACCGCCAGGAGTCGCTGCTTCCCTGCGGCCTCTCGGGCTTTATACACTTTACCGTACGAGCCCACTCCGACCTCTGCCAGCAGCTCGTAGCACAAAGGTTTGACGCAGACGTCCATGCTGCCGCTGCTCCTTAATTCAGGATAAAAACTTAACCTGAGCTTTACACATAAACAGCAGTCCATAGAAAAATGTCTCCTCCATCACTTCAAAAGTCGAGAAAAGATGAAGCTAGCTAACATTAAAAAAAAAGTGAGGTTTGCAGGTTAAGCTAGCAGGTATTACTCACCTGTCACAGTGACGCAGAGTGAACGAGCTGACTTTTTCAGTTTTGTCCCTGAATAAAAATATTAATAATATTTTTTCCACTTCACGTCAGACTGCACAGCGCACTTCGCCCTCCATGCCGCCGCCTGCAGCAAAATGTCGCTGCAGGCAAGCATCAGAAAAAGTTATGAGAAATCACACCCCTTTTTATTCAGCCACTAATCAGAGAGCTCACACTGCGACCACCGCATGCTGCGTTCAGGTGCCGAGTTCATGAGTTCATGATGTGCATGTAAACAACGTGGATAAACAGATCAGACATGAAAAGCGTCTGGAGACGTTTCAACAAAGTGATAACCGAGCTTGTAAATAACAAATGTCTGTTTACAAATTTTAGACTTTATATCTTAGTTATTAACTAGCAAAGTCAATCTGTTTAATTATATTTAAATAGGATATTTTAGGAATACACATCTGAAGCTGAAGATCTATTATTTTTCCCGTTCCCTGTGTTGTAGTGCTCAAGATCAGTCTTGGTCTTGGAGACATTTTCATGGTCTGCTTCTACGTCTCGACTCAGTCTCATACAAAGATGACTCAGGATTTTATTTCCAGAGCTTGTCAAGACCAAAAGTGTGGGGATATGACTAAATCATTATTGTGATTAAATGTAAAACTTGATGCTTCAAATGCAACACTCTAAGAAAATGAATGTGTGTCTTCTCGTGTCTGTCTGGAAGGAGATGTCAGACGAATCTTCTGTAATTAAATTTGCTTTCCTAAACCACAGCCGCAAAACAGAAAACACACAGCTGTATGTAAATTCTGCAATACAACACTTGCTGAGACGGCCTCACCCAAAAAAATATGACAAATACATAGGCTACCTAAAAAGGCTTCATACTGCACGGCCCTTAACAACCAGGTATGATCACTCTCAGGGTGGACTGGGCCTCCTTTTTAGCATACAGATATTCTGAGTTGACTTATGGTCATGCGTGCTTACAGGTCGCTACAGTCCGTCACTGTGATTGGTGGATTGCTGCTGAACCATCATCTTCTCTCGAAGCAACTTCCCTCTGATAACATACTAAAAACGTTCCTATTGCTGCAGATGAATCCGTCACCTAATATTGTCACTGTGCTCAAGTTGCAGAGGTGTGACATTCAGGTTGCGAAAGCAGGTGACAAAGTATCAAAGTTAAATGAATACTGTGAAAAATCCATACACCAAACTGCACCCAGCTCATTGTTTGTACCCTTTAATATTAAAAAGGGAGCATTGTTTGTTACAAACTGCCAAACGCCGCAGGCACAGAGTTCAGAATGAACATATTTTAGAATAAAACAACACAACAAGATGAACTTCAACGTGGCGAATAGTTTATAAAAGCACTGAGGTCATGTTTGCTTTGATTAACGCAGGCTGACTGTTGAAAGATCAACAGCCTTGTTACTTCTTCTTGTAGTATTGATTAATTACAGTGAACAGTCACTCAGCTGAATGTTGCCATGCAGTTACTCTCCTTTAAGTTTGGCATTCACAAATTTTGTTTTCTTGGCCAAGGCGATGGAGTCCAGGTGGAGGTTGCGGTTGAGAATGACCGAACCACAGGTGAGAGCTCCAGCGAGAGCGCCGGCGAACCCGCACAAAAACACATCCTGACCTGCAGCGCAAACACACAAATATTTAGATGAAGTCCTGTCAGGAATGATACACACAGTGTCTGATGACGATGCCATGCTTGCACAGACCTGTCAGGTAGAGGTTCTTCAGTGGAGTCTGAGGTCTCACTGTAGCGCTGAGTTCAGGGCTGAATCTGGAGACGCCATGATCCGCTCCATAGATTTCACCTTTGGGGGCTCCGATATAGTGTGTGTTTGTGATGGGGGTCCCGGCATCAATGTACTCAATCTACACAAACACAAAAAACAGGAATGAGCACATGTTTTGGTGAAAAAAGAAGGTTTAAAGACCTACGCTGTTTGTGATAAATCTTAGTGCTCCGAGTCTGCAGAAGGCAGCAGATGGAAACGTTACCTTGTCTCTGGTTATCTTCGGGAAGATGCTCAGGAGAACCTCCAGAATAGAGTCAATGAAGGCCTGTTTCAGCTCTTTGTATTCATGAGCTCTGTTAGTCGCTTTGTCGTCCTTCCACTCCTCAAACCACTCGTATTTGGCAAAACTGACCAGACTCAGGGTGGACTTCCCTGGTGTGAGGAAGAAACGTGACAATGATAATTGCTATGAGTCGTGCATGAGCCTAGCTTCACTGTGCATGCTGCATGCCGTGTTGCATGTCTCCGTACCTGGTGATCTTTCCTCCCAGGTTGGGTCTTTAGCTGATGGAGAGGCGACAAACAGGAGAGGTACGTTTGTAGCAGATTCTTCCCGCTTCCCATTCAAGTATTTCTCCACACTATTAAAATAATAGACCAGAAAAGACTTTGGTTAGTGCGCATAATATGAACGCAACTATTTCACGCAACATTTATTGTGTAATTTGCGTGGTGAGTTGATGTGACCAGGTTTAGAACTTAAACAGGCAACTGAAGACGAAAGACGTACAGTTCATCGAAATTGTTCTCAGCGAAGATCCAGTAGTTGTCGGCCTTCAGGCCCAACTCCTCCTTCGTTCCAGTCAGACCCAGAAAAACACTCAGGCCACCTTCACCGTTCTTCATCATACTCAGCTGCTTCTGGATAGCTGCATGACAGGAGCAGATCAGAGATAATTGTGAGTTTAACACACTTGACAAGGAAAAATATAAAAGAATATCAAGTCCAGGCTTCTCAAGGGTTTCTCTAACCTGGCATGGACTGGAGCTCTTTGGGGAGCAGCTTCTGGTAGGTGTTAAAGATGCCAGCATTAGAGATGACCATAGGGGCATGGACATGTATTTCCTCTTGTCCTTTGATGACGCTCACACCTGAAACCATGAAGACAAACAAACGTATGAGTAACTTATGAGATGCATGATGGGTAAAGAAAAACTGCGGAAATCACACCCACCACAAGCCTCCTTGGCATCATTGAACAAGATGCGGTTGACTGGGGCTCGGACCAGAACGGCACCACCCGCCTTCTCAATGATGGGGATCATGTGGTAGGCAATTTCAGTGGCTCCTCCTTTGGGGTACCAGGCACCGTTCAGGTAGTGAGTGACCAGCAGGCTGTGCATGGAAAAACTGGAATCTTTTGGCATGTTACCTGCAAATCAGAGACGGAGACAAAAACCGTGAGCAGAACTGAAGAACTTGATTACACCAACAGAGCTGCGGCTTGGTCCTACCATAGGTGCCAAAGATGTAGGTGAAGACGGCCCTGAGATCCTTGTTCTCCGTCAGCTCGTTGACCACGTCTGTCAGGCTGCGGGGAGCCATTTCGAAGAAGAAGGACAAACGCCTGGCGAGGCCGGTGTAGACAATGAACTTGGCCAAGGGGGCAGGGCAGAGCTTCAGCATAGCGAGGAGCCAAATGCCCCGTCCAGCTTTCTGGAGACAGATCACACACAGATGAAGACTGTAAACTAACAGATGAAAGCTCAAACAGACTGACAAAGTCACCGGACATTGGGCGAAGTGAGGAAGCTCACTTTTACGGGAAATGGACAAGCAGAGTATTTATAGACTGGAAGTATGCACAAAATGCATCCATCAACTGATTGTTGCAAACAGCTTTAAAAAAACAAAAAAGATGAACAGATTCACTAAATTGACTCCATAAAGATAAAGAAAGTTAAAGTGACACAGATTGTGTCCAGCTGAAAACGCTGTTGCAACTCAGTCTGGATACAATTATGTAATAACAGCTAATGCAGCCAAATGATCCGACCTTTGATTCACAAACCCTTGATATCAGTGATAACACCGCATGCAGTCTGGATAACGAAACCATCTTGGTGTTAAAGTTTATTAAACACACAGTTCACTGGGAGAAAAGGCACCTGATCACAAAAACATCTCACCTTGACCAGCCTCATGTACTCGTCGATGGCCTTCTCCTCACCAGGGAAGCATTTTTTCAGCTCCTCTGGGAAGCGGGTCCTGCCGCTGTAGATGGGATACTGGCGGCGGTTTTCTGGAGGTCCCAGCACAACTTGGTCGAAAGGATTTTCCAGAGGCTCCCACTGCAGCTGTCCGTTAGTCATTTGGTCCAGCATGCAGCGGAAAGGCTTGTGGTCCAGCAAGTCTCCGATGTAGTGGATTCCTAAGGGGCACAGCAGGGTTGGAAGTCAGTTTATTGTTTCTTGAAATATTCCCATCATCTGAAGTGAGGCACATCTGTGCAACTTTTACGTGGTTTTAATTAATTTTCATTAAAACCTTCACAATCTTCTTAATTTGAGGTCTGACACATAAAAAAATTTAAAAAACTAAAAAACAAGAGCCCATCTCACCAACATCAAACTCAAAGCCCTTCTCAGTGAATGTGTGGCAGCATCCTCCAGCCCGATCATGCTGTTCCAGAACCAAAACTTTCTTTCCAACCTTGGCCAGCAGCACCGCAAGCCCGAGACCACCGGCCCCACTGCCGATGATGATGGCATCCAGGTTGTCGGGTACTTTGCTGGCCAGAAAACCTGAAGAAAGGGTAAAACAACACTCAAACAACAGCATGGCTGCAGCACAAGGGTGGACTATTTGGTGGGTTAAACTTAAACATCCTGATTCAGGACCACTGTAACTTTGCACTGTTATCTAGTTGAAATAAATAAAAGCCAGTAATGATTATATATCACCATAAATTAATCTTTTCATTGTTTGTTTTTCATTTTATCAATCTGTTAAATCAATAAAATACCAAAATATATTTAATTTACAACAATATAAAAACAGCAAAGCAAGAAATCGGCCTTTGAGAATCTGGAACCAGATAAGGTTTTTAATATTTTGTTTTTTTTAAGAAAAAAATAAATAAATAAAAAAAATTATATATATATATATATATATATATATATATTCTATATATATTATATAATAGACTTGGCTTACTTTCAATGCATTAAATGCTATGACTTTAGTTGATATGGACCATATTTCATATTTTAGGTACAACCAAGGAAGAAGTAATATAAGGCAAAATATATTATTATTTTATATAAATATATATATTTAATAAACTTTAAAAATTAACTTTCAGTGCATTAAATGCTGAATGACTTTAGTTTGATAGGAATATTTCAGTGCATAGTTAAATTCATAGCCATGTCCATACGTTGTAGTATGTTGCAGCACAATAAGTTAACTCCCCCGCAGACACATTTTTCAGTTCTTCTCCATATCTGAATATTTTAACCTCAGTTTTGCACTTCAGGGTGCGCTGACTAAACACATTATTAATTGCATGAATTTCAGTTCAGTGTTCGCAGCCGACAAACTAACCTAAACAACATATTTTCTGACCTTTGCTCTTCTGACTCACCTTGTTTAAGAACTTTATTTTTCTCCTTCCGGTTGTGAACCATTTTCTTCAACGGTTCACGGCTGTCCGTCTCAAAGGGATTGGGCCCGGAGCTGCCGAAGACATATTTAAATATAAATATGACCAAAACAACTAATATTATCGCCACACTGATGAACATTGCTGCAGCTTTGTGTTGACAGCTCCGTGCACAGTGTGCGGCCACTTCCGTGTCAGCCTGGGCCGCGAGTAGTACCGCCCATATAACTGACAGGTGATGAGACTGGCCAATTGCAGGCTTCCTTTAAATGCGCGTCAGGCAGTTTGGACCAATCAGCGTGAGCGTTCAATATGAGGGCGACGCCTCAAAAGTATGTTTCATAAGAACACACATAAGGTCTGACCTCAGTCTTCTTTATGAGGAATAATAAATTAACACAAACAACAACAACAACAACAAATATCATTAGTTGGACGGTCAAAAGTTTGGACACAACTTTTCGTTCAATGTTTTTCCTTTTTTTAAACTTTCCTCATTGAAAATTGACACTGAAGACGTCAAAACTATCAAATAACACATTATGTGGTAAACAAAACAAATGTAAACAAATATATATAAATATAAATAAATATATTTTAGATTCTTCAAACTTTTGCTTCGATGACAGCTTTGCACACTTTTTTGGCATTCTCTAAATCAAGTTGTGTTTGGTCAAGAGTTAGTTTTGCCTTCTCAATGTGTTCCAGACCATCAGTTTTGTTGTTCAGAACTAGTGTTTACAGTACAGTAAATACACGACATCATTACTTTAAGATGTGGAGGTCAGTCAATGCAGAAAATGTTGAGACCTCTTCAAGAGCTGCTGCAAAAACCTTCAATGGTACAATGAAACTGGCTTGCATGAGGACTGCTGCGGAAAAGGAAGACCAGAGTTAACTCTGCTGCAGATGATGAGTTCATTACAGTTACCAGACTCAGAAACCACGAACTAACACACATTATATTAGACCCCACAATTCATAGTTGAAAAGCTGGTATCTGCATGTGTGGTTCCCACCCTGAAGCAGGGAAGAAGAGGTGTGACTGTGTGTGGGTGCATTGCTGGTGATTCTTTCAAATATCAAAGCATACTTAACCAATGGCCACCACCTTAACCATGGCTACCACAATATTCTGCAGCGACATGCCATACCATGTAGTTTAAGCTTAGTGGGACCATAATTTGTTTTTTAACTGGACAATGACTCCAAATGGAGTGCTGCTTCAGATCACCTGACCTAAACACAACTGAGATGGTTTAAGATGAGTTGGACCACAGAGTGAAGGCAAAACAGCCAACAAGTGCGAGACAAGAGAGAATACCAAGAGTGTGTAAAGCTGTCATCAAATGGTGGCAACAAAGAATCTAAAATATAAGACATATTCTGTTTTTTAGCATACAGAATTTACATAATTTTACGTGTGTTATTTCATAGATTAGATGTATTCAGTGTTAATCTACAATGTAGATTTCATAGATTAGATGTATTCAGTGTTAATCTACAATGTAGAAAAATAAAAAAAATAAAGAAAAACATTGAATGAGAAGGTGAGTCCAAACTTGTACTAGTACTGTAAGTCATATATCGTTACTACGATCATTATCCACAATATTTCAGGATACTCTAAAAACTTTTAAAAACAAAATCAAAACCTGTTTTTTTTTTGTTGAGTTTTATTTCATTACTTTAAATGTTCTAGACTTTAAAATGGCTTATTTGATTTAATTAAAGACCTGAAATAGCTTAATTCTGGCAGTAATCATCACTGCATAGATTAAGTATGATTGTTAGTAATAGTAGCATACTGTATATACACAAGAAACCAGCATGACCTTTGTTGTGCATTTGTCTCTTAACACCAAACATCTGAAAAACAGTCCCGACATGTTTCCAAACATTTTGTCAGTTAATAATTTCTAGTAACATTAACAAAACCGATAATTTAAACCCCAAATCCCCAGAAATAAATACATCCTTAAAAATACTTGTCAGTTGAGGGAAAAGCAAAATCTATTTTAACCTTGGTCACAGAGGTTTGACGAAAAAAGTCTTAATTTAACGTCGTAGCTTTCCTCAGACGAGGGTTAAAAATCTCCAGCTAAAGTTGGCAAGTGAACCTTGAGTTAACATTTATCCTTCCTCTCCTTAAGTTTGCAAGTAGCAGCCTTGATATGAAGGACTGTGTACTTTGATAATTTGTGTAAACATGAACTTGAATATGGAAAAACCTCACAGCAACTTCTAGATTTTATTTTTTTGGTCAAAAAAAAAAAAAAAAAAAAAAAAAAAAAAAAATCACCGGCATCTTCACAGTCTTTTCCTGCATCATAACACCATGAGACCTACTAATTCTTTTACATCTGTTTGCAAAGAGATTCAACATTTTACATAAGAAACACTTTAAGAGCCAAGAGTCATTCACCCCTCAGTCATCATCATCACCACCACCACCACCCGGCCGGCACAATGTCCTGAAAGTCTAGACTGCTGCTCAGTTCCAACATCCACCCTGAACCCTCAGACTTTAACACACCAACACCACCCACATCATCAGCGTAGCACTCCAAACGCTGTATCGAGATGAAATGCTACTTGCAAAGCTCGTATTTCATATCCTGTCAGTTAACACCATTGTGTTTGTTGTCACTTCCTTATAAAAGCTTATGGAAGCATAATATCAGTGACATTTCATGAAATAAGACAAAAACAATGATCATGCATTCATACGGCAAAGAACTAACACAGTATGTACCATGTGCATGTAAACTTAGACTTCACTGTTCAGTATTCAGCTTTTCTTCTTCTTTTTTATATTAATTTTACTATTTTTAAGACTTCCTGTGTGATTCACTCAAGCAAAGATTGTATAATTAGCTCAAAAAGACTTCCAACGTGCCCTCAAAGATATCCGACTTCTGATTTCAACCTATGCTCTTTCAGAGTTTGAGTAGGGTGGATATTGAAACTGGGGAACAGTTAAATCAAGGTGTCATTACAATTCTGACCACTGCTGTGTTGAGTAAACCCGCCAGAACACCTTCAGCCTTGTGTGGAAGCCTCGTCCACAGCGATTCGTACTCTGATGAACCGACTTGGACCCACTGTTATCAGTCTGTGTTTCAAGGGTGTCTTCTGTTAGTGCAGCAAGCTGGAGGAGGGTCATGAAAGTTAGCACAGACGAGAAGATGTATGCCAACTGTGGCATGAACATCTTCTTCAAGCAGTGCTTAAACAGCTCCGTGGTGACTGGCAGAACGGAGGGTTTGATGAGAAAAATAATAAAACAGACAGACGGGGTCAAGCATGACGAGAGAAATCTTAACAGAAGCCCTTATCTGGTGTCCACTTTTGGTATTTATTACCTCACCTTTTTGAGCCTTTTCCTCTTTAAAATATTTTTTGATCATTTTGATTTTTTTTTTTTTTTTAATCTCTAAAACTGAAGGATGACAGATTTATTTTAATTGCAAAAAGCACTTCCAACATTTATGATAATAAAATCAAACAGTAGATTCTAGTCTGGATGTGTTGGGGCATAATCCGCAGTCATGTTTGATATTATTTACATGTCTTGTATGTTTTGTAGGTATGCCAACAGTGAGTGTTTGGTATACAGTAATCTGTGCAAACTGTTCTTGTGTGTATGTATGTGGGTGTCTGTGTGTGTGTGCGTTTGGTACAATCAAGACAGCTCTCAGATGAAATACAGTTGTTTGGGATGGTAACTACAATGGCTTAAGGTCCATGTGATCGAGGGAGGAGGAAGAGCAGGAAGACTCCCCCTGCCTCCCTGCCTGGCAGCGGTAGTGCAGGTCAAAGTTCAAAAGGTCAAAAAGTAAAAATGGGCGGTGGGTTTTTTTCCTTTCCTGAAGCAGGAAGTCATCAGTCCATCTGTCAGGTGGTCAGTGCGATGGTGTGGTCTCTCCTGGCCTGTCGGTGACACTCGTGTATGGCGTAAAAGGGGTGTCACTGCAGCACCAACCCAACCTGATACAGAAAAAGTAGAAATAGCAGTTACTTTAGGGGTACCTGAGGCGACAAGGTTTCTGCACACACAAAGACTTTAACACCACACAGAAAGCAAATTAATCCTAGCCAAAGTATGACAGCATGATGGAAAATCAGCAGGGACATGGCCTAAAATGATTTCTTATAATATCTCAGTTTTCAGCAGTATATAACAAAGATTCTTAATGATACAATAAAAGAAACAAATGTGATGTGGACCCATTAAAGTGGCAAGAAATGTGCAAAGGAAGAGTTAACCGGTGCAAGTTGTTTGCTGAAATTAACACTTGCCCTTCGTGATACAAGTTTGTAGCTGCAGGAGTGACAGAGTGAGCTACAGGTCTGATGTTTCTGACACATTAAGGACTGAACCTCCGGCAGCACAGTCGACTGCTGCAACAATCACATTTGTGTGTGTAACGTCCTGATAACCTGCAATATGATACAATTTATGACCTTACATCACTGCCTGCAGGAAGCAAGAGGAAATATTTAACTTTTGTCTATGAAAGCCAACCTGCAGAAACCCTGAGGTTAAGACATAACCATTATAAAAAAAAAAGATTAAAAAAAAAAGTACCTTTTCTGACCCCATGCTGGGACACTTCCAATTGTACAGATAATACTGTAGATTTCCATCACCGATGCCGAACTTAAGCTTCTCCAAGAAAGTCTTGTTTTCCATTAGATCCAGTGCATTGAAGACATCAAACCCTTTCTGTATAAAGAAGGGGAAAAACGTTGTTAGTTCCCTGGGAGGAAACATTTTAGAGAAAACACACGTGTGGATTGACGAGGAACACAAACCGATTTGGCCAGGATGAGGGCGTCAGACATCAGGTCGAGCAGGGGGGTGGTGGTGTGCACGTTGTAGAAGGAGTACGCTGCCTTTAGGCTGCGGTGCACAGGGTGATTCATAATGGTTGAGGGCAGTGTGTAGAAACTCAAGAAATCAGTCACCTTGCCATCGTTCTGTCAAGAAAACAACATACTTTTACATAAAGCCTCTCAAGGGGAATCATTTTTAAAAAATGTGATGGAGTATTTTTTATTTTTTTTACCTCCACCAGGTAAGTGTCGATAATATTCTCCCGGGGCAGCAGCCAGTGTTCTACCTCTTCCTGGTTCATGGCGGGCACCAGGTTGAACTGGCTCAAATACTCACGGAGGAGGCGATGCACCACCGGCACATCCTTCTTTGTCATCGGCCGCAGACCTTGAGTCTTAGGCGCCTGAAGACAAGAGAGAGTGAAGATGTCGCAGTGAGACGGAGCCTAGTAGTGTTAAGTATGTTTTTGTTTAATCTGCGTGCTGTCACTGACCTCAGGCAGACGGTACAACTTCATCGTGCGCTGCATAGTCATGTTCCTGCTCAGGTGGGAGAACTTCACCTCGATAAGCTTGCGTGGGTTCAACGAGCGATGCCAGTACCTGTGCATAGACATCCGATTTGTAACCGACACGTCACAGAAAAACAGAGAAGGGTGCGTGCATGCGTGGAGGGCTATTCTGTCAGACCCACCTGCATGTGCCCACAGGTTTAGGCAGAACCACTCCAGCAGTGTAGACCGCCTGAAAGATACCCTGCAGGTTGACCCGTCTGGTGATTTCTCTAATCAGAACCGGAGCAACTCGTTTGGAGCGAAGCTTCTTGTGGACGCAGAGGAAGTTGATCTCAACCATTTTCTTTTCTCTGTTGCCAAGGAAAACAGGAAAACATTGCTACACGGCAGACCAATTGTACTGATTTCATAAATGAGCAAGATAATTAGGAAGAGGCGTAAATTATCGATGTGATTGATTCCACTATTATCAATTCTCAGGCTGCACTGTTGTGTTCACTTACATGTCATAGATACCGATGGTGGCGGGAATGGCACTGATGAAGCCTACAAGCTTCTGGTTGGAGTTAACCCTCACTCCGCAATGCCATTGGGGCAACCAGCCAGGAGGCCGCAGGGCCCTGAGAAAGAGATAAACCAGTGCTTGAATGCAACACATCACCGTACCGACCATCATATGCGCAGATATTCAATAAAACATTTATTCAAGTGGAAAAATTGGGGAAAATATCAGTTCTGAGAAGAATTACCAGAGCAGGAACTCAGGGGAGTAGTCAAAGCGGAACATGTTGTCGTCATCTTCAACATAATTCTCATTGAGAAGCGTGTAGAGCTCCTTGAGCTGTTTTACAGAAAGAAACAACAGAAAGACAAAATTAGACTCACAACTTTACAAAGAAAAAAAAAAAAAAAAAAAAAACACACAGGACTGAATTAAATTCTCCAAAATTATACCAAAGACAAAAACACTTACGAAAAAAGAAACAATTTCTCCAGCATACACTTATTTTCCACAGTTTATGTGCACATTCATGCTAATGCTCTGCCGACACCCAAGATTCAAATTCAACTTATCCTTGAATACCGAATATATAATAACATCAGAACGACAAAACGAGGCATTCGCTTTGTTTTTGTGTACATAAGCTACACCTTTGTTGACTTTTGGCCTAGTTTTCACTCTAAAGTATGTTTGTGGATCTCAGCATTAGGGTTGAGCTGCTCTTTATTTCATCCATCAGCAGTCACACACAAAGGGTGGGAAATTAGCACCAGCCAGCTGCTGAATGCTGAAAGTGGCTCGTACATTTCACATACAAACCGATGATTTCTTTTTTGGGGGGCTGGTAGATGTTCACATTTTAGAAAGTTATATTCCATCCTGATCACACAACTGAAGAGACGACAATGAACAAAAGACATGTTCACTTGTAAACACAAAGAGTCCAGAAAATGGTGACTAAAAGATGCATTTCTCATGTGCATTCCTGCTCCGAGTGTGTGTGTGTTGATACACTCGCTTACCACAGCAGGGTTCCCCAAGTCGAGGGTGTCCCAGCTGAAGCCCTGCGGGAGGCTGTAGGGCTCCTCACGAATGTGGTCTTTGTCAGGTTCAATAGAGCCATGTGATGTCACGGTCTCCCCTGAAGGAATACAAAAACAGTTTCTGACATGAAACCTGAGATACATGACTTTCACTTGTTTCTAGTTGTTTTAGGGCAGAACTGAAAGTCCTGACAAATGTCTTACCCAGCTTGGGCACAGGCTGTGTGTCCCAGAACTGGTAGCTCCTCCGAGTTGCCTCCTCCATGGTTTTGGCAGGACCTTGGCCTACAGAGAACAGTTCAATGGCCTTTTGGATCTCCTGTAGCTTATCAGCTGGCAACGAATTCACCTGTTTGGAGAGAATGAAATAAAGTTAGACAGAAATCAAATCTGTTAAATCATCGTTTTCTCTCTAAACCTTTGGTGTGAGCTGTGAGGGCCTCTTAAAAAGATGTGGCTGTAAACATACAGTGTGTAATCAGCAGAGCGCTGCACTGTGAGCTAGCAGCGGACAAATCAACAGCATGTTTACACACAACTCAGCCATGACCACTAGAAAACATCTGTACACGAGTAGAAAAATAATCTAGGTGAAGATAAGAGTCAGATTTATGAATTATTGTTATCGTGATTTCTTTTTACATCCTTGAGTATCACAACTCTAACTGCAAACAGCGGTAAATCACCCCTGAATTTGTCTATTAATGTTTCTTATTGAATTTTAGGTACACGTTATTTCAAAAATTTAAGAAAAAGAAAAAAAAGTGACTCATGCCTTGGCGAGGGGGTCCTGAGCGGCTTCTGTGGCAGCGGATTTCTTCTTCTTTTTCTGCTTCTTTTTCTTCTTCTTGGCGCCGGTGTCGTCGCCCAGACCCCTGTCACTGAACCGGGACAGAAATAGAAGGCATGCCTATTAGTCTTCTATCCCAGAGGAAAGCCACGTCCTGTCAAAGTGTATCACTTTAAATCTCTACCTGGGATACGCTTACAACACAATAGCCAGGATAATGAGGATGGAGCACACACACTTTAAAACACAATACATGCAGCCAGCTTATCAGCTGAAGCTATTCTCACTGCTGTTTATTTCCAACACCGTTCATATTTCAGAAAATGTTCATCCAGACTTAGTTTAAGAACTAACATAACTGTTTGTCTTGATAGTGTGAGGTTAGGACAGGTAAGAAGACAACTAAACCAGTCCGTCGACAGGGAAAACAAACAAACATGAACCACGAGAAACTGGAAGAACGCATAGCAAATGTGAAGATAGACGAACATGAGGTGTGTCCCCCCACATCACCTGTATCAGGTGATACAAGGGAAGATAAGAAATACGCAGCGGCATAAATCAGACACACAGAGTAGCCCTGCAAACCCCCATTGTCTTAAAACCTGAGGAACCACACACACACACCCAGCGATCGCATCTTCTGGCCTGAGAGAGAACGCATACTTACAGAGGATAATCCCATTAGTGTCCAAGAGGGGAGAGAGAGGCCAAGCACACTGGCCTGTATTTGTAAGACCAGCACAGATGGTGAATCACATGACCTCTGGGAGAAGAGTGTATGGTATCTACGAGCGTGTACATGATGTACAAGAGGTCAGTGGCCGACCGGGACAATGGACAACAAAACATTCAATAGTTTGTTCCACAGGCTTCCATTTCGACAGAGCGGAGCGGCTAACAGCCAGGACTTTTCTTTGTTTCTCTGTGTGTGTGTCAGTGAAGCTCACATTTGCTTCACTTCAAATCAACAAATAAGGTCATCAACTTTTCCCCCCATTTTATTTTTGGGTGAAATACTGGACGCTTTCTTCCTCTTCCTCAATCTGAGAAAGTGTGGTCAAACTGCTCACATCTCATGACCACAATAAAAAAAAAGGCCACAACTTGTGATGAAGGGTCACAAGGAACAAACAAAAAGAAAAAGGTTGTGAAGCACAGCTTCCAGCTGCTGCAGTCTCTCTCTGTCTCTGTCTGTCTGTCTGATCCCAAACGCAGAAAACGCCACTTGCCCTGATCCGGACACGCCTTAATAGCGGAACGCTTTCATGTGTGTCACCGCTTGTTAAATATTAACACAGGCCAGTGCCAGGGGAAAGTAGCATTTCCATTAAATCCTGTTTGCAGAGCTACACGGGCGCTAGCCTGGATTAGCAGCTTTCATTATGTCTGTGATGCTCTGACGCATATCGATGCCATGCTGCATGCAACAACATGCTCATTTTTTTTTCTCCCCCCATAATTTCGCTTTTGCTTTGACTGTGTATCACGCAGATCCTCTTACAGACAATGGGGGGGTTTGACAGCTACGTTAGCATGGCGAGCTAGCTCGCTAAATGTCAGCTGGGCTTGCCGTGAATTGCATCAGTTACGTGCAGCCCGCAGCGGAGTACGAAGCGCTGTATCAAGCTGGCAGACATATAAAAAGATTGGACTCCTTCTGTTTGTTGTGTGAGTCATAGTAAATGTGGAGTTCTGTTACATGACGGGCGCTCAGGCGCACTTTTAGTTCTTCTACCCCCCCATACTACGCCTAGCTATCAGGGGTTAGGAGAACGACGCTAAAGCCCGCCCACAGAAGGAACAGAACGCGCTCTCGGCCAATCACATCTGAGAACGGCCAAGCGAACGCCGATACTAGCCAATGGGGTGAAAGGAACTGGGCGGGACAGCTCCCATCGACGGGCTGTCTAACTCCGGACCTGCTCGCCGAAGCTTTAGCTTAGCACTCGCTTCGCTTTGGCGTGCGGCGGTGTGACATGTTTCACAGCGCTCCGCTGCCAAGCCTGGCTTCTTACCCATCGTCGAAGTGGTGCTCTTCGTTTTCACAGTCGCTGCAGTGTCCGTGGTCCTCTACATCTTCTTTCTCCGGCATCGGTGCTGTCTCATTCTCATCCGCCATCTTCAACCAGGAAGTGAGCAGCCACCGCGTGCCATCGACGGCTTTAAACCTGCCTCGACGCTATTGGCTCAGAGCGCTGAGTCTGCGAGTGGCTGCTCGGTATCAGAGGATAAACGCATGCTCACGATCAAGTGTCGGTGCTTTGGCTCTGCCTAAAAAAATTATAAGGATTCAAAATGAAATGCATGTATATTACCACTTGCTATTGAGCCACAGCAGCCAACAGAGTTTGTAACAACCTGGCAACATTAGATTAACTCTATATGACTACTGACAAATATACAGTTCCAAAAAATTAGAATATCATAGAAAAGTTTACTTATTTCCATAATTCCATTAAAAAGGTTAAACTTTCATAGATTATAGATTCAGGGCCCACAATTCAAACAATTTCAAGTATTTATTTGTTTATTTTTACATATTTTGGGCTTCGAGCTCAAGCAGCTAAGCAGCAGGACCATGTATTTTGGATTTACTCAAAATTCTATACCTGGATGTGCATCATGCTGAAGAGAGATGTCACCCCAAGTCAATGGTGTGGCTTATTTATTTTATTTTTGGACAATAATAAAGGTCTACAGTGCAGAGGAGGAAGATATATCAGGCTCTGGATACACAGACTTGTTAGGAACAATTCATTGTTTGGTTTGGTGCTTTTGTGGGACTTTTAAAAGTAAGAAAAACAAAGACTTACATGACTTTAACTGAAGTAAAAACTAATTTAGAGAGGTTGTGCACATTTCCTTTTGTTTGGTTGGATCACTAATCTTCTGCAATATTTATATTAAACATTTTTTAATAATTTATGTACCTGCAGAATGATATGGTTGTCAGGAAGTGACAAACTCACCAACAGTTATTGATGGATTACCACATTACATTTAGAGCTGCACTGTTACCGGGCAACCCCAAATTAGCTGTAATTGATGGTTTGGTATTGATTAAACCATTACTAAGTGATTTATTGCTCATTCATGAAGATGTTCTTTACAACCTATAGACTTGTATGCCTTATAAGAAAGCAGTTTGTGACTTTGAGAATACGTACACAGGGTGCAGACCAGTGTGAGCAGTGAAATAAAGAGCAATATAAACCAGAGGAAGGCGAAAATAGCTGAAACATTCAGTGAATAAAAAGTGGTGTACTGCAACATGTTTTGGTTCCATTATAAAGTGGTATAATAAGCTTTATTACAAACAGCCTCTTGCTTTATTTTGGCCTTGGCCCACATGCAGTTCACTGGCTCTCTCGATCTCCTGCAGCTTATCGGTTTGCAAATGGTTTAGCTGCTGAAAAGGTAAACAGCAGTTATATGCAAACCAAATATTCCTCCATATATTTATATATATATATATATACCTCCACTCCTCTATACACACATACTCCAAAAACAGCAATAAAAGGACTCACACGTCGATGTGTTATTAGTGCTTTTATGAAAACAGCATTTTCTCTTGCATACACATAATACCAACTGCCATTCACACAACATAGGCTTCAGAACTGCAAAGTCATACTTCACTCACCATTTACTACATGCTACTGAAACTGATCCTGATGATATGTACTGTAATTACAGTAATCCACGTGCAGCACCTTTCATTACTGCACCATTTTAATATCAGGGAACCTCCTTCACCATAGCCTACTGTAACTGATGGTTGTGTTAGATTGTTGCAATTAGTGTTCAAGCACAATATTCTAAATGTGAATGTAAGGACAAGAATTGGCAACAAAAATGATGATACAGGGTTGTCAAAGACTTGCTGAAATGTTTAAGAACATAAGTAAACATCTATCTGTAAGTTAATACCGTTTATGCTTCAAGTTTGTTCATAAGTTGTGGAAATATACTGTTATTTGTATCCTTTCTCCAGAGAGAAATTAAAAGTGCCAAGTATCTTAAGTGTCAGGTAAGACTGAATCAACCTTTGATCTGTTCAACCTTAATGGACAATATAACCTGTGGCAATCACTGAAACATTATTACATCTATTTTTCATCACAATTAGGGCTGAAACAAAAACATCTGTAAAATAATATTAATACATTTTTCATGCTATAGCACCTACACGACAGCCTCAGTTACATGTTTTTTTGTTAAACTGTCGTCGTTCTTTAAGTTTAAGTTGAAATACTTAAAAATGTTAAAATATCTCTCAAATCAAAAATACAAAAGGATTAAATAACACATCATCACTCTGTCTGACAGATTAAGAGATCATCTACACGAGAGTTAACAACATTAAAAATGAATTTTGTAACAAATCCCATATAAGTGTGTTTCATGAACCACAGTCCTCAGTGCCCTGTTTCCAGTGCACTCAGCACTGACAGGACCAAATACTCCCACAGTGGATCATGGATTCATTATGCAGCCCGAGGCGATTCATTTGCTAAGAGCTAGTGCGCTGCTTCATCTCTGATAAACGACATCTTTCTTCCTACATTGGGAAGTGGCTCGGTGTAAATTGGACCACTTGAGGCCTGGACTGGGAGACTGGCTAGCAGCAGCAGCAGCGTTTTCCCTCTCTCTCTCTCTTTCCTCATATTCAAAGCTCATTTTCCAAAAGCACTTTGTTGTCAGAAAATGGAGCTTTCCATCTAGTTCAGATGCACGTCATTGTTTGCCTCTGGCGATGGCCATACGCTCGGACACACTTTTGACGGGAACTCCTTTACGGCTCACTTTGACATGGATGAAGAGTGTGGCGGGGGACAGACTGGAACCGTCTGCCTTCAATAAGTGAACATGTCGATACCCTGAGAAGAAAGATCACACACATTGAAAACAACACGCCACAGTGATGATTGCTCTATAACATGTACAGGTGAAGGGTTTCTTAATGAGCACCTGCTCGTAGGCTTGTGAAAGGTAGAGTGAACTGCCCCACAAAGTCATTTTTGGCAGTGTGATCGTGGTCCTCCACTACAAACCGAACCAGGGCCAGATCTGGGACCTGCAGCTGGAAGCTCAGAGTGCAGTTCCATCGTGGGTTAAAGCCTGTAGAGGGCGCACAAGAGCTGTAAATACATCATCCAGTCCTGTACCTTCCAAACAAACTAATCATGGCGTTGGACAGGAAAAGCTCCTGCAGAAATATGTCAAAGATCAGTGCTGCGTAATGCTGCCATCTATTGCCTCCTGCACTTCTATTAGAACTGCATTGTGTTAGCTCTCTGCTGAAACATGCATAGAGTTAATAACACAAGGTTGGAGCTTTATTTTTAATGTTTTAAAGGGGAAGTATTACCATTGTTGTCAATGCGCTGTGTTTTGTCTCTTGCATTGTCAATAGCCACCCCGTGAATTTCCACCCACACTTGAGGGTCCACGATGGAGCTAGCCTTCTCTGTGTTGATTTTTGGCAGCTGCTGCGCAGATATAATCTGAAAGGGCAAAATATGATAAACATTAATCATGATCAAAAGCCTCTATCTTCAGAAACTCATTCCACATCAGCAAAACATCCATTAAAAAACGAACTCTAACCCTAACAATGTCAGGAAAAGCAACAGAGGAGGGAGGAGACCTCGTGCATGCAAGATTCTTTACATACTATTATACTATTATACTACTATACAAACTATTGCAAGAATAGTTTTATGTGCAGAGGACAAAGAAGCAACAAAATGACACCATGAAGAAATAAAAAGAAAATACTAAAAGTATAAAGACATGTCAAGAGTAAAAACAATACATGTCAGACACATGCACTCATATTTCATAAATAATTCTGACTCATTTAAGATGGATTTGAGTCAACCAATCGAAATTTGCTGTCACTCTGTTGCTCAATAGGTTTACCACTCACCCGTATAGTCAGCTGAGTGGGGACGTGACCAGGCCCTCCTCCTGTGTTCTCTGGGTTAAAGTTGGACGTGGGGCTGCACAGGAAGCTCGGTTTGAGGACGTATCCACAGCGACCGTTGGTAAGGAAGCGACCCTGGTTCAAGTCCATTTGCTCCCCGGGTGTCTGGAAGTTCAGAGCCACTGCGCAGCACAGAAGACAGCAGAGTCAGTAACACTGCAGGCTTGATCGCACACGTGCCGATGGAAAACATTCATGAATGCTGAATTACAGTCAGTGATTTGGTAAAAGCAGTGACTTCAATGTGTTGGCGGAGCAGCAGTTTGCAGAAATGAGACTCAATCTAACATTTCTTTGGCACTTACTGACCACATAATGTTGTTTTTTTAAAATGGTTAGCTTTAATTTGCTGCCTCAGAGCAGCATCCTAACATCTAGTCTGGAGTACTAACCCATCTGGCAGCCACCGTTCCACATTTCCTGAGGATCATAGTTGGATGATTGGAGGCGCTGGCCGGAGGGGTAGATCCGGCTCAGCTGCCTGCTGTTGTGTCTCACAAAAAGCTTTCCTGCAAATGAAAAGATAGAAAATCACATGCCATGATACACTGGAGGCTGATTATAGTTTCTGTAGAATCAGCTGCAGCAGAGCAATGTCACAACATCTTTTTTGACTTTCTCTCTATCTTGTCAATATGCAGTTATTTCCACTGGTGTACCCGAGTCTTTGATGAGCTTAAGGGCATCACTTTCAGAGAAGGAGGACATTTCATCTGGTGGTTTTTCAGATAAATTGTCAAATCCACGGAAGGGGACACTCTTGCAGTACACCACCAGCTCTGATAGCTCTGGGCTCAGTTTAGAACAGACCTAGGAAGGACAAACATAAAATAAAAATGGCAGATTATATAAAAGGTTTACTTTATCAGCGTAGCAGACTTCACGAAAACTCCACCTGAACTGACCTTTGCAGGATCTTTCTTAGATGTGTTCTTATTGCTGTTTGCTAGTTCATCCTCAGAGCTCGAGGAGAAGCTGGCACAGCTGCCATTCTTGCCCAGCTGGCTCAGATGAGGAATCTGCTTCTTGCCTTTTACCAGAATACACCCCTTTAACTCCTGCAATGAAGGTCAGTGGAACAAATTACTTCATTAGAGAACCAGAGAGCTGAGAAAAAGGATCCAGCTGTGTTTGTTATACCTCAGGAGAAGGCAGATCCTTTAGAGGCTGGGGCTTGATGAGCAGTTTGTTGCCCAGGATGGTACGGAGGTGTTTGGCCATGACAGCCTGCTGCTCCACAGAACAGTGGTTCTCCAAGGACAGAATTAGAGGGTATGGGGATGCCTGCAGGGAGAAACACAGGAAAACTCATATGCCAAGCCATTAAAATGCAATTAGATCACACTAATAGCAATGCAGGACCCAACACTGCAATGCTATACCATGTTAAAACCAAAATACCTCAGAGCCACAGAGTACGCAACCACAAGAAGGCTGTCAGGACATCAGGAATGTGGATTTGCTTGCTGACTAACAACTCACTTATTTCATTAGCAGTAATGAGAAGCAGTAATGCTATGGCAGTGTGCTCCATAGCTGAGGTTTTACACCATCAAGTCACGTTCCTCTTACCCTGAAGGCGTACTGGTTGATGGTTTCAATGACCTCCTTGAAAGGCACTTTGGAGGTGAGAGTGTGGCCGTGGTAGATGACGGGTTCACCTTTATCTCCATCCCAGCAGTCCAGCTCCACACAGCGACAGCCCTGTATCAGAGCCCTGTCAGTGAAAGGCACACACTTAATCTTACACCTCGGGGCGATCACAGAGAGTGTGCTCCTGGATGGATTAAGATTAGTGATTGGATGGGTCTGAATACCTGATGTATGGCTCAGTGCTGCTGGCACTGGTAACTTGGTCCTTGGTAAGGTAAGTGTTGTGCGACGAGGAGATGAAGTAGTGGGACAATGGATGGGTCATATCCTGGTAGACTAGAGCGTGGTTAGGGTTTACCACATCGTTCTCCCGGGACAGCATGTACATGGTGAAACCATTCTGGGTCATGAACAGGTTTTTCTGAGCTGCAATAAACCGCAAAATGTTTCCATCAAGTCCGTTCATCAGCTAAACTGGTGAGAAATTAAGAGCTTAAAAAAGCACCGAAGTACATGGGAGACAAGCCAGGGCAAGAGGCGGCCTCAGTCTCTCACAGGGATTAAGCTAAACAGCTATTTTCATTCAGTCTTGGCAGTCAAACACTGTTGGAATCATTGCATTTTATTGACTTCTTTATTTTGGAAACTTATTTAGTATTGAAGGAAATCGTGCAGATCATTTCTTATCTTATTTTCAAACTAATTCACAGATTTTCTCTCAGTTATAATTATGTCGCCCGTAAAGCGTGTTTGTGTAATGTTTGACAGAACAAATATCACATTTGTCAATCTTTCATTCATGAGAAGCAAAACACACCACTGCTCAATTCAACCCACTCGGGGGTTCAGCTGCTACAGCTGAACTTGGCTAATGTAAGCCAATGTTAGCAAAGTAAAAGTGCCATATAAGAGTTAGTTCACTGACTTCATGACTCCTCTCCATTTGTGCTACTGTTACAATAAAAATTAAATCATCCCATAATTGCCATTTGCAGCAACAGTATGTGCTGTTGAGCAAACGTCTTGATTTAATGTCCCACGGTGCATGTTTTAAAAATACTTTAACTTCTATTGCATCATTTTGTTCATTTGTGTGATTTGAACATGTGTGAACAAGTTTGAGTTTTTGTTTTTTCTCCTTTTTTTACATTTCTGCTATGGCAGCTGATATTTTTTGTGTTAACTAATTCGTCCTTAAAACAACCCACTCTCACTGCTGGAAACTAGAAGTGCAAACTAGAAGTGCATCACATTATTGTGCAGCAGAGGAGTTGACCTCACTGTAAACAGTTTAAAAGGTATCTGCTAAATCACTAGTTTGCCAGTCAGGAGACAGGAGCATCATAAAGGGACATTCACAGTCTAAATGTTATTGGTTCTTTCCTTTAAAGCTTTTAATGAGTGCTTTTAGGACCTACCCCACTCATTGAGCTCATAGGTGAGTATGAGGCTCTGAGCATGATTCAATGAGGCGTCTTCTCCTTGATCTCCCAGGAAGTCACGCAGCTCAGCAGTTGCGAGCACGCAACCATTACTGGAATAGTGTCTGAACACTGAGTCCAGCTCGGGTCGCCTCAGCAGCTCCCTGCAGAACTCCTCAATCTCTATATGATCCAGACGACCATCACCGGACCGATCACACTTCTGGATTATAGAGCAGAAGTTAAAAAAACATAAACATTCGAACACACGCAGAGGGAAAAATAGACAAATATCAAACAAAGTATGCTTTTATTTTGGGAGTGATTTAAATTCCCTGCAGGGAAATCCTGGATCTCCATAACAATTCAATCCGGCTGTGCAAACTAACATTAAGAATAGGGTTCTCTGAGGAAGGTCAGTATTGGAAATTGCATCAGAAATAAAAAACAACAATTCAGCTGTAATAGAGAGCTGAGGGACATAGCAGGCAGTAATCCCCCACAATAAAGAAATAACTGGCTCTTGATTTGTGGCGGGAGAGGATAAAGATGTGGAGGAGTGGGTGGGTAGGTCTGCTGGTTGGCTTGCCACTGGCTCAGTAATTGAACACAGACTTTAGACTCCAGGGTGTCACAGTAAACTGAGCTCATATAAATTACATCTACTAGCTGAAGGTATTTTACAGGTGCCTAAAACCTTCAAATAATGTACACGTGACGACACCGACCTTGAATAAATTGCGGGCGTACTGCTCGCTCAGGTCAATGTTGATCATCTGCAGCAGCCGTTTGACCTCATCATAACTCATCTTGCCGTCCTGGTTCTGATCCGCTCGCTTCAGGTAGCCTCGGATCCAAGTGTAGAGGGTTAAGGAATAAAAGCAGACTCAGACTGTAGTCAAACATTAAGTAGATTATGCATTCTGATGTGGAGAGAGTCTTTACGAAGGTCCACTCTCCATTCTTATTTGTTATCGACCACTTGTACACCTGTTGTTTGCCCCTGAAGTGGAGGGTCCTGTTTGCATTTACGATTTCTGATGACATCAAGTTGTTATTTTTATGCAGCCAGAATGGAAAATCTGCCAAATGAATGTAATACCTGCATAAAAGACTCGATAGCAACAAGAGACTTATTTTAGTCCGATGTCACCTGCATGTAACACAAAAAGCCCACACATACACATTAAATTAACTATCACCTAGGCTACTAAAAGTCTACAGTATGAAACTTAGATTACAAGAGAGTATAAACAAGATAATTGCAAGGCTGATTTCGTACAAAACTAAAAATATATCAACAGAGAACGAGGGCGTAATAAACAGAAAACACTACCTGATGCCTACACTCATATTATCCTCTGGCTATAAGGGACTGTAATTGACAGTGATAGTCAGACTATATTTAGACAGGGCTTTTTTATCCAGCCATTACTGCTCACCTTAGCAATGCTCTGGATGTGGGACTGCACATGTGACAGCAGAGTAAGTCACCATAGCAGTGCTGCCTCAGCCACATTATATTTATTCTAGCATACTGGAAATTGGGCAGGATATTGGTCCAGTTTTTCCTTCTGAGTCATGTTGGCCACGTGCTCCTTTAAAGTGCGGAGTCCTCGAACCCAGCGCCGAGCTTCCTCCTCACAGGGGCACAACAGGTCCAGGCTCTTCCTGGATCCTCTGAAGACCACCGTGAAGCACTGGTTATCCTGCGCCGTCCCAGACAGACACTTCAGCGCTTCGGATTTACAGCCTTCCCGCACGCACTCCACTTCTGTCACTGCGACTGGGAGAGGAAAAGAAGAGTTCAGACCAAAAAGAGCCCTTGTGTTGCTGAGTACTGTAGAAACATCCTTGGTAGGACATCAAGTCAACAAGGTCAAAGGTCATGTGTTTTAAGGGATTCATAAATCACACCAAGCTGTGTGACATAGCGATGTGATAGTAAAATATAACATGCACTTTACAGGCTCCACAACGGGATAATTTTAACCTGCAGCTTTATGACACACAAGTGAAAGCTGGACTTTCAGGTTGTGCTGAAAGAGCGTGGCCTTCTCATTGGTTTTTATAGATGGATGGATGATTTATTAGATATATCATAAAAACAAGAATAAAGAGTTTATAGCCATGCTGGCACCTCTGTGACGCTGTGTTAGCTAAATGCTAATATGAGCTGGCAGGCAATCATAATGGTAACATGTAGATGTTAAGCAGATATAATGTTTACCATCAAAGGTGAACATGTCAGCATGCTTTTAGCTGAGGCTAATGCCACTTATATTGCATTATCTAGGCACGTCCTGTCCTAGACTGCCCCCTAGACTGAACAACTCCTTTCACCCCCAATAAATTGTGACTTGATAAATCAAGAAATAACCCGTAAATGAGTCGATAATGAAAATAATCTTTAGCTGCTGCCCTAAACCAATGTGTTTTTGACCCAAGTATGAAAAGTCAGGAGATCACCAAAGTATTTAGGATTCATTGTGTGGGACCCATGAATGAATTGTTTGTACCAAAGTGGTGGGCCGACTAGCATTGCTAAAAGCATCACATGTATTACATATTCATTTACAACTTAAATGTTTTCTTTTATGTTTGACTTTCCCGTCAGTCACTGAACAGTTTAATTCTTTGGTTGAATACATACACCACCCCAACAGTGGTTCTTATCTCCAAAACATTTGAGATTTACAAGACAAGACAAAAGACAACACAAACACACTCTGGCTACTGGCTGTTCCTAACACAACAACCTTATTCAGCAGAGGACCTCTTCTATTTCTGCTCTGGCATGCCTACAGTGTGGTGATCACTCAGTTGGGTAATAAGCAGTGTCTGCCCTGACAATAGCCTCATTCTTTAGCTGGAGGTCATAAAACCTCTGCCGTCCACCTCTTCAAAATTACTCCACATTCCTACACCATCGTTATCCCAGAGACATGGCAAAAGTGACATGCATGTGTGTGTATGTGTGTGATTTTACAATGGGACAGCTGAAGTGTTAAGTGTTGGATTCTATGTCAGGTGCTTTTGTGCAGAAGACACAGCACTTAGCTGCAGGCATCAGATCACAGTGGACCTGAAGAACCGCCTGGATCTCGGAAAAGAGGAATCAAGCCAGACCTATGTCCTGGATTCACACAAACACACACTTAAGACACACACGGATGCTGTCCTCAACAGCATGCCAATGGTCGTATTATCAGTATCTGGCTTCACACTGCTTGTTGTCATCATTGTAAGGAGTGTAACACACTGCAACTCGACCACTCTGAGTCTATTTCTGGCTGCAGTGGCTGAAGCACAATCAAGACGGCCTTCACCACCCACTGACTCACAAACCGGCCCACCTGTCCACCTACTCCGGCTAGCGGGAGGTTAACGGAGAGCACAAATACAGAAGAGGTGGGAGAGGAGCTAAAGGTCAAGCAGCGAAAGAAGTAAATAAAAGAGCGAGAGAGACTGATCTCATCCATGCCAGCTGACACCTTTCCAACTTCATCACCAGGACAGTACATTTTCAATGGGAAGAATTAGCTCTAAATAAAACTGGAAAAAAAACTTCCAGATATGTGTCCAAATCGAGTCCCTGAATAACTTCATCAGAGACATAGCATGTGTTTGGAAACAACTTCCCAGTACATTTGATACAATGGTGGCATTATGGGCATAAAGTCCTCCTGTATTTACTTCCTTGTTAGGACTGTCTAATGTATTTCCTCAAGTGCCCAATCTTTCGCTCTCTGTTTATGTTTGTGTTGCAGGCTTCCTTGTTTCTGTGTCCGGTCATTTTGCACACCTTCTTTCAGTCAGCTCATCATTCCTCCCAGCCTACACACACCTTGTCAGCTCATCCCTTCGAATGAGTTTTCTGTATACTCCGCAGGTTCTTTTTCCACTGCAGTAGCCCAGAGCAGACAAATTAAACACTGGCTTTAGATAGGGCCTCGTATTTTGAGTGTTTCACAGTCGCTGCAATTTATTTCTCCAACTACATAACGAGACTCCAATTGAAGTTGTAGTTGTTTCTTCAAATTCTGCTATTTCCGTATCTGCTCAGGCTCACCATTGTTTCCTTATGCCCTTAAGTCATTACGTTCCTGCATGCCTGCCATCCCTGCAATTCTCCATCCATCTCCCATCAGTCCTGCCACTGCCAGCCTTCATCTCATCTCCCTTTCACCTTTCTATCCCCTGGTATTTTCTCAATAAATTAGTTCCACTCCCGGTCTGAGTCCAGCTGACCTAAAACACTCAATTCTTCCTCCCTAGAGAATAGCTATTATAGTTTAATTATTTCCCTCATGTGTGATGTGTTAAGTACTCCAGTGGTGAGAATATAGAATTGCCAAAATAAAGCAATAAAAAAAGAACAAGACAATGCTGATGAAAAACATCTGCATTTAAACAGCTTGTAAATTGTCTTGTTTTTCAGCTGTAGTTTGTATGCTAATGAGAAAGATACAGGCACAGGGTATTTGAACATACAGTGAGAGTGAGGTTTTACTGTATGCTTTCAGGCCTGTGTTTATTCTCGGTTCTACCTAATACCTACCTCTACCTAATCTTTGTCTGTTTCCTGTTACCTGCTGTGGTATAAACCACTGAACTCACTTCTTTTTTTTGCATTGTTTCCCCTTTCGCTTTTAATTTGCAGAGACTCCCACTCTTTGCTTCAGGCGATAATCCTGCTGCCACCAGGTGTATCTTTTCACCTAAGAAGGAACATTACTTCCAGATGTCAGATCCACCTTCACACAGGCACCCCAATCAACCAGTAGGTGGATGTTTAAAGGATCAATCCACCCAAATTATACTCCTATCTTGTTTCCATGCAGGAAAACCACCAGAGTTGAATCGCGTGCATTGTCGGAACTGTTACCTTCAGTATGCTTACCAATGCAGAAGTGAGACAACATACTGCACCTGACTCCTCACAGGTCTAGGTAATTGTTTTATGAATCTGATACATAAATTACACATGATGAATGTGTAATGATGAAAACACATGAAGATTATTTAGCCTGGCTGCAGAGCCTCTAATTAGTCTCCTCACTCACTAAGGAAACAAGCAAGCTTTCAATAAGGGAGAGTAGAAGAGAGGGCATGAGAGAGAGAGCCGAGATGAAACAGCTCAACAACTTTGAACAATAAGCCAGCTGAATGAGTGCGCTGACTCACATCCCAGTCTGTAGTGGACTAGTGGAAGGCCTGCTAGTCTGTTTCTACATTACTCCACTGTAGATAAGCTCTTTCCTAATCTGATATCGCTTAAGTTTCCTCTCTCTTCATAACAGTATTCATGAGCACTCTCACTTTCAGAGCTCCTTTTCCTTCCTAACCCTCCATCACTTCTTATACAGTAACTCCCTTCTCCACTTAAGGACCAAGTGGTGCTTCTTCGCACTCACACACACACACACACACACACACACACACACACACACACTGTGCACACTTTACTACTCTCCCTGATCATAAAGTCAAGTTTCAGCAATACTTACATGTTTGCTGGGATTTGGCTTTGCGGGATCTCTTGGTGGATTCACACCACACGGTCAGACCGTCCTCCAGGAGACGAAGGTTTCGGCTTTTCTGCCACCTCGGAGAGCGAACTTTCACCATGTTGGTGCCCTGCATCATCATTCGTATGTCCTCATTGTCCAGCCCTGAAGCCCACACACAAACAAAAAACAAAACAGTAAGTTTTAATATGAAAATAAACTGTGATTCAGTCTGACATTGAGTCACGGCATCATCAGTTAAATTTGATTTGGTTTCGTGTCTAGTGTGTCTAGGTCTAGTGTGTAGGATTTGAAGGAATTTATTGGCTAAATATGGAATATACTAGTCATAAGTATGTTTTTATTTGTTTATAATTGTTACCTTAGAAAGAGCCTTTTATATCTACAGAGGGAGCGGGTCCTCTTCTACGGAGTCTGCCATGTTTCTACAGTGGGCCAGAACGGACAAACCAAATACAAGCTCTAGACGGGGCCTTTCACATTTTTTGCGAGTTTCACACCCACTTTAGGTTCGTCCACTAGCTTAGAAGAGGTAGGGGGTGAGGTGAGGGGTGTTCAGTTGGTTGCAAACTACAAGTTCACTGCTAGATGCCACAGCACTAATAAACATGTTTACAGCCTGGTTTTTGGTCTCTATAGCTTTTCTTTTTCTAATAGAACTCACTCGTTCAAATCATATTAAGGTTTAACGTTATAAATAATTAACAGCATGGCGATTTTGATTGACAGGTTTGTGCTGTCACATGTAGCTTGTTTGAGCTCCACCCACACTCCATGTCTTGGCCCATTTTTAGATTAGCTGGGAGGCGGGGGAGGCAGGACTGCCAAGAAGAGCCACCACACTGAGCTTCACAACTGCTCTTCAGAAACCTGTAGGTGACATCACAGGTACTACATTCATATTTTCTACGGTCCATCCATTACAAAAGTCCAATGACTGACAGACTGACAGCCAGCACAAAAGTCCCTGTAGAAAATATTGAAAAGCACAATAATAGTCTTAGCAGAGTACCATAGAAACATAATAGTTTCCTTCAGTTGTATAGATTTTTGTTCCTGTGTCAGGAAAAAAACACCAGGTTCCACCTTTTTACTAAACTTGATTATTGTTTAATCAAGAGCTTGGCAGTGGATGTTGCTTTTAAAAATCACCAATAGAGTTATATAATGGCAATATTTGACTGAAAACAGACCTTGTTGATTGTATTTCTTAAGTTGACGTCACAAATATAACCAACACTCTTCTGCTTATACCCTAAACCCAAGCTTGTGTTTTATATACAAACCTTGGAAAACCTTAGTCTTAAAGGTTAAGGTTCTGGTGTGTTGACTAAAGATGTCGGAAAAGTAATGTGTTTTCTTCAGTCTAGACTTTCTTCTCAAAATGTACTCCAAAGTCAGAATGAAGCAGAGAAAATTTGAATACTGAGATGCATATCAGTCATGATAATCTGTAGATTTATTTGTCTCTTGGGACAGTGGCAGGCCAGGAGACAACAGAAAAGGAGCATGGAAAGTTTCAATGTGTTCCCCTGCCTGTACGGTTCATCTGCCTCGATATGGAAATGTAATCAAGAAGCTAAAACAACCTCAGAAAGGATTATTATTTGTTCTGAGCAGTGAAAGGTTCAGGGTGTGTTATAGCAGAAAATAAAAGATGAAAGCAGGAAGCCTGTAAGATCTATGAATGCCCAGTGAGTAAGTAAGTTAACTGAAACTGAAACAGAGTTGAAAACTATGTGCTGTTTGATTTGATCCAGTCAGATAACAAGTCAAGTTTTATGATTAACCACAAAGCCAAATCTTTCCATGATAAATAGTTCTTCTGAATTTACAAGCACAAGATCATTTACATGAGTTGGCTTTGATTAGGGACTTTGGACTATTTGTTGGACAAAACAAGCAATTTGATGAAAAATGAAATAGTTTTTTGAAATAGCAACACTTTATAGACAAAACATTCAAATAATTAATCCCCAAAAGCAGGAACAATTCTGAGTTGCAGAGCTAGTTTCAAGCTAAGTATGATTTTGGACTGCAGGGTTGAAGCTGAAAGGACACGCAGAGTGTTTAAACAGTAATTTCTCTGACTCTTATTCCAAATGTCTAAATGCAAATGTAAAGCTGTGTTTTTAAAGGTTTAGTTAAGAACCGGTTATGGCTATAGCACACTGCTTTGTCGCTTATTATGACAAAATAATGAAAATACACCACAAGTGCTCATGAAGGGCATTTGGCAGTGCCTTGGTACTTGTTTTGCAGGGATGAATGGGATCTCTCACGGAGCTTTTTCTCTTTCAGGAGTGTTCAAATGAGAAGTCTAAACAAACTCTCTCTCTTTTCACATTATTCTTCATGGCTTAGTGTCTTCTGCTCACCCCTAAAGATTTGTCCAGGCACAGTTGGCATACTTTATTTCTCGTTCATTTAAATCACAGTCCTCATACTGTCATTGCCAAATTGCTGAAGCTCCTCAAAGGGCCCCTGAAGCTACAGCACAACAGAAACTGCACTGAGATACCTCCCTCCCCCCTGACTAGAAACAAACTGGAGCTGTGGATTCTTCACCATCAGGGTCGAACACAAAGAAATCCCCCAACCAGCCCTCCATCCATAACAAGCCTGTTTTTCCAAGCTGTTACCACATGCAAGGCATTCCCACAAGCAGAGCACATGGGCCTGATTAACTGCAGGTCATTGACCACGCTAAGCTGCCCAAACAACCTCAAACTGCCTCTCTCTCAACCCACGGCTTTACCTTTTATTATTGCCTCAACCACATTCTTGCTTTTCTACTTGCATCATTTTAATAAAGCCGCAACATAACAAGCAGGTACAAGTCTGAAAGCGTGGGCTGAGCCACAGTCTCTAACACACATTTATGCTTTGATACACTATTTGATTCTGAAAGGCCATTCAACAGAGGAATGGGCAAGAGTCTTCTTTTCATCGTCTGTCTGCAAATCTGGTTGACAGCCACTATCACATGGTCAAAGCTCTGCATGCCGACTGGCTAGCAACCATGCTAATTGATGATAAATGCTATTTTAATGCAGCAATTCAACACAGTGTGCAAGAGAAATGAGAAAAGCAGCAAAATGAGCAGTGTTGAAGCATAAACAAAGTTAACAGTGTTATGTGAGGCTATGGGCTCAAGGCTAATGCCATCATGCTAACATGCTCACATGTCACGTGGCTATTAAACCTACTTAATGTTTAATGTAAAACAGCGGTATTCTGAGCAAAATACTAACTTCATAATGCTAATGTGCTCACAATAACAATGACAATGCTAACATACTGATGTTAAATAATATTTACAGTACAGCTGAAGCTTATGGGAATGCGATTAGGTTTGAAGGTATTTGGTCATAAATGAAAGCAATGGACATAAAACATTGGTGTTCACTGAAATGTTAGCTAAGTTAGCTCCTCTGTGTTTTTGCACAGCAGGGTCTGAAGTGTAAAGTTTAATGTACTATTATGCTCACAGTGACCATCTTTACTTGCATGTTAGCACACTAACATTTGCTAATTAGCCACAAGGACAAAGTAAAACAGAAGCTAGTGGCAATGTCATTAGTTTTGCAAGTCATAATTACAGAATAAAGTATTGCAAATATTAGAAATTTGACTGTAATGATCATGCTAAATGGTAAGCTTTTTTTTTTTATCCCTAAAATGATCATTCGACTCAATCTGCTAAACAGAGCTGAGTTGCTTTGGACTGTTTGTTGGTAAAAACAAGGAATCTGATGAAACATTAAAATAGTTATGTAATGTTTTATAGACCAAACATTCAAATAATCAATCCCCAAAAAATAGCTACACTTCTTAGTTACAGAGCTAGTTTAAAGCTAAGGATCATTTTATGTTCCATGTGATTCCAAAGGTTCAAACATGACAGACTCTGATTTATGTCATTATTCTAACACATTTTAGGTTCTTTGGCTTTACTGATACATTTGCATTTTTACCAATGTTTGATAGTAAACATTGTATATTCGGATTTAGAAATCAGTGAAATCAGAAAACATAATGTGGGGATAAAAATTCCGTTATCAGGAACGGGAATGTGAGCCTGAATTTACATAAGATTTTACATAACGCAAATGTTAATTTGCTACAACATGCGAAAGTGTGTGTTTTTAAAGATTTGGTTGTATTACATTTTACATAAAGGCTCAAATGTTAGGAACTGTCAGAGGATTCATCGTCTGGGAACCATAAATGTCTGTTGGTGCCAATCCATCTGGTACACGTGGAGCTAGTTTACGGAATAAGTCAAGGTTTGACGTGCTGGTGGAGCTAGATGGAAAATCAAGAGGTCATCAAAGTCATTGGAATTCATTATAAAACTTTATGTCTGCTGTTGATATATTTCACTCAAGATCAAAGTGGTCACAGGCCAACACAAAATGACATTTCCATCCCTGACAAACTGTAAATCTGTCGAATAACTAATAGCTCCATGTCTGAACAATTGACTAAAAGAAAAGTGGCTTCTTCAGCTGGATCAGCGGAGATAAAACAATAAACATTCAAATCAATCCCATATGATATTTTTCCTCAGGGTGTATTGACACCATGAACGGCCTCCAGACTGAGAAAGAAAAATAACCATATCAGCTGGTCAGTAATAGATTGTGTCTGCATGAGTCCTCTTCACTCAGGCCCACATACCAGCTCCTCCCGGGACACGGTTCACGTTTCTCTCAGCATAACAACTGTCACGAGAGCCAGCTAGCAAAGATTCTACACTTGCATAAAGATAGATAAGTCAGAGTGTTGCTTATATGATATGGGTGAGAGAGTCAATTCAATTTTCTCAATTCTGTCCCACAGCCGTCCCCACAAGACGGGTCAGGCAGTAAGTAGGCCAGTCCTCCCTGCATCTCTTAATCCAAGGTGCAGTCTTTAATAAAATGAAGGTATTCTCCGAGTTAAAACATGATCTGAGGAAAGATGACTATGGCTCGGAGTTGTGACTCTCAGCGGTATCGTCTGATCTGAGAACAGATTGCGCAGAAAAACAGATTAGAGTCAAACTGAGTGTTATTTTCATTTTTGAAATGCAGACTTGCTGCCAATGGCGTCTGGACTGCACACAGTTGAATATGAAAGCAAAGCAGTCTCTTTGTCTTTCATAACAAGCAATACATCATTCATTTACTCATTTATAAGCAAAATATGGCCACAGAGAGGCATCTTTAAGATGAAGTTACTGTTGTGTGCGGCTGACAGATCCGTTCTTACATCTTTAATATCTGGATTATTTACTTGTAAGATTTTACTTTTAGACTCTTTGCTCACATTTGAAGAAAATAGTTAAATATTTTTCCAAACCTAAATTAAGAACATACTGCATATTAAACAAAGACGTGACCCTAAATCATAATCTGTGTCTCTTTCATCTGGAGGCCAAAGATATTTAGTAGTCAGCTACTGAGGTTGGCAGATTCAAAAGTATTCAGGAGGAAACCAGATAATGGAAAGTCAGTCCCATTTTTCTTCAGGATCTGTTTGGATCAATCAAAAAAATCGGATTAAATTTGTCTTTCAAGGCTGGAAAAGAAGGCACACTTATAATAATTATAGAGTATATGTTTTTGCCATAATTTCTGAATTTAGTTGAAGGTCTATAAATCTAATGTGACCTTGGCTTTATTTCCTTGTTGCTTGGGATCCCACAGAGCCACAGTTGTACGTTTCAAACTCGTTCTTTTCTTTTGACCACGTCAAAACCAAATATTTGGAGTGCTCATGTGATAAAGGTGACAAAATACAGAAATTCAACACAGACACAGAGCATGTGAGCATGTAAGCATGTGTGAAGTAATGTATCATTGCATCATTTTCTGTAGCACACCTCTGACACATTAGTTCAAAATTATGTTTAATAAAATGAGGAGAATCCTCCTTTTGAGGTCAATTAGGGGTCTATCTTTGGACTCTTTGCACCTGTTTGTGGTTTCTTGTGAGCTCAGTGTGGACATGACATAGTAAAAGAAAATCATCTAATCTTTCTCAGGATTTTTACCAAGATAATTGATACAAATACAGTCCAGCCCATCTGTGAATTTAAAGCTCCAGTCCAAACCCACAAAGTCAATCTGACAAGAAACTAACTGTCTCTCACTGTCACAGTTCTCCAGAGTGAGAAACACACAACACTGCTGTCAACCTTGGACCCTCTCTTTGAAATCAAAACCACAACCCCCTCCTGCTTTTGGGAACGTCTGTGGCGATGAATATATTTATCTGTATGTGCACTTGTGTCTGATTCAAACAGAGATTATCTGAAAACAAACAAATCTCAGCCTCACAGGCTGCATGCACCACTTGATCTGTAGTAAAAGACGTAACAGTGAGCGAACAAACAAAAAGTCCTGTGACACCACATGACACAAAAACCTCTGAACTCACTCCATTCCAGTCTGTTAACGACAAAACTTTATGTGAAGGGGGATTAAAGAGCTGCTAAGACGTGGTGGGTTGAAGGCCACTAGACTAGATTTATGTCGACACATGGCGATAAGGGGTTGGAGTCGAGGTGGGGGTGTGGGTGACCTCACTGGCTTCATTATTAAGCATTAGCCGTAGACTCAAATATAGCATTGATAGTCGAGTATTACATTTTCAGGCGCAGAGATACAGTTTCATAACTCAAACATCAGTAATGCTCAAACATGTGTCTGCATAGTGTCAGAGTTTCAACACATAGTCTGCTGTGTCAAAGACCTCTGCACACACACACACACACACACACACACACACACACACACACTGCTATAAAAACATGACAAATCAGGAGTTCAGTGTTCAGGACTTATGAACGTTTGGAGCAGGACTTTAAGTTATCTGAATGCCAGAATAAACACTGGTGATGTGTTATGAGGCTGGAAAAGGGAATCAGCTATGTATTATTATATATTATATATTATTTTTTATTTAATATTGCAAAAGATTCTAGTGAAACTGAAAACAGGCCTTGATATTATGCTGTTGACCTGGTTTAAACCTACCAATGAACATGAAAAAAAAAAATGAATTAATTTTAGACTTTAAAAAATGGTCTGGTTTCATATTTGCATAAACGGGTCAAATGGCACAGACAACATCAGTGGCGGTCCAGACATCCAGCGTGTTTTCAGAGAATCTGACAGGTGCTGTGTCGCTGCCCAGCAGGTGTCTATTTTGGGGAGAGGTGTGACCATGAGCTGAGAGGAGAGGGCTTGTGTGAAGTCATCAGTGTTGGACTGAGAGGGAGTATGCCGGGATGTGATGGGATGTGGTGAGGCGCCTGAATCACACCAGTGGGCTAGTGAGCACTTCAACTCTTCAGAGACACATGATCACTTCAGCTACACCCACACACACACACACACACATTTGATGTGTCAGTGAGCTGTCATTATCTGCTGATTACCTTTTGAAATATTAGTCTTTTACTGTTTTCTCTCATAAAATCACTCAATTTTTACACTTGGTGTTCACGTAAATGCAGTCATAAATGTTCCTTCAGTCAGTCAGCAGTCCTATCATGTATTTTAAAAGGATGCAAATATCATAACACTTGTACTTAAATATAAAATATGACAAAAGCACTGTAAAATCACTCTAACTCCCTCTTGATATGTTTTGTGGGTATTAAAAACATGACAGGAGTGACTAAAATCACTGTTCACTCACTGAGTTCATGTTTAGGATGTCCTGAGGATACTGACCGCATCAGAAACACACACATCTTTAGGTCCATACCAATATTCAGGTCTGCAGGACCAGTAGCAGCAGTTTTTAAGAGGTCTTAAAAGTTTCCTTACCGACTCTTCTGCTGAGGTCCACGGTCTTCTCAGCCACTTTACTCCTCTCCTCCCTGGGACTGGTGGCCGGTGACTTCCCGCTCCCTAACATGATCACAACTTCTGTAAACTTGAGTGAAAAACTACAACTTTAAAAAGTCGAGGCTCGCCTGTTAACTTTGAATCTGGGGGTGCAGGTGTCTCGCAGATTTGTGCTGCACCAGAGTGGCCCCGAGCCTAAAAAGAGAGAGAGAGGGAGCGAGGCAGTCGAGCGCAAGTTATTCCTTTTCCACATGTAAATAGTCCCTCCCCAGCGTCGCTCTCCATGCCTGTGCGTAATACGACTCCAAACAAGGCGCACACTTTACGGACCCGCGCCTCCCTCTCCAGCGCAGAGAAACTGAAGAACATGAACTTTAAAGTTTCTGAAGTTCACTGAGCACGCAGTGTTGTTTGTCATGCATTATTATGAGTCATACCTGCTTTGGATACCGCTTCAAGGATTTATTTAACCTACCCAACATGTTAAAACACACACAGACTAAATATATAAAGCAAATAAGAGGCTTCAGATACAAGTTAGCACAAGAAAATAATACATAGTGACTGCTACATTTGCTCATTGTTGAGCTAAAAAAACATTTAAACTTTGTGTATTGACATTTAATATGCAGAGATAAAATGCCAAATCCTGCTATTTGGTGTCCGAATACACTATTTTAAGAGGAAATACACCCTTAAAAACCTGTTAAAATATGTGTACTTACTTTTGCATGGATGTCTGCCTGTGTATTGATGAGCATTACCTTTTTCCCAAAGGCATGCCTGCTCTGAAATCCATTCATATTTTCCAGGTGAGCTTCAACACGTGTCCTTTAAAACCGTTTCATGACAACTGATGTGAAATGTGAAACCGAAAAAGACAAATTACAAAATCATAAGAAGTGCTCTTTTCTCAGGGAAAAGCATCCCTTGTGCAATTACACCAATCCATTAGAGTGCAGCGCCCCCTGTTGGTCACGAGAGGAGACTGCAAACATCTCAACAACAACAATCAATTCTGTTCAAGTCCATTTCAACCTCTACGCTCAGAGGTATGTCACGGTGATGTGCTGTATGAAAAGAGAGGAGCTATATCTTAAGTTGTGAGTGGATGGATAGGTGACCCACAGTAGCAGAGCACTGGTTGGAAACTTAATTAAGCCCTTTGTAATGGAGTTATAACAGAGAGCAGAGGAGGAGGGGGGCAGCTGGGCTGTCTGAAACTGGTGCTGTCAGGAAGAGCATAAAATGAGATCTTGCCTGATCCACAGCCATTCACAGCTCACATACACCAGCAGGTTTGGTGGGTGGGTGGAGGGCACTTAAAGTGATATGTTTCTTTCACTCATTTAATGCAGCTGATGTATCCGGTGTTTGCTTTTTCTCTGTCACACCAGCCTGGACCTGCTGTCTTCATTAAAATAATAATACTTTTTTTTTTTTTTTAAAGCACAACTCTAACGTGTTAAGATGCATATCAAACATTTACACTTCAAGGCCATGCATACATGCCTTATAACAATTTATATCTTTTATCTGGTCTCAGTTGCACCAACAACCATGTTAGACAGGGTGAAAGATTAAGTCATGCCTGCTAATCCTCACAAGCTGTGATCTATGCAGGAGCAGCTTTGGTTGTGTGTAGCTACACCGCTTCCTTGATTGGAGAATATGGGAAGCCTCGGTATGATTTCTCAATCTTCTCTGTGGTCATTGGTTTCATATTAACTGGAGCACATTGGCTCTTCCTCACAGGATTCCCAGCTCAGCTTATTTGCCAGAGCTGAAACTCTGCCTGCTTCTATTAGTAGAAACAGTAGGCCTGTGTTGTTTGTAGCCATTAGACTCCCCAGTCTTTACAAGTAGTGTTGGGAGAGAGACCCACCATAAAGAGGCCACAGGAGGCTCGAAGAAGAAACCATTTCACCCATTGACAGGAGTAAAAATGCTTTGTGGAAACTGTGTTTACATGCATAAAGTCAGTGTGTTGACTCTCACACAGGGAGGCATGGGGGTGTTTAAAAACTTCTTTACAATAATGTAAACAGAACAATAAAAAAAACAACAATATTAAATCATTTATAATCTATAAGAGGGTTGCCATATTTTCTTTAAAACAGTAATTCCAAATGTTTGTTTCACACAACACGACAGTGGTTATAAGAGAAAAGTTATAAAACGCAGGAGTGTGTTGTTGGTTTCACATGTAAAAGCAGCTAACGCAAAATAAAGGAAAGCTTCAGAGCTGCCAGATCAGGCACCGTCTACTTCCTGAAGCTGAAGTAGTTCATCGAGGCTTTTTATGGCACGACTTAACACGAACAATGTCCGTTTCCCCCTCTAATGTGTTTATGTGTGCTTACAGGCCGTGGTGTACGCCTTCCCCGACATTATATCATAATTCAAATGTTTAAAATTGACCGTAATTATGTAGTTGGGGGGAACATTACGCTCCAGCATTTACTCTGACCCGGTGTTAACACATTGGCCTAGTTAGCAGATGGCTAACGTTAGCAGCTCGCTTGTATTGTTGTTTACCTTGTTGCAGCTGTGACATTATAAACAAATAGTCAAGATAATAAACGTTTTTCTTTAAAATCTGCTTATTATTTATAAGTTAGCACTGTGTAGCCTGGCTTTATGTGACGTACAGTATGGCGTTTTGCAGTTGCAATGGTCCTGACTTAAAATAAAAAAAACTATCTGCTTTTAAATGTTTGCGTAATCAAACTTTACGTTTATTTTTGTATTGTAGTGCGTGTGGCTTCACACACTTTATAGATTGATACAGTGTTTTAGTTTGGGAGCGACACGACGCAGCTAACGTTAGCTTATCCTTAGCTGTAACCACGACACGACAGTGTAAAAACTAAACACTGCACATTAGAAGAGCATGGGCTGCGCATAAAACACCCAACAACGGATCTACACAACTCCACGTCCACTGGTAACGTTATTACTGAGTTAAGTGTGAGATCGCCTGACCCACCCTTCAACAACGAGGGGATTGGAGCTGTGCTCGCGGCGGCGGCTTCACAATAACTGCCGTTTGTTTACGCTGATTCCAGACTTCCCCCCGAGCCCCTGCCCCGCAACGTATCACTCCGCACAACACACACAGTATTGACACCGACACGTTTAACGAGCCAACTGGCACCGAGACGACGTCTTTTTGTGCCACTAAACGTGACGAACCGCAGCGTTTTGAAAAAAGACCCGTTTTTACTTATTTTCCTATCGGAACATCCAAAGCGGACTAGTTTCCAGAAGCGGTTTTCTTCATTTGGGTTAAAATGAAGGAGGGTTTTCGTTGAATTAGTAATTATTAATTACATTGTGTGGTCAGTTAATTAAATTAAATCCGATATTCTTAGGAGTAAAATATTTTAAATGTGTTCATTTGTAAGATAGTGTAATTTGAAACTATTTAAATTAACTTGGATGTCATAACTTTTAACCGTAACCCCTTATTTGTAGATAGTAGCGTCCATAAAAATGTCCCGGACTGCTTTCTTGGTGGGGTCTACGTACTTTTGATTGACTCTTGTACTGTCCAATCAGAAAATACTTTAAGCTTAGCAACAGCAAAGTTGTCCTCTCGTCCAATCAAAAAAGAGAGGTGTGGGCTTTGTGGCGCTCAAGACTCTACCATTTGATTGGTTGAAACGCTCGTCAGTTATGGTAGTCTTGTGGACTTTGTAGTTTGGTGCGGGGACCTCCGCCAGCCGCTTCACTGAAATTCGAACCACATGTCCCACAATCCAACAGGCGTCACAGGCGGCAGCATGCGCACGGCTAGAGGCGGAGCTGCTATATAAACACGGGCTCCCTCTTCTTGAGCAGCACACTGGACACTGTTGTGACGGTAGAACGTCGTCTTCGGGTGAGCGAGCGCTCTGACAGCATCGAAACAGTTAATGGTAGTTAGCGACAGTTGCTCTGACAAACCCTTTGGAGGAGTAACAAGTCTTTACTGTTCGGAAGTTTACTTTGAGTTTGTGAGAGTTCGCTTTCAGACGACAAAACTCAAACTTTCTTTAGTGATATCGCCCTTATTCTGGAATAAGTATATTTTGTTCAAATTGCGTCTTTTTTTTTTAACGAACTTTTGAAGCTCCGTTTTTTAAGAGCGCGAACATGATTTGATAAGGAGGAGCCATCAGAGCGGATCAAACCAGGATGACAGAGCCAGCGGAGCACAAGACCCATCACCTGAAAACTTCAGCCAGCCCATCAGGTGGGATCAGCGGAGACGCTATGGAGCATCTCCCAGCCAGCAACCGTGGTGGAGCAGAGAACGGCCACAGGGGGCGACAGAGAGAGCACAAGCAGCAGCAGCAGCAGCAGCAGCAGCGGCGGGCGGAGAACTGTGGGGATATCAACAGAGACAAGTTATGGCAAATGAAAGGCGGACAGAGGGGGGTGTGCCCTGCCTTGGCTGACGGAAACGAGCTCCCAAAGTGCCCGAAAACTGAAGTTCACGGAGCGGCAGACGGTGATAACACCTCACAGGGGAACAACAGTGAAGACAGGCAGCTGGAGGAGAGCTCGCTCATCGACTCGGACACCGGGTTTGATGTGCGCCTGGGCAAGAAGAGGCACCGGCGCAGGAACACCAGAAAGAAGCGCAACTGGAAGCCTTACTACAAACTTTCCTGGGAGGAAAGGAAAGCTCTGGAAGAGAAGGAGACAGCCAGAGCTTCTCGGCTGAGAGAGGAGATGTTCGCCAAAGGGCTCCCAGTGGCCCCATATAACACCACCCAGTTCCTGATGGACGAGCACGACCGGGAGGAGCCCGACCTCAACACTGAGACCGGGGTCAGGCGACCCGCAGGGGTCGGTGGCCGCATGGAGGACACGGGCAGCGAGGAGGACTTGTTCGATAACGAGGAGGAGGACGATGATGACGGCAGCGGCGGGGGCAGCGATGGCATCGGGAGGCCCGGGAACGCAGGTGGAGAGTTTCTCCAGAGAGACTTTTCTGAGACCTACGAGATGTACCACGTCGAGAGCCTGCAGAATATGACCAAGCAGGAGCTGGTGCAGGAGTACCTGGAGCTGGAGAAGTGCATGTCCCGGCTGGAGGAGGAGAACAACCGGCTGAGGCGCGCCGTGGAGCCCGGGGGTCTGACCGTGGAGAGCTCCCTTGTCCGGCTTGGAGAGCTGGAGAGGGAGCTGGAGAGACTGAGGGCCCAAAACACGGAGCTCCTCCTGCAGAACCAGCCGAGCAAGGACAGGGGGCAGGTCGCTACCAACTAATGGACACAATGCAAACAGGGGAACCCCTTTAAAAAAAAAAAATTAAAAAAAGGTAAAACATGGGACTGATGCATTTAAAAAAACAAACAAAAAAAATTAATCAGTTTTCTGTAATCAGTTTGTCATCTGGATGATGAAGTCCTTGCATTGAAATGCAATACTTGACGTTTCTTTTCTATTCGGACTGTAAGGCTGTCCTGTTCATTTTTTTTTTTTTTCAAGAAGAAATGTAAATATTTCAAAATAAGATTCTTTTTATAAAGAGAATGTATTTGACAACACGAGAATATTTTGTTTGTTTCCCGGGTCAACTTCACAGAACACCCATTGACAAAAAACTGTTTTTGAATTTAAAAAACAAAACAAAAAAACAATCCTCATATGTTGTTCATACCTCTGCATATGTTTCTTTATCAACCCCGTTCAGAAAAATTGAAATAACATAATTACAGCTAATTGGACCAGTTTGCAAAGTCTGTTTTTTTTATTTTGCAGAAGTTAAAATTCCAGAGTGAACATTTTAACAGTTGTGTGTTAACAAAGTTCAAATAAAACATTTTGAAACGATGCTCTCATGTGTTGTAATGCCTGCTGCTCTGAGACAGACACAGGAAGCTTCCAGAGTGAAACTACACATCATCACAAAGCTCGTCTTGTGAGGAGGATCCTGAGATGGGCCAGACAGACGACATCAGCGGGCTGTGATGAATGCACAGAAAGGGAAGGAGGAGGAGGAGGAGGAGGGGGCTATGATGGAGAGGCTCTTTATGGTTTATTATTCTGCAGAAGCCAAACAATGAGATGCAAATGTTCCTTATTGAAGCTCTATATTTAGGTAAAATTAATTTCCACATAATGCAGTGATGTTAAACTGATAATATTTATACTTATAATATAGTTTAGTCCTTCATGTGCAGAGGCAATCTGAGCCATTTGGCCTGGAGACTTTACTCATCTTTAGACTCCAGAGGGCGACATTCAGCTCCTATTTTAAGAAGCAAAACATGAGCTTCCTCCTCCTAAAGTGTGTGTGTGTGTGTGTGCTGCAAAAAAAATCCCACGAACACACATGAGCATTTTTCTTTAAACATAGTTCTGTTTATTTACATCATATAACCTTGCTTTAAAGCACACAGCCATGAGGGGGAAACTGTTTTCAGGCGGACAACCTCTTTTTTTTTTTTTTAAGTCCAGTCATTTTCATATTAGTTATACTCAAAAGCAATTCCAAATGTACACAGTACAATATGTTACATATTAAGATAGTATGTACAAAAAGATTTTAAAATACAACAAAGACATCAGGCGGATCACATTTCAGATGACACACACGCCAACCGTGGATGAAGTCACAGGTTGTTTGCTCATCTTCAGTTGATCGAGCGTTGTCCTCCTGACATGACCTAATGTCATTCTAGGGTGGGGCTTGTTAGGTGTACCATATTCACACACTGTGGATCACTAGGCAGAGAGAGATGACCTCAGTTTGTTAAGAAAAGCAGCTGAGAATACTATGCCTCTTCCCTCTTTAGCAGCAAGCTGTTAATGCCTGTGTTGAAGGCAAAGAGAGTGTGCATAGACATGTCCTTGGCTTGAAGTGTGCTTTTTCTCCTTTTTTTTATTTATTTTTATTTTTTTTACAACCTCTCAGTTCGACCGCTTGTATTTAATGTACACATCTTTGGGTCAGTGCCTTAGTTTTACCATCGACCACAGGAGAGAGGGAGAGAGGGAGGAGACCCAGAAACAACAGAAGGAAACGGAAAGATAAGAACCGATCATGGCACTGCAGAACAAAAACACATTCCACGAATCAGGCACTTGTAGAAAAAATCTTGAGGTAAGACAAGACTATAACTTATTATTATCATTATTATTATTACTATTAATCTTGTTCACTGGGTTATTTGGTCAGATGAAAACAACATCACTTTGGAAGTTGCACCTCCTGTTTGTGTTATTTTGTGATTTCCACAGCCAAGACGAGAGATGAAAACAACAGATTCACGTGTTCAGTTTCCTCTAATGTACCATTTCCCCAGCTTAGGGATGATTTATTAGAGCCTGACCTCATGGAGAACTCCTCGTCACGTTAACCCCCAAGGTAATTAAATGTGTAGACAGAAGAACCCTCGGAGGGGGACGTGATGAAAACCGCTGTACATCACCTCGGACAGAGGTGAAGGCTTCTCTTCTGTCTCTTTTACAAGAAAGAACATACTTTGTCTTGAGCTTAGTAAATACGAGCAGATCAGCGGAGGCAATGCTCAGTAATCCAAGACATGAATAACAAAACAAATGAGGTCAGCCATCACAGTGTGGCACTGAGCTGCCTTCAAACCGTCCAGTATAATGTAATAATTACCAGGTTACACCTCTACCTCTCGCTACATGTCGTCTGCGTACACGTTGACGCAACATCGTTGGAAGTAAAGTCACCGGAGAGATTTATTTATAAGACTAGAGCTCAAGAGATAATAAAGGTTTTCTGCACAGTGCTGAGAATCAGAAAGGCCATCTATGAGGAAGTAAGGAACAGGTTTAGTCATGTTTATCTTGTCTCCTTTGAACAGGTACACCAAAGAGGTGAAATCACAATAAAAGTACTTTTTTTTTTAACTTTAATACAAAATATATATAATATATATATTGAATATAAAACAAAAAAAAAAGAATATATTAAGGGAAACATTTCAAGTAACATCTTGAAAGAAATGACTGTGCACTTTTGCGTGCGCTTTTTTTGTAAACCATAAAAAAAGGAACTAAAAAAAAAAAGTAAAAACAAATATGATAACATAATATTTATATTTACAAAAGGTTAACTTAACAAGGCTTTGTACAAATGTTACAAAATTCGTTCAACACAAACACCTGCACGCTCAGACATGATCACAAACATTGTTGCGCAAACACACATAAACATTATTAACAAGTAATCGAGAGACGACTGTGGTGTGTGTGTGTGTGTGTGTGTGTGTGATGTTTGGAGTATAAAGGGAGGGTCTTACAGTGTTTGTGGTCTGACGAGTAACAGATCAGGAAGACTGATATGAAAAATCAGTTGAAATCCCTCTTGAAATTGAAAATGACCGCTGACTTTGAATTATAGGAATCATAGCAGGTTTAGAGATGTTTTAATCGTTAAAGCACCATTCTCTCAAGAACCGGAGGAGGTCTGCAGCACCTTCCTCCGGGCACCTGGAGGGATTTAACCCTTTAATTTATGTCGTCTGAGAGCCAGGCAGGAAGAAGACGGGGATGGATGCTCGATTATTACTCGAATGAGAATTCTTGGCCATAAACGTTGATTGTGTTGAGGTCTCTGTTTCTGTATTATTTCTATAAAAGCACACATATATTATATATTATAAAAATAAAAACACAAAAACAAAAGCTTTGGCAACACTGGAGCGCCCCTTGCCATGCGAACGGAGCTAAATCGAAAAAGAAAAGTGGTGGGCTGCTTTGAAAAGATCTGTTTGTTGGTACACTGTGCTGCACCTGACGACTAACCGAGATCCAAGACCCTGTTTTTAACCATGCTGCCGGTCGACTGACCTGCAGAGTCAGAATCCGCAGCCTGTTTTCCTTGGAGTGAGGGGTGAGGGGTCAGCTGACAGGGCTCACAGGTACTGGTGGAATCTAGAGGGGGGTGTTTGACGTGCAGCCGGTCCTTGTTCGAGTCCGTCTGCATCCCGAGGCAGCCCTGGTGTTTTGACCTGGTTTTGAGTGATGGGAGAAAGGGGGTAGTCATTGACATTCAGTGGGGGTCTCTTGTCGGATGTCTCAGTCGGGGAGGCCACCACGGTGTGTCTGCGCCAGGCCCGTCTCTTCTTCCGTGTCTCGGGTGACAGCGGTTTTCGCAGTCCCACACTGCGGAGGTCGTCTGCCGAGCCCATCAGACGAGCGCAGACCTGCTCTCCCATATATCTGCCACCCGGGCCGTTTGGGGTAAAGGAGGCGGCCTCGCTCGGTGGCAGGGTGGGCTTGGGTCGGGCATGGCGCAGGCTCTCCTGGCTGCTCCCTGAGGAGGGGTTGGTTCTGGAAGTGTCCCTCCTCACTCTTGGTGCGCCGTCTGGTCCAGAAGCGTCCCCGTCGCCCTGGGCCGTGGCTTCAAACTGCTCTAAGAGGTCCAGGGAGCGAGCCTTGGCCTTCTCCGACTTCAGCTTCTTCCTGGCCAGAGTGTCACACTGGATCAGCTTGTGGGAGTTAAAGGAAGGCCGCGAATGCAGTTTATGAGTGGTGGAGGAGGAGGAGAAGGAGGAGGACGAGGGCGTCGTGGACCTTGCTCCTCCTTCGCTCCTGTCCGCAGAGTCTGGTGTGTGTGTGAGGGCGGTGGGCGGAGCCAAAAGGTTTGTGGGCGACAGCACAGGGGGTTTGTAGTGTGTGTAGAGGAAGCTACGCGGGGGCGCAGGTGGTTGTGTGTTCACAGGTGTGGTCGGGTGTTTGTCCGGTCTCTCCTGGGTCAGCGAGCGCGAGGCGAAGCCGCTCTCATTGTCCGTCTCGCTCACCAGCTCGCTGTGCTCGTCGTCGGCGTCGTCCCCTCTCCCCTCTGACCCCAGGCTCCGCCCTAACGTGGAGAGGGTGGAATAACCAGAAACGATGGAGCGAGCATCCTCTGGAGCTCTCCACTGTGGCCCCTTCACCTCCGCCCGTGTCTCCTCCTCCTGCAACAACATGGCTGCCTGCCTTTCTCCTGCCTCCTCTTCCTCTTTGCAGCGCAGCCGGCTTGGAATAACCGCCGCCACCTCCTCTTCTACCTCGTCTTTCACTCCACTTTCTGCAACTTCCTCGTCTTCCTCTTCTTCTTCCTCTTCATCGTCGTCCTCCTCTCCCTCTGCCCGAGGAGCAGTGTCCCTTACAGGCGACTCTGCCTCCTCCTCCTCTTCCTCCTCCTCCGCGCCCAAATGTCCGGCTTTGATCGGCTCGTGCTCCGAGTCGTCGTCGGTGCTGCTGCCCACGCGGCGGGCGTTATGGCGCTTCCTGCGTTTGCGGCCCGTAACAGCTGACATGATGGACAGAGTCAGGAAGTCCTTAGGCGTGAGATCTTTCTTTGACCCCCACGACCCCTGAAAAAAAAAAATAAACAAGAAAACATGACATTACACTTTATATATTGTCTGTGTTCATATATATATATTGAACTGCTGCTGAACAACCAGAGTATCTTTGCACCACATGAGGGGATGTTACCTTTGATTTAGCTGAGTCACTGTTGGTTGAGTCTGGGGAAAAGAGAATAAAAACATCAGCGGGTCAGAACCGATGAAGTTAACAAAAGGCCAGGACAGTCATGGTGGAGGACACAGAGGCAGTTGGTGTGATCGTCACTCTTTTAAAGGATAAGACCACGATAAATCACAGAAAACTGCTCCTGCACCGCTCTGAACGCGATGAACCACAGCTGGTGTTTTCCATCAGCTGTACAGAGGAAAACACCTGCTGGGACGTCATCGAACTGACGTGCGTCTACGGCGCTCTGTCCGATGCGAGCAGCAGTTTTATGTCCTGAACAAATATTAAATCACAAGACGTCTAAATTTGAAGGAGCTCGTCTTCCTCTGTGCCCTCTGACCTCTGAACCGGCACACTGATGTACACACTGGAGCAGAGGAGGAGAAATAATGATTGGGATGAGGGGGAAGCAGGGTTTGGTGTTTGGAGGAAACACTGCATTAGGAAACCACGGCACACACCGATGACATCACCCAAAACACTGATGACATCGATTCAGTGAAAGAAGCGATGGGAGTTGGCGAGAAAAAGGCAGGAAAAATCGAGTCCGGAGAAAGAAAAAGAAACACACTTCCTCACGAACACAGACACACACCGATGCAGGATCTGTTTTTATCTTCCACTGAATCTAAACCCTGAGAGCGGAGGTAGAGTGATGACCGCTTGAGGGGGCTCTAGGTGGAAGTGTTACTCATGCACATAAAAGTACATTTGGTCTGTGTGCTGCTTCCAGATGCTTGCTCAAACTTCCACCCTCCATCTTTGGTCTTTCATATCAAACATACACCACCACTAAAGCTCCAGTCGATGCTCTTTAGGTCAAACAATCAGATTTTGGTACGCTATAGAGTTGACGTAAGATGTTGAGACTGTTCTGACAACTACTAGTACTGAAACACTATGAATAAAAAATAATAATAATAAAAAAAGATGCTGTTTAACTGACTGACTACAGAACTATCGGTTTCTACTATAACAAAAACCTGTTATAGATTTGGAAATCTGTCTCACCAGGTGTCCGTCGATGGCAAAATATCACGTCAGCTCTTTTTTTTTTAATACAATTTCTGAGAGATTTTACTTTGAAAGGTCACTTTCAACAATGGGTCTAATGATAGAGAGTGTGGTTTTCTTTACAGGCTGTAAAGAGGTTGTATTTTTGCTTCTGATTTTAGACTACGTAAACAGATTTCTACTACCTCCCTCACTTTAGAAACATTCTGGGAATTTTTCATTTTCACGTTAACCAGTGATAAAAAACCAGAGGTGGAAAGGTGAAAGTTTGAGCCACTGCTGAGCCTGGCACGAATAAATCAGACTAAACGTATCTGGCTTTTGAAATAGCAGAATCAGAAACGGCGCCACCCAGAGTCTCTTTGGAGCTGAGTGGAGTAAAAGGAACCCGATGATTGGACTACGCTGACTGAAACTGGCCGTAGGATGAGTGCTCGACAACAAGACAGGTCCACATAGTGAGGGTGTTTGTCTCTCAGTGACAGACCACAGTTTGCACTCCGGTGTCAGATACATCAGCTTTAACAGGCAGAGAGCAACCAGTCATCCATTAATTCATTATTGAGACTGGAGCGACGACACTGAAGTGACATGTTCTCACGGAGACCTCCGTCTGACAGGGAGACTTTCAGGAGAGTAATGGAAACCATGGAGACATAAACCATCACCACTCTCTCTCTCTTTCTCTTTCTCTCACCCACACACAAACACACATTATTTCACTTTCACAATACGATGCACTGACTCAATTGCACACACACACACACACACACGTATTGCCAGGGGAGTTCCCATCCTACCGCAGTGGCTGCTCCACAGGCTCAGCTAAGAGAGGGAAATGCAGAAACGTACAGAGAAAGTGAAAGATGAGCAACGTGGAGGAGAAAAAAAAGAGGTCAGCAGAGAGGAGAGAAGTATAGGCACTCTATCAAACACAGAAACACTCCAACTGCTAACGGATGTCATTTCTTATGCTGCGTTCCAGGTCTGTAGGAAAGTAGGGAATTCTGGCTTCAAACTGGGACACACACTTCCAAAGAGGAATCTCAATCAAGCGGGAAAATCTGATGTAACATGTTTTTTACCATAACTCATTTAGTCATTTCTGCAAAATAACGTGAGTTATTATTAAGAGAAATCTGGCCTGACAGCTGTTGTTTTTTCCCCTCATTCACTGGAACACATTGATTATAATCGTGACAAACTTCTGGGGAATTTCCTACTTCCAGCTTTAGATGGAAAGCAGCATCAAATTCATTTGGTTGTCATTTACAGCTTTCTGAATGCTATTGGTCGGCTCGGTCAGATCTAGCAGTCACTGGCTGAGAGCAGTAAGCAGCGTGCGCTCACCTGAGGCCTCCCCGAGCAGGGCAGTCCTGCCGATGTTGGACAGCAGGTGGTCGATGTTGGGGGCGGGCTGCACGTCCTCTGTATCCACCGGTGTCTGGACGGAGGAGACACAAGAGCAACATTCGATGACGTAATAAAAGGCTGTGATATCTCCACGTAGATGCCTCATATGAATTTACTGACATTTCTAGAGATTAATTATTGTTGTACTTGATAATATATAGGATTTCTACAGCATGCAGGAAGCTGACTGATTTATGTACAGACTCTGCAGGTTTATCTGTGCTCTCAATCATAAAAGATCAAAGGTCACTGTGATTACAACGCAAGCAGCAGAGTGACTCACTGGTTTCATAAAAAACAGCATGATCACATCGCTGTATGATCAAAGGAAAGAGCTCAGTACTTTCATTTTAAACATAAAAAGTTCAGTCATAGCCAGTAATCACTACTCCACATTCATCTCCAGGGGTTTTGGTAGAAATTATATTATATTATCGTAGCACCCATATGTTTTAGTCTGTTATCAATAAGAACTGAAAATGATGTCCATGGAAATGACAAACACAGCCATAAAGGTATGGTTTCCCTGTCTGATAACTACATCACTGCTTAACTAATAAATGTTCAGACAATGTACATGTGCATAGATATTGCCAGATTTTCTTTAAACCTAACTGGATCACGGATGTCCAGATTTGGTGAAAAAGAGAAAATTCAACACGCCATGAAAAACACATCTTGCTTTAGGATCAATTTGTCACTAGTCTGGAAACACAAAAATGTTTTGTTGTGTTTTAAGGAAAAAACAGTTTGCTGCTATAAAATCCATAAAAAGACACATTAAAAGTACAAAACTCAATGGCTGCTATCAGTGCTTGGCAGTGGTTTGTTAAGTTCTTGACACGTGTTTAAAAAAAGATGAAGTGATCCCCTCAGCGGCAGATTTTGTTCTTTTGGAAAAAAAACAACTTGCAATGATGTGTTCAAATACAGATCCTGAACTTTTACTCTCACTCTCTCTCTAAAGATTCTCAGAAGTCACACACACGCACAGCATACTTCACATCCTGTACATACTTTACTGTCTCTGTAGTAACAATAAAGTTTTCACTGTCTAAATAAATCTTTATTATTATTCACATGCTACAAAACAACATGATAACAAACCTTTTCATCCTTGTCCATCTCTTCAGCGAAAAACCAGATGCCCTGTAAGAATGACCGAGAAATATTTAGCATGATAATGATTATTAGTATGTGTGTGTGTTTATGTGTGTGGCATCTCTCACATGTTGGATGAGCGTCTCTACTATCTTATAGCGGTCAGGCATGTGTGTGACCATGTCTTTCATGTTGTCTTCAGACGTCCGGACCAGAGTCGGCCCGAACACCAGAGCCAGGTTACGAGGCTCCATCTGCACGCAGGACGGAAAAGATGTTAATATCAAACATATTGTGGCAATACACGATTATATTTGACTTACTAACTGTCCTTCACACACCTTGTTTTTATCAGAGCTGTCGGCTACAGTCTTCAGGTGACCGACCAAGAACTTCAGAGTGTGGTAATAATGATCTGGGAGGTCTCGGATCTATGAAAGAGAAACAGGAGGAATGACGATAGTGATAAACCTGTTGGACCTGCCTGACTCCTGCTACACACTCACGTACACACACTAGACAAATAAGCAAATTATCATGCTCAAATTCATTCAGTCAAAACACACCAGTTTCTTCATGGTCTTTAGTCTTTCTGATGCATTTTCCATCCGATTGGCGTCGATGAAGTCGTTGTACTTGTCTGTGAAGATATTAGACACGACAGATGAGACGTTGTCATATGAAAGCACGGCAGTGTGAGGCCGAATGGTATGTGTGATGGCTTGTCGTGACATGTTTTTGGACTCACCGTTGGTGAAGAGCGGCTCGGGAAGTTTCCTGAAAAAGGATTTTAGTAAACTGCTGACAACGTTGAGGTCCTGCCACTTCTGTTGACAGCAAGAAACACAGAGAAGAGTCAGTGATGACAGAATTTCAACATCAGTTTATTATCGGGGCATTTTTCTGTGTCCATGTATGTTTGTAGTTCCTGACCTCCTCTGCAGGGTTGATGTCGACGCCCTTGTTGAGCTGATCCTGAAGCATCGACACCATGGCGTTGTTCCCGGGGACTCTGTAGATCCCGGTGTACTCCAGGCCCATCTCCTCCACCAGACCGCAGCAGATCTCCACGATCAACGGGATGAACTGAGACGGACAGAATTGAATCACAAATGAAGCGTTCAGTAGAAAACCTCGTTTCACTGCGTTCAGGTGGGACAGAGGAAATCGAGGCTAACCTTGTTATTTACACCCGGCTGACAATCCTCCAACCTCACGCCAAAAGCTTTGGGACCGGTCTTCTTTGTCTTCTTCATGATGTTGATTCCCCACGGAGACTTTGGAGGGCCGCTCTCATCTAAAAACAGATTAAACAAAAACGACACAGAGCCTCAGTACTCAGTGCTTCTCGTTTAACCTGATCTTTGACAAAGAACCACCTACAGTTTTGGGATGGCATGAAGTATTTTTAGTTTTTGGTTTCCTGACACTGACCTTTGCCTTCTGATTTGGGGGATCGTGGCGCCCCGGCAGCATTTTCTGTCTTGGCGAGCAGGAATGGAGGCTTCATGCGGGGCAGCCTGGGAGAGGAGTCGGGTTTGCTGCCTGTCGGACTGCAGGGGGAGACAGAGAGACAAGTTTAATTCAAGCTGTCAGTTGAGTGCAGCAGTAAAGGCGGCTTGATTATGTTCAGCTACAATCAGGTGACTCACCTCTGTTTTCTGTAATCGTTCAGCTTCTTATTGATGAGTGCCTGCCTGGAAAATCCGAGCTCCTGCAACACACACACACACATCTCTGTTATGACTTTTTATAAAAAGCTACACACTGCAGGCACAGTAACAGAGGAGGTTAAAATAGACAGATAAAGGTGTGTCCTCTGACCTCGCTGTCCGTCTTGCTGTTTTCCCTGATGACCTTTATCCAGTCCAACATGTCCTCCCGGTCCTCCGCCTGTAGCAGGTACTCGCAGAAGTCCTGGGTGGTCAGACGCAGGGCGTGTTTCCGTTTGGTCTCACTGTACGCAATATCCACCAGACAGCCCCGGATGCTGATGGGCTGCTCCTCGTCCTCGGCAGCACCTCCGATCGTGGCCCCCCGAAGCACTGCCTCCCTCTTGTCCTTGTAGAGGAACAGCGAATGGGAACGAAGCACCGAGAAGACTCGCTTCCATGGGCGCATGCCGCTGCCCACCTTCTGTGAAGGATACATGAGAGGTGAGTCTTTTAATGCTTTTAATGCTCTACTGCCTTCTGTTTAATTCTATTCAAGCCTGGTGTACCCACCTTGCCCTTCTCTGTGAGGATTTGTTTGAAGTGCAGCCATCCTTCTCGCCGTACGTCGCTGTACGTGATGTTTCCCAGCTCTGAGGTGGAGTGGCGTTTAGATCGAACCTCCTCTGCCGTCCCCAGGTTGTCCAGAGACTGAAACCCAAACAGGAGAGCCTATTAAAACCCATGAAATCTGACCCCGATACTCTGCAAACTCAAGCCAAAATAAAAATCTAAATAATATATGGTGCTGGTGCTGCTGAGGGTTTAGTTGTGACCCTTGTTTTGCATCATCAGAAGATTCTCCTCTTTTCATATTACATCATTTTACAACTGCTGCAGCAGCTCTCTGGCCTCTTTGTGCCCTTGTACTGCAAGTTGCCAAATTCGGCCTTTAAAACTCACTGACACACCTTCATTAAAGCTGACACACAGTGAATATGACTCACTTGAGTAGCTACATTGGTTTGGAGTATGAAGCACATCGAGTGCAAAAATGAAAATATCTATTTCACAGTCTGATGTAAAAAGGCACAGACAGGCCATAGAAATGTCTGGAATATGTGAGACTATGTCACCTTTTAAAGAGAAAATGTACTTTAATTATTAATTAATTAATTATCAATGAAACACACCGCTCCTCAGTTCAGCATACAGGAGTTTGGATGTTACAGCCTCATTTTATCTGCTATGACTAGTAGCTCATGGCTAATGCACTTCAGCCAAATGTACCAGTATAACGGACATTACTGAGTCACTTACAATATATTTTATTTATGTTTTTATTCCTTAATTTGTGAAGCAAATGCCAGTTAAGTGTCTTTAAGTCAATGTAAGTTGTTTAAAGTTGTCTGTTAAGCTGCAGGATGTCCATTTTATAATTTAGTTTGTTTTCTTTCTCTGACTGACCTGGCAAAAGGGACCTTACACAAGCAAAGTAGTGACAGGATTTATAAAAGGAATAATAATAACAATAATAATAATACATTTTATTTAAAAGCGCTTTTCAAGGTACTCAAAGACACTTTACAAAGAAGAACATCAAATCATCAAAACAATATAAGATAGTACACTAAAAACACATTAAACATTAAAAGCAATAAGGTTTAGATGATGAGAATAATGGACTCACCCCGTCTGTAAAAAAACTCTTCACTCTCTTTGGTAGCCTCCTGCAAAGTACAACAACACAACCGTCAAAACATGTGCTGCACACGTCACTGAATAGACGTCGTTTTAATGCAACAAGCTGTCAGCTGTCTCAGTTCGATGGTACTCACGAGAAGACCCGTCCCTCCTCTCTGAACGTGTTGAGTCCTTCGTCACATGACTTGGAGCGCTCTGTGGTGATGGCTAGAAGATAGGAGGAACGGCGACTGGATTTAATACTGCCTGCTCGATGAGAGGATGAATGAGCATGGAGAGAGATATAGACAGAAGAAAAGAGAAAGAAAGAGAAAGAGGCAGAGAGAGAAAGACAGAATGTTGACGTAATGCCAATCACCCGTGGTGGACGGTGTTGGATTAGGAGATGGGGATAGTGAGGGAGGGAGCAGGAGGTGGAGGAGGTCGGTGGTATGAGTGACGAGGTGAGGATGGGTGGTGGGGAGGTGAACTGGAAGGGTGGGTTAGATCAAACTATCACTGTTCTCACCACTGGCATGCAGGTGTAGCATCTGTAAACACTGCCTGACATGCATTTCTTTAAAGAAACTTGTCATGCAGGTCAAAGTTTGTCCATTTAACTGAAACTGGGAGGGAACTGACTGAGTCGTGGGCTTCATGCACAGCTGGAGATCCATCCAAACACATTCAGACAACGAGAATCTTCACGAGTATCTTTACGTGCGAAACATGCAATGTACAAATTCAGCATGCAGAATAGTATAAAACTTCATCTTTGCGAGGATTTTTGTCTTATTATTGAGCCCCCAAAGTCTTGTTTTTGAAATGCAGTTAGTTGATTATTTCAACCTGTCCCCAATAAAAATATAATTTTGTAGAAATTAATGTCACTTAATTCTGGATTTTCTTTAAATAATTTGATTTGAATTAGAAAGCAGTTGATTTTTTTTACTTAATTAGAGAAAATCAAACTTTGAAGGCTCAATGAGAAGCAAAACGAAATACTTAAAATGGAAATTATAAACAGCCGATCACGAGGGTTTTCAAATCTCATGCAGGCTTCATCAATCCGTCTCTGAAACTTACAAATAAGACACTTTTCTGCTGCATGCAGTGGACAGGGAGAGCGGGGAGGAGAGGGGAGGAGGGGGCACTCACTGCAGTCGTGTGAGAAGAGCCTAGTGAGGGGGAAGGTGAAGGTGGGGGAGGCGGGGCTGGTGACCACGGCGGCGGGCGCCGAACTCATGCCGCTGGACACCACGGAGGACGCCGGCACGTGGCGGGCGCGCAAATCAGCGCCGGGGCTGGTCGGCTCATCTGTGGGAGGGGTGGAGGGAAGGAAGGCAGGAAGAGAGGAGAGGAGAGGAAAGAGGGGGATAGGATTAGGTGTTAGAGAAGGAGGTCAGAAGGGGAAAAAGAAGGAAAGGAAAATGGGTTAGATTAGGAGAAGATGTGGAAGAGGAGAAGTTTTTAAGGGAAAGGAACCGCAGGGTTACCAGCAGAGATACTAAACAAGATCATTTCCATTTTCATGTCACCTTATCTTTAAATTTCATGCTTTCACCTACAAAATCAACACCCACGGCAATCGTACTCGAACACGAGGCATTTAGACTCCAGTTAGACACAAAACACAGCCCACAAACACAACACGGTCATTTACAAATCCACAAAGAGAAGCTAAAGGAACAACTGCCTCAGGAAAGTACAAATACAAACGCAACCTAGTAAAGACACAAAAAGTTACAGAGCCGCGGATTAAAACAGGCAAATGGACGACAGATAATGCAGTACCTGTGCCTCCTGTTGCCATAGGAAGAGTTACTCTGCTGCTAATAGAGGTGGTTTTGTAACAGACATATACTGGCTCCAGGTTTCAGTTCTTTATGACATCTACTGTCGAGTATGAACTGACACACGTGATGATGAGAAAGTGTCACGATCCAACGAGGGACTAAATATTGTGGATAACCAAACATAGATATTTAGTGGTACTTTTTATGCCATGAATGAACATTTGTTCAATAAGACAAAGGCATTAAGCAGCTTTACAGGTCACCCAGACTACAAGTCTTTGAAGCTTATGCAAAAGGATATGAAACTGTGACACACACACACACACACACACACGCTCACATGTACTGACACTTCCTGACTCAGAGAGGATTAGAGACCAGCCCGATATTTTGCATGAAGTGAGGAGAAGCTGGATTTGTTGGTGATATCTTAAACTGTCAGTATTGAACTGGTGTGGAAGGCTTTGGTGTGTTTTCTCTGTGGGACCAACAGGGGGCAGCACAGCCTCAGACAGCTCTGTAGACTTGAGGGACACCCCCACAGACCACCACATAGTCTTTTTCTGAATTCTTGTTCAGGTTTCTCATTTCAGCTCTGATTTCCTTTCCTACCTTTGCCATCATTCCCATCTCTTCACCTTTCTTTCTGTGTCTTCCTTCCCTCTGGCTTCTTTCCATCTACCACCCTTTCTGTTCTATTCTTCACTCCTGTGCATACAAGAGCCCGACATAAGGCGGAAAACATTTCCAATCTGGGATGAGGAATCTGCCTGTTTACAGCGCTGCCCAGAAATAGCCGGGCTGTGGGTTTAACAAAGGCCGTCATTAACGGGCAGCCAGAGAGTGAGCTCAGAGCCACAAGACGGAGACGCACCAGCAGAGGGGAGCAACATACCACAGCACACTCTGTCTCGACTCTGCAGTGTGTCCTGCAACATAGATGGAGCTCAGCAGACAGCGATTACATGACACAGAGAGGAGAGGAAAGAAGAGAAGTCAGAGAGAATAAAAGGGGCTTAAAGAAATTAAAAGTCTAAAATAATGTTTAAGAAGAAACACAAACAAAAACATTTTTTCTATTAAAGGAAACAACTTCTCAAAAGTTAAAGGTTGTGCAGCTGTAGAAGAACTTAAAGTCATAAAGTCACCTAATATTGTTTGTTCAGTAAAGGTCAGACTGTAGAATAGACAGACGAGCAGGGTTGAAACTAGTAATTGAAAATGTAGTTCTCTAAATTTAATTGTTTGGTCAGAAAATTGTAAAAATGTTGATCACAATTCCCTGGAAGCAGAAGATAACGACTTTAAATTGCACATTTTGTTTGATTTTCTCAGATATTCAGATTATTATCATGTAAGAATAAAAAAGAGCTGTAAATCCTCATAACTGTGCAGCTGCCACGAGTTAATATTCAACATTTTTAATTACATAAATGATTTATTTTAACAAACAAGGCATCTGTTGTAGATTATCGGTTGATTAACTCAGCTTTATAAACATTATTGGTTGGCAACTTTTGCCACTTGACAATTTTCTACTAAATACTCTGCACTGTGGTCGCATTTTGGTTCAATGGCCAGACCGAGTTAACCAGAGAGACGAAAACCAGGAATCTAGAAAGAGAGGAGAGAGGGGGAAAAAAGGAAAGAATGATATTACGAGACAGAAAGGCTGCTGCCTGTAAGGCAAGACAGAGGGGACGAGAGGCCAGAACAGAAGGTCTTGGTCCTGGTCTGTTGTGTCCAAGGTCCAGCTAGTAAAGATAGTCATGGACTGAACCCCCACGCAGACACACAAACCCCTTCATCTTCCAGAGCAGCACAATAGCAGCATTGAGGGCGGGAGCTGAGTGTATGGGCCCCTACTGTTCCCCACAAAGACCGCCACAAAAACCTCCTGGTAATTTACAGCTGAGAATCATGTTGAAAGACTCCAAGTGGGTACAAGAGCAAAATGCTGTATCTGTTGACAATGCCTCTTCCTGTTTTATTCCCATTGTATGAGATACAAAAATAGAAGACTACTAAATACTTCAAAGTAATCAAAGTTTGGAAATCTGCTATATCTCTATACGAGGCGTCATAAAAACATATTTGCTGTCAGACACAGCACGCCTTTGTGCTCTCTACCTCGCAGACATCCGTGCTTTGCAGACAAGAATGATAACAGCCAATAAAATCGCATGTTCCCGAACAGGCCCAGATCATATCAGCATCTCTCTGTCAGAGAGATAAAGCGATGGAGGAGGAAAACTACAAGAAGAGAGAAAAGCTATTTCTTGTCTATGGGGAGAAACTAGCCTAGTTTCAATTTGTGGCTATTAAACGTGTCCCGGCCTGTAGCTCTGACTGCCTGCTTTCTGAAGGTACGACACAAGAATGTGCTCTGACAGACCGAGAGAGAGAGAGAGAGAGAGAGGCACAGAGATGCCTCATGGTTTGCTGAGCCACTGGATTTTCTCCCTTTAAATGACTTTCTCTGGCCGAGCGTGGCTTGGCTTAAATATCGGCGGCCATTCCACGTTTGGCTTCCAAGTCAGCTGATTTGAATCTATTCAGCATTAGGGGTGAGCAGCGGCTGCTTTCTCCAGGCTGTGACAGGGTGATGGAGGCATGGCTCGCCTGGCCATCTGACTTCGTTTGCGTATGGTTTGACTTAATGGATGCTGTACGTGTCAAGTGATACAAGCCAATGTGAAGCCTTGCGGAGCCCCCCTCTCTTTTCCATGCGTGTTTTCAGAGCACGGAACAAGACGGGACACGACCACAGTCACCTCCCACTGACACCAACATATGAAGGCCATAACTGTACAGTACATATTCATGCAAACAACATCGCACAGACACAAGACTGCGCTGAAGCTGTTACAGATTATCGCTGTGTCAAGTTTAAGATACTCTACTATGAGTGTATGAGGTTTTCCTAAACATATAATTTCATTTCACTGGATTCATTTAATCCAACTTTCATATTAATCTTTGCAAACCTTGAAAGGCTTTTCTTTCTGCTAGGTCCATAAGAAGTGGATTAAGTGTTTTAAGCAAGGATTAGAAGGCAGCTCTTCTTCCCTTAGATATATTTTACAGGCCAAATTACACAATGTTAAAGGTGAACCAAACTATGAACAACATAACTCAATAAAAATAATTATAAACAACCTTTTGTGCCAGATTTTCCATAGTTAGGGTAAGAGTCAACAGCCATGGCAACATCTCTGTGAGGCTGGTTCTTCAGCACAGCTTTTTTTACTAGTTTAACATTTAACCGAAATCTAGCATGGCAAAATGCTCACGACATGTGTTTTTGAGCTGATGAATGAGCTAGAGGAACAGTGACAGAATGATGAGTACATCCTCTGGGGACCAATTTTCATCCTATAGCTGTTGAGAACAAAATCAATGGATCCATGGACAAATCAACAAAACTATCCATAGAGCCGTGCTGCTAGCGTGGCTAAAAACTGTAAGTGACTAAAAGAGAAGAAAGGGGAACAAAAAGAATGTCGACTTATCAGGAAATATCTAGCACTGCCCACACACACACACACACACACACACACACACACACACACACATTCAGCTTCATCTCATTTCCTCAACATGGTGACGTGACCTTAAAGACCGGGGCCAGGATTAGTAAACTCAGAAATGACTGAATGAAACAACTAGTCTGTAATACTATGGGAAGTGCCGTTATTACCCAACGCAAACGTTCACACACACACACACAACAGCTAAACAGCTAAATATCAATGACCGAATGGAAACTGCTCTAAGAAGAGCCCAGAGCCTGAACAGACAGACAAGAAGGAAATTAAGGAAACACACACATCCCCACAAACTCGTAATTTCGCCTGAATTATAGCTCTGTATTTCCTCTCAGTTAAGCCTTCACTGACATTCAATAAACACTCCATGTGGATTACATTTTAGAATGGAGGCGATGAAATCTTAAGGTCAGTTGGAGGTTTTGTGAGGGGATTAATGTGTAAGGGAGGGGACACAGGATGGAGCTCAAACATTCCTTTCTTACCTATGTAGGGGATGGAGGCCAGGGAGTCATCCTCTATGGGGAGGGGGGCGAGGTTGCCGTTTGCTTTGCGTGGGGCTACATCTCCTGTGGAACCAGGTGCAGGAGCTGAGTCTTGGGGATCTGGAGAAAACAAAGAGGGTTCTAGCCCGTCCATGGGCAGCGCGTAGTGCGGATGACGCATACCGTAGGCGTTCCTCCGCCCAGTAGGCGGTTTCTGCCTCAGCACCACTTCCTGGGTTGCCACCTCGGCCTGCCCCTCCAATGACCCTCGTTCCCTCTCGTGGTTTGTTGGCCTGTACGCTCTGTCCTGGGATTCAGGAGTGGCGGACGCAAGGGGGGATGTGTTAGAGGCGGTGAGGGGGGCTGTTGTGCCCTCTGGAGGGCTTTTAGGGTTTGGGTTCCAGTTCAAGTGGGGGCCAGAGTACGAAGGGTCCCTGAAAGAGTGGGCTTGCTGCATAATGCGCCCTGTCTTGCGGTAAAAAGACGGGCTGTAGCTCCGGTAGCCCACTGGCTGGTCGTCCATGCTCTGCCCAGGGGGAAGCCGTCTGCTCTGGGGGGCAGCCTGCTGGGGCTGAGGCTGGGAGTGGGCCTGGGTGTGAGTCTGGGGGTGGTGCTTCGAATGTGATGGTCGGGACATCGCAGGAGCTTGTGTTGCACCGTAATGGCTCCCCTGCCTTGGGTAGGCATCAGTCCTGGGGGGCGGCTGGGGAGCCTGCTGGAGCCACGAAGGCCTCTCAAACCGAGGCGAGACCAGTCCAGCTGTTGCTCGGTCCAGCATCTCTAACGAATGGCCGTGGCGGTCATACTGTGCCAGCAGGTTTTCAGAGCGTGTTCTAGTATAATTAGAGGCTGGTTGGCCCCTACCTGGGCCCCCTTCCCAGTCTCCATAAGACCAGTATGGCTCTCCGTGGGGTCCTGGTCCTGACTGCTGTAGTAACAGCAGAGTGTCCTGGGAGGCGCTGTGCGGCCAACCACCTGTCCGCTGCTGCTGCCTCCTGGTTTCACTGAGCCGGTCCTGAGAGTAGCTGCGGTGGCGGGTTTGCATGCTGCGGCCTGAGCGCTCAGGCATCTGGTTGTAGTACCAGTCAGTGAGGGCCTGCTGGCAGCGCTCACTGCGGCCATGGCTGAGCTGAGGCAGGGGGGGGCTAGTCCACGCTGAGCTGGACTTGCGGGGCTGAGCCTGCGAGGAGCTGGCAGCGTGGTGGTTAGGGTAGTGGACTTGCAGCGGGCTGGACAAAAGGCCTCCTGATGAGGAAGACGAAGAATAGGAGCGCCCCCTGGTCTGCCCCTGAGGCTGCTGGCTGGTCATACCGTACTGGATCTCCTCTGTGCGGTGGGCTGGGCTGCTGTGACCCACACCACCTGGCTCTCCAGCCCGTCCTTCCTGCCAGCTGGCGGGGCTGCCTACAGCTGAGCGGTTGTCCAAGGGTGAGGATGGGCTGGAAGAGCCTGGCCAGCGACTCCAGTTATCCAGCTGGTTCTGGCCCATAGGCGCAGATGGAGGGGCTCCGGCAGGGGTCGTGGTCTTGGAGCGCGAATAACAGATAGGAGGCGGTGGTGGGAGGTTCTCAGCTCCCCCTGCATAGGGTTCATTGCCTGTCAGGTAAGCATCCTGGGAGTATGCCTGGGAGAGGGAGGGAAGATGGAAGGAGAAGTGAGATAAGACACATCAGGAAGAAAGCTCAAAGGAAAGGTGTGTGACACAGTGACGACTTCAGATCGAAATATGCTCTCATTGTAAACAAGTCTGACAACAACACACACCATAACCAAAGCTCTATAGGACAACTGCACATTACACAACAAGCCTTGAAGTGGAACGGTCTTTCAGCTCAACCCCTCCGCCACAGTTTGTCCCCAGGGCCTTGGTTCTCAACACAAACACATGCTAGGCAGCGAACTGTATGAACTGCCTTGAGGAAAAGCCACAACACTCACTGCACAGCTACTAGCTGCAAATACTTATGTCCCCACACAAGGTTGTGTACACACACTGTGCACTGCTGTTAGAGTATACATCGGAGACAAAACAGTGTATAATTAAGCAACTACTTTTTCAATTAGTCACACTTGAAGCTTCCTTACAACTCGATTTCATAACACCAGACAAAAACAGACCTGCTATTAAGTAAAGCTAAATCAAGCGGACAGTTAGACAAGTTTTTCAGGGTTTACCTAGACCGTCCAGCACATCCAGAACCTTTCATCAGCCTGCATGTTAAGCCTGTATTCACCACAAACAGACACAGAGGAGGAAGAATAGAAGCAGAAGACTGATCCTCACCAACACTCCTGACAAAACACTCCTCCGGCTAAAACCTGCCGTCCTTCAGATTCCACACCCTCCTTCTCCCGGAGACATTCAACCTTCTCGCTTTTTAATACTACTTTTTTTCCCGCAAGTTTTCTATCTGTTGATCTCCTTGTTGTCTTCTCTCTCGGTTCCTTCCAAACTCCCTCTCTCCTCCCTCTCATTCTGTGCCTTACTCCACCCTGTGGGAGTGTGGAAGGAGGCGCAGCACTGGTGATGTCATGCTAGGAATGCAGCAGATACAGGCGTAGCAGTGAGGGGAGGAGTGTGAGGACAGAGGAGTGGGTTTATAACGTTAAAACATGGCAGCATGTTTGAATCGAGGACCCAGTTTTGGGCTCTTAAGGCAGGAACACATGATGGTTCTGCGCGTTAGAGAAGGATCACTTTGGTCTGGTGATCTGGGTTTTGTGTGTTGACATGTTGCTCCAGGTTAATGGGAGGGACGAGGGATGATGCATGTCTGATCATGTGAGCAAGCGTGGAGCAACCTGTGGAGCGACAAAAATGTGTTGTACAGTACATGGGCGTGTGAATGAGCACCAAGCTGTTTTTCAGAGTGAAGCTTTCACGGTTTAGGACACCAGTGGCTTTTAATGAACGCGTGTTGTAATCTAAACACAGAGCAGCGAGCCTCTGAGTCACTGTGCAGCCATTCTAAAAAAATCTCGACATTCTTCCACGGTGACGAGGTGGATCTATGTCGAACCCTGCAAACGAGTACAACACAACATCCCTGCGATATTATGTAATGAAATGTATGTGAGCGTGTAATGCATGTCGCGCGTGGGATAAGGTGCATGAAAAATCCCATACTCACACTTACCAACTGAAGCACGTCTTCATCTTTTGGCATAATGGAGAGCTCCAACACGCTCTCACTGCAAGACACATAAAGGAGGGAGGAAGAGGGGAGGACAGGGAGAATAAAGACATAGAGGTGAAAAACTACAAGATTGTGAGCTCACATCCAATAACTTGAACTGGTGCTTTGATACGGAGCACAAAAATAGCGACGCTTCATGAAGTGGATCGGGCCAATCTTCATCAAATACACTTTTTATCGCCAAGGTCGTTAAAATATGTAAAAGAGAAGTGTTTCTGCTCTCATTCACACTCCATTTTTAGCACCACAGTAATCCCTAGTCCTAATGAGTTCCATGCTGGGAGGTGCACAGATAAAAAAAGCACTTGTATCAGATTGGCGGATCCCTCGAGTCGATATCTCAATTTCTATTGGGAGAGAAAAAGTTGGATCGTTCATCGCTAACATCAGCCAGCTGTGCTGTAGCTGACCCTGACTTCCAATCTGTGGATTGTGGTGTCTAACACAGAAGGTCAGCATCTGAGGAGAGTTAATATGAATAATAGTAATATAATTTCGGATTCTGATCCAAGCATCTGGGTGGAAAGACAATAGCTTCTTTTGTGAGATTCCAGATAAAACTTTACTGGTGTCCAGTGTCAGTCCATGTGAGTGTGTGGAGTATGCCGCCTCAGGCTATTCTTTCTTTCTTCTTAAAACACTAGTGACTAGATGTGTGTCATCTCGGCGGAGAGCTTGCAAAGAAAAAGCAAATAGACGCTTGGCTAAATCAACACACCGAAGGCTCAAAACGCTGACAGGCAGGATGTCTTACCTGTTCTGGATGAGGGCTATCACCTGCGAGTACGTCTTTCCTAGAACGCTCTCTCCGTTCACTTTCACCAGCCGATCCCCTGCAAAACACAGACACACTATGATGTTATGCACGGGGTCTGTGGGTTGAACTCCGTCCTCTTAAGCAGATGCACACCTCCGGTTTCAACAAAACTAAAGACACGCAGGCAAAACATGAAGCTCATTATCCAGGAGAGCAAGGTGTGCTATGCAAAGTACCTCAGTCTCGAAAAGCAATGAAAAATTAAAACATCGACGATTAAAATATCTTAAGTCACGATATCTGTGTTCAGGTTTGTGTGAGTTTGCGGTGACTGCATGCAAGCTTAAACGCACACAGAGTGCTCAGTGTGTGTGTGTGTGTGTGTGTGTGTTTTTGCATATGTTCATAGTGGCATGTGACTTTCTGGATGTGACAGCTTGTGTTAAAGAATGCACGTCTGAACTGCTGGGAGTGGACTGCTGCCCTGCTAACACGGCAAGACACAACAGGAACACTTCATTAGCGCTGTCACATCCAGACGCATGTGAAAATATGAGTTGTCGTACAGGTATTTGTGTTATATCATCTAACATCATCCAGCAACTCTAGTCTCGAGGGAGGGAAAAATACATCTTTTATATTGGCTGTCTCCCTCTCTCTCTCATTCTTATGTCTGTGTACACCTGTTCATGTCTGCAGCATCACATGACCGGAGCTCACCCCAACAGATTTCCAATGCAAAGCAGGATGTTCATTCTCCTGCACCATATGTTCTCCTTACCTGTGCACAAGCCCGCCTGGTGGGCCGGGCCTTTTTCTCTCACGCTCTTTACAAATATGGTGTCCATCGGCTCCATCCGACCTTTCTGATATCCTGAGAGACAAAAGGCAAAGAAGAAGAAATGCAAAGATCAGGAAGTGGACAGTGAGAGTTGTAAAAATGCTGAGTGTTAAATAAAGCTTTAGGTGGCTCCTAGTGTTTAAAGATAAGATGTTATTAATTAACTTATATCTATGACTTGCCTGGCCCATGCAATAAATGAGCACTTAACATTTATTGACTACTATTGTTCTCATAAGTGCAGCTGACTACTTCAGATGCAGCGCTGCATAGTGTCCTGTAGGGGGTGCAGAAAGGCTGCAGAGCAGAGGAGGCAGGAGAGGAGACAGGAGGGAGCACAGGAGGTCCCAGCTCATTACATCACCAGTCATCCCACTGTACATGGAGTTAATGAGAAAGAGAAGCAGGGAGATGAAGAACACTTACCCTTTCCGTTACCGTTCTCCTCATCCTGTCAAGAACAGAAACAGACAGAGTTAGTGCTGGAAAACAACCAGTATACAAGTGTTAAGGAGAAAATTAAATAATAAAGGTTAATAACTGCAACAGACAAATTAAAACAACTGTGTTGCTTTTAATGATTAATTAATTGATCATTAAGGGAACTTAAATTAAAGGTCTTTAGCTGATATATGGTGGAGGAATAAACCTGAAGAAATAAAAGCTAGCAGGTCTTTTTAATTTTTTTATTTCAGCTCTTGACAAGATGTGGAGAAAAACCATTACTACTGACTGAATGTATCCGTTTGTCAGATTTGAAGACGTGTAGAATTTCTGTCTCATTTTCATTTCATTGGAGAAAAACTTTGGCCCGTTCAGTATTTAGCAGTATCTATTGTTGCTTTCACATGGAGGGATATCATCAAATGTGCATACAGGGTTTACAATTCCTCACACACGGAGCTGTCCTGAGGAAGTGCTCATGCTCCAGATAATACAGGGTAAAGCAGGTTAAAGGAAAAATTGAAGTTTGACCTCGTCTCAACCCTGACATGATCCGATGCTGAGTCAATAAATAAAAATGACCTTCATATTTACAGGTGATAAGTCTGATGTGACTAGAGTGAGGAGAACTTCATAGTGACATCTCTAATCATTATCTAGTTATAAATGTCTTTTATGTGTTTATGGCTTCCTCAAATGCCGGCGACTTCCCCAGAATCCCGAACCAAACCTCGTGAGACAGTGAGTTTTTATGAGTGTTGATTGATTTGAATGTTGCAATGCAGAACCAGCACAGACACCGACTTTCAGGTTAGACTGTCTGGCAGGTACTCCCGATGACGTCATGTGTAGCAAACATACACGGAGCTATCGGCAGTCGGGATGGCGTTGGTGAGATTTGATAGCTGCAGATTGTTTGATCATGTCCACACGCACACACTAAGCTGAATGGACAGTTTGGGGTTAGGGGCACGGTGGGCTGACTGCTGCCTGGCTTTATGCTACGCTGAGTGGGCTCATTCCTGACTCTGCAGACAATGGTGAGGGGTTTAGAGGCAGAGAAAGGAGAGCTGCCGACCCCAGAATAGAGCTTCGAGCTGGGGACACTCAACAACTGACCAGTCCTGGTCTAACCACATCCGGGACTGAGGAGGAGACAGTGCAGGGTGGGAACAAGACACTGGCATCTGGGTCAAATGCTGTACACAGCGCAGTGTGAAGCAGCTGGTAGGAAGTATCGGGAATAAATGGTAGCAGGTTCAAGGTGTATTGAGAATTTCAAAATGTCGGAAGAGTAACGTCATCAATTTGTGAGGAACGAAGACTCTTATAGACATTCAGGACCTGCAGACACCATAAAATGAGTTTTATTAGGTCATCCACCCGGTAGGCCTCTGATAATTGGACGGTAATTTGGGAGATTTCCACGGAGGCTCTTCAGTTAAGAACAGGCGCCTCTGTGGGTCTGTTTGTCCCAAAACACCATGTGACCCTCGAGGCAGAGGAGACGAGGACAGAACCGGGGCCAAAGGCCAGCAGTGGGCCTATTGTCTGTCGCCCGGCCTGGTACGACCATTCTGCCAGAGACTGGTACCAGGCTAAGACAACAGATTTCATTCAATCTGTGTTCCTATCTGCAGCTGCTGGATGGTGGGGTGGTAGAAAAATAATAGAGGCCTTGTTTCAGCTGGCTCACCCCACCCCAGCCACCCTATTTCCCTGAATTTCACATCTGGAGCCGTTTGCCCCCACACCTCAAAGAGCTAAATAACCACTCACTCACACAGAGACTCGTTCCAAAACACCAGAACAATCTTGAATTCACCAAGGACTAAAAAACAAGTTCTGTGAAGTGATACTGGTGAACAATTAGGAGTTTTCAAAGCAGGCTGTCTGGCAGGATATGGAGGTGCTCTCTTTATCTTTTCTTGCTCTCACCAATTAAGAGCCCATGTCTTTATTTCGCCTCCAAATCTTGTCGCTCCCTCCTTTAATAACCTTTTAACAGGCTTAGTTTGTTCAGCTAGGCTCGTTTTCTCCTTTTGTCCGTGAGTTCATTTTGCTCGGCTCAGCCCCCCCCCCCCCCCAAACTCCCCGACTGTAGTATGATTGGCTTTATCTCTGAGCTCCAATTGGCTCTGTGCTGGGTTCAGCGAGTTAAACGTAAGGCTTTAGAAAACCTTTTAAATGCCAGCGAGGATGAAATGGAGACCATATGTGGTGTAAAAATAAACATGGAAGCTGAAAAAGGACTTAATGACACTAACTACTGAAAGAAAAACATCAAACTGTATACATTTAACACGATTTAACACCTTCCAACATCTTGAAACTCAATTCAAGACATTCTGGAATTTTTCAAGGACCTGTAGACAGTCTTGAGGTCTCACCTTGAGGTTAGTGTGCAGGGCCGACTCTGGAGGGTAAACGATGAAGTGGCGTAGCGTGAAGCCGAATCCCTGGGAGTTCTTATGGAGAACCAGTGTCCGGGGACCCTTCCAGCCCATGCCGACCCCCTCCCTTCCCGGCCGGGTTGCCATCGGCGGCCGAGGGTTGTCACCGGCTGAGGAGAGACCATCCCTCCGCCCCTTAGCCTGTGAAACAGAAGGAGATTCGGTGAGATTCAGGGTGGTGTATATACATTTATATACAGAATCCTATTGAGAGTCTACTGCATTTTCCCATAAATACTTCCAACACTGGAGAAATATTCCAGTTTTCCAGATGCAAGACTCTTTATGTTTCACAAAGAGACTCAGACTACAGAGCAGTGACATCGATCTTGGACTGCTGGGCATTACATTAGCAGCTTACTCATGAAATCCTGCATGCCACCCAGTTTTAGAACAATGGTCCATAAACACACCTGGGGGGTCCTCCATTAGGAAGGGCCATGTCTAGACAGGACCCAGGAGGGAATGTGGGGCTTCACACAGCTCTGAGCACACTGACTGACCTTGGTCTTATCACAAGGAGAGAAGGTCCAGGAGGAATCTGGACTCTGGAGTGGAGAATAAAAGCACATTTCCACCCGCTCTCTAAATATCTCATTCCTGAGGCCGAGTAAATAAGCCCAGCTAGCTCAACTGACAGACACACGTGAGAACTATCACCCTCATGCTGCCCCGATGACCCACATCTGTCATTCAAACACAATCACCTGACCAAACAGGCGGGAAAGAGGAGGAGGAGGAGGAGGAGGTAAATCCTCATGTCAGGTCTGCTGTGATTTAGTTATCTTGTTCACTATCAAATATTTCACAGTAAAACTAAACTCACTTAACTCTTCCTGACTTAAAGGAACAAATCATAAATTCAGGAGACAGCTTAGATATCAGCATGCGCGTTAAATCGCTTCATCTTCAAATGCGTTATTGATAGACACGACTGTCCCACAATGCAATGCAAAACTGAAACTGACCATTTGAACATTTTAAACAAAGACTGAGAACACTCCAGAAACAGCTTGTACACCTTCCTGCAGAGCTGAAACAAGGAGTCAGCTAATCTGTAAGTACATTTATCAGACTGCACACCCCTATGATTAAGTAATCAATCAAAAATAATTGGATTCATTAAGAATTAAAATAAGCATTGGTGTAGTATAATGTCCGTTGCTACACACTGCCACTGAAGTGCTTTCTTTCTCAGAACTGCACACTCTGCACATCAGTACGGTTTTATGGTGTTTATAAAGGGATCGGTGCAGTTTAAGATGCTTCAAATGAATAAATGCTGCGTAATCTCAGTGTGCAATAACGGCTTTAGTCGACGGTCTCCAATTATCCGATTGTTAAACAAGTTTAAGGCTCACACAGCCTGACAACAAACAACCCAGCAGCTGCAAACATAAGAACTCAAAGTCCTCAAATCGTGTTGCGCTCATCTCTGCCTCAACACAGACTCGTCTGTTTTGGTTGAATCTGCCAAGGGAAAGGTTTAATATGAGTCAGTTGCTGGATCTCACTCTTCCCTGAAACAATACAACGATGGAGAGGAAGGTTGCCGCGATCGGAAGATAAATCTGGTGAAGTTTGGCTGATACAAGCTGCAAATCAACAAACAGCTAGCTACTCAGCTGATGAGGACACTGACAGACCACTATGTTTACGGGGTTGTAAGTGCGGTTTGGTGTCGCGTTTTATGGCATTTTTCTCTTGCCAAAAAATAAAAGCGAACGCTCCGGGGTTACGAGTAAACAAACCGAATCACAAGATAGGTGTGAACATGCCCTTAAAGGATACGCCGGTCTGTCTGATTCATGCTTTTCCTCAAAACGTCTAGACAAATCATTTTACAGCTAAGCTAAGCAAAACACCACGCTCCTAAATCATTTTGTATTTCTTTAAATGAGAGAAGTGAAGTGTAAGAATGTGTGTTTTAATGTTAGTAGGCCAGAGATAAACATGTCTAGACTACAAGCTGCAACCCCCTCGCATCCCGAAATGCACACCCCACGTTCCACTTCCTGTCCCCCTTTCCACACACAGACACACACTGATACACAACAAACAAACACACTTTGGGCCTGTGACGAGGCCACACAACAACAGGAAGTGGCAGCCTGAAGGTAGGAAGTGCGGTAGCGTTGCGGGGACGGGATAACTCCTATAAATAAAAACCTCCCTCTCCATCACGGAGGCACTTCCACGCTGCTCTCTTTCTCCTTCCCTCATTCACCTCTTCTTCCTCTCTCGCCGCACGCTTTCGTGTAATGGAAATCCGGACATCACCGCACATTTTCTCCCTCTGCTTTGACGTTCCGTCCGAGGGGGGAAAAAAAGAGGCCAAAAATAAGTTTGGACATTTCTTTTTGAGATGTGTCTCGAGTTGGCAGATACATGTTCTCTTCTACTCCACAGCCTGCTCTGAAGTATTTATGAAGTGCATATTTTGCAGATTGAGTTTGAGGCTGATCTTTAGTCTGGCAGTCTAAACAATGTAAAGTAACACCTGTTATTTTCTCAAAGAGGCGAGCATTGAGGCCTGTTATGTGGTAGGAGAGCGGCATAAAGAAGTGTGCGAGGAAGGAGGGGTGTCAAATAAAAATGATAAAGAAAACGAGAAAGGCCAAGAGGAAATGAAAGAGCAAGAGGGTGAAACGAGGAAGAGACAGAGTGAATTCCTCAGAGGGAGCGGTTTGGCTTGGACATGTTGAAACACACACTGTAACTGGCAGAGGTGGTGAGGGAGCACAGGGAGAGTGAATGAGAAGGAGAAGGATGAGGAGGACGAAGAGGAGGAGTATCGGGCCCCAGCGAGGGACAGGCTCCAGCACGCCGGTTTCGACCGCATGGCCCCTCCCGGCGCTGGGAATACCAAACCCTGTGATTACCCAAAACACACAGGGTCTGACTGGGTCTCTGAGCCAGCACTGTTTCCCACTCTTCTGCTCTGGACTGTGTGGGATGTGTTTCTCTGCTGCTGTTCTGCCGACTCTACAGCGACTACAGCCTCCTGAAGACAGAAATAAACTCTCTCTCATACCCTTGTCACCTTGACCAGTTTGTCTTCTTTAGTTCAGTTTTAACCCGAAAGCAAAAAAAAAAAAAACTTGCTGACATGCTGTGGCCCCTTCAGGCAGTCGGACATTTAACCAACAAGGCACTTGGAAATTTTTTTCTGTGGTTTTCAGTCTAAACTTGACTTCCTTTTCAGGCTTAGGGCACAGACAAGGGAAACCTCGCTCTTGTTAGGCTGAGAAAAAGACGACATTTGGTATTTCCTTTCCTCCTACAGGGAATTTATCTTATTCACACTCAAATCTAGACTTTATCTCACCTACTGAAGCCAATTACAGTAACAACAAAACTCTGAGTGGCCTTCAGATAACGCAGAGCCTTGAGGGATCTCATTACCACCTGAGGATGATGTCATTAAAACACACACACACACACACACATATACTAAAAAGCCACGCTGGAAAGGATTGTTTTTGAAGATGTAGAGCTGCTTGTAATGCCACACGGCAGCTTCCTGCTTTGAGGAGGTGGTGGTAGTGGTAAGGGACAACACACACACACACACACAGACACACACATGTGGCAGCAGGCTCTTCCCTGTGGATATTTCCACTCCTGATTTCAATTAGAGAGCATGTTGTTAAGATGCATGGCTCAAAGGACAGAGTGTAAGTGCTCCCGCTGACAGGATTACTGCTTCTGTTTTGTTAAAGATGTAGCTCCAGATTTTCACTCGCGGCGCCAAAATTTAAAGCTCCATCAGCTCAAGATGTAGAAACTGATAATCTTTCATAAAATCTGGTAAAAATGGACTTAGTGTTGTGTAAGAGGCTTTTCTGGAACATAATGATACTGTCATGCTGAAGTCATGATCGTTAGCAGCGTACGTGTTGGTTAACACACACAGACACTCCTCTCCTCACTCCATCCAAAGGTAAAGCAGCACGGAGGAATGCGGTGGCTGTCGGGGGGGGAGCCTGGCTCCTGCTAAAACCCCAGCAGAGCAGAACAATAATGCTCTTTTAAACAGCTGAGAGCTGCAACCTGTTTGAAAAGTGGAGCTTTACGGACGTTACAAATGCTGACGAGCCTTTAATCCTGACGGCTGTCTGCACCAGCAGCCCTGAGCCGGTGCTGCCAAGAGGGGAAGCAAGAGAGGGACAAAAAAAAAAAAAAAAATGGAGTCAAACTTGTCCTGGTCATTCCTGGACTCACCGGCCACACGGAGGGTGCGCTCCACCACCTCTGCAGGTCTAAATGCATCCTATATGTCCTGAAGGAGACGCATGATGAGTGTATTTGAGTCCTGATGTGCTCTGAACGCAACTGATGAACACAACCCGCCTGACAAGCGAGGATTCAAAATAAAAAGCAACACACGAGCCACAAGTTCAAATACTGTACATCCCTGTTTGCTCTACACAACATAGTGTTTTATGAGTGTGTGCACTCAAGTGTCAATATGAATATGTGTGCTCAAAAACCAGTTCAACCTCACGGTCGGTTTAACAAGGCTGACAGGTGATGATGCAACGTCGGTTAAACAAGCTTTTCTACTTCGAAGAGCAAAACATATTGTATTTTATCTTTTGTCCAACTGACACCTGCCACGCTGCAGGTGTTTTTTTATTCTAGACGTGTGATGCTCATTTGAAATCGTGAGCCCAGGCAGGAGCAGGAGGAGCTGCGGGTTTAGAATAACTTTTACAGGATGACTCGGTCGCTCAGAGGGCAGAGGCACATGTAGTTAGTGCACGATGTGGGCTCAAATGTGGCATGGGACTTTTCGCCCTCCCTGGAGGAGGGGAAAGCACCACAGGAGATTTACTTTCAAATTCACAACTCTTCAAGTTTTCTATGCTCTTGAGCAGGAAGGAGAATCAGACTTGTCCCATAAAAGATGGTCCTAGGTTTGCGTTTTCCAAGTTTATATATATATATTTTTGCATCTGAGGATCATCTTATTAGTTTGACTCAATGATAGTCATCTTAACAAACTGTGAAGGTGTTTTTTTCTGATTGTCAGGGCTGCAAACAAAAATCAACGACTCATGACGCGATGTAGTGATACAGAAAAGATAAGCATTGATGACTTCATGGCCATGAGACGGTAACAGCTAACTGAAATTCTCAGACACCTCTGTGCTTCGAAACAACTGTGTACAGTGTGTGTTTGTCCCAGCTGTGTCCGTACAGCCTCTCTGTCTCTCCTCCCCCGATACTCACATTCCTGGTTGTGGCATTTCTAAACTGTGTCAATGGGGTAATAACAACCAGGAAAAAGGGTGGAGAAAGGGGGGATGTAACAGTCCACATACTGTTAATGCCCACACTGTAATGAGACCATGTGTGGAAAGGATGCCCTGAATTCTGAGGGCGCTGTGGGGGAAGCGCACAGCTTCCACAACACCTCGCTAAAAGTGGCACTTAGCAGCCCCCTTCATCTGTCTTTACCCACTAATTAGAAACCCCTCCGAGGTAGGACAGGGTCAGTGTGCCACACAAACAGATGAAAACATACAGGAGCTGGTGAAATGAATAAAATGATGAAAGTGTGTGAGCTATGTGAGGAAATTAAAGAAATAAAATGATAAATTATTTAAAGTTTGCATTTTTAAATCCATAAATTATTGGGTTTGTTTTTTTTTTTTTGCTGGTGGCTGGTCGGCTGTTGGTGGCTGACCTCTGACTGTGATGATCGCTGATCTCTTAGTCATTGTTTTCAGACCTTTGTTTACTATTACATCACTGAATGAACCAGATGCTAATCTCGCACACAAAACCTGCCGCACATCGAATAATCAGAATTTTTAAAAAAAGACGAACGTGAGGCAGAGAGTTGGAGTACTGTAATAATTTAACTGCTCGTCTTAATCCATCGACACAAACTGACAGGCACATTGTTTCCCCCGAATGTCTAAAAGAGTGAGAGCCAAACACAACATGACTACCTGCCCGGAGACACAGAGATCTGTCAGCAGCTGAGTGGTTAACACACTTCAAACAATGGGCTGACAGTTACATGGATACTCTGTTGACATGCATGACATGAAACAGTCCCACGCAGCGGTTTCTGTGGAAGATTCTGCTGATATCACCGTCTTATTTCTAGAGAGCCACAGAGATCCCAAACGCTACATTTGCATCATCATCTTAGTGTGTTAAATACAGGAGGAGGTGCTCAAACATTTGTGGGTTTCAGCTTCTCGGGCTAAACATCAATTAATCACAAATAACCAAAAAAAATGAATCAATCGCTCTGTATCGGGCCACTAAAGGAAGATGACCTCTCCTTACCCTGGGCTGGTGAGAGCTCTGGCCGTGCCCAGTGGGCATGGTGGGTGGCGTGGGTGGTGACAGTGAACCCGTGGCGCCTCGAAGCACCGCGAGCCAGATGCAGCGAGGTTCGGGGGAACTGCAGTCCACCCCCACCGGGTTCTGGAAGCTCCAGTCGGACCCGGCCGGCGCAGGGCACGGGAGCATAGCAGCAGGCATCGGGGCGTGGACTTTGTTCAGATCCGCATCCCTCACCGCCCACATGGGCCGCTCACACACACACTCACTCACACACAAGTGGTCGTGGACGAGGTCCAAACGCAGAAATATAGAAGATATAATCAAGCGAAGGGAAGACAGGGAGGTTTGAGTGGAGCTTGCAAATCCTCCTCATTCAAGAGTCTGAGCTTCCCGTCTCCTGGCTCCAATCCATCGCTGTCAGTGCAGAGCCTTCAGAAACTTTAATCCCACAAGTTCCACATCACAGCCTGTTGCTCCGGACCTCCGGGGGGGAAACTCTCTCACGCGCATTCACACACTCTCAAAAGGTGCTCAGTCCAGAGGAAGCAGAAGGCAAGACTCCTGGGCAGCAGATGGAAGAGGTGTGTGCGCCGCATGGATCAGAGGTAGGTCTGGTTTCACTACAGACACACACACACACAAAGAATAACTGACAGCGTCCCTGCCATTGGTGTCCAGTGATGTTCTGCATACAAAGCCACTCTGTCCACCCCCAAAACACACACTGCTGTCCCAGAGGGCTGGATCCTCTCTCTCTCCTCCCTCCCACTGCGCTCTCTCACTCTTTCTCTCTCTCTCTCTCTCTCTCTCTCTTTCTCTCTCTCCTTCTTCTTCTTCTATCTCGACTGCCAAACAAATCCCTTCATCTCGCCCTCAACTCTTAAGTCCCAAATCGTGACTCCCTCTCTCTCTCAATCCCTCGCTCTGCTCCTGCTTTCTTTTCCTTTCTCTTTCTTCCTCGTTTGTGTTACTCAATCTGTATCCAAACGCACGAACCGGTCCGACAGTCATCGGCAAACCACAGCAAACCGTGCTGTACAGTAAACGGGAACTCTGTAGTTTGATCCAAAACCACTGGACATCACTGAAGCCTGGAGTCGGAGGCGAGGGGAGAGAGTGAGAGAGGAGAGGGGAAAAGTCCTGATGGAGATATCTCCCATAGGCAGCTGCTGATAGGCTAAATCCACTGTAGATCGCTTGATGTGCTCCTGGTGGCCGCACGTGTGCTGCATGTGTGTGTGTGTGTGAGCGACACAAACACAGCGACAAAGCTGTGATCCCGGCGTTAGCTATACTCCACAAAAGCCGGCCCTGCCAGCACCGCCTCCCCCTCCACGCAGAGGGGAGATAAACAAAAAAAAAAAGAAGAGAGAGAAAGAGATTTTCAGCACAAAGAGAAAAGAAAACATTTGCCTTGCTGCCGTGTTCACTCTTTCACTCCCTTTCTTTTTTGCTTAAGAGGGAAAAATATAGAGGAGGGAAGATGATAATGACAGGAGAAACTGGAAAAAAGCTGAAGGATAAAGAGCGCTCTCAAAATAAAACAGCTGCTCCTGGATGTCAACATGACCTCTTTATCAAACCTATACTCCCTCTCACACAGATATACTCCTACTCATACAGCATGGATGACACCTGAACACCACGGCAGTAAATAAATCAGAAAGGCGACCTGCCCACCCTACCGTCCACTCGCCCACGAGTTCTCACCAAACAGTCAGGCGTCCAGGATTCAGGCGAGAGCGGCAGACAGGTGACCATATTGTTACAGACGACTTGCGTTTCCCTCCGATGCTCATCGCTGTTAGTGCCGCCGCACATCCGTTACCAATGAGGTTAGACAGGTTTCACCTGCCACACAGTGGGGCAAGTATCAACTCGATCGGCCGCCATAGACACCAGAGACTGTACCCTCTGGATATGCTGCGCTTCTGCCTTTGAGAACAAACACTGCAGGCTGGAATGGTTTGTACAGAATGAAGAGGTGATAAATGAAAGGAGAGGGTAATCCGAGGGCTCAAGACTGTCAGACATCACGCAAACAACACAAAGAGGGAGCGATTCTAGTTTTATGTGTTGTCTTTCGTGCTTTGTTTCCTTCTGATTTTATAGGAACAGATGCACATGATGGAACAGCGAACTTTCAAATGACACATCACAGAGTTCGCCTGTGGATGAGTCTTTATGGGAAGTCGTGTTATGTGCTTATGTGCCTATAAAACAAATGCAATTATAAGAGACACAAAGAATGAATAGAAAATATAGATCACAGTGAAAAATACAAAAGAGAAAAGTATACTCCACTTTTGTGAGACTCACAAGAGAGAAAAATATAAAGACATCCCAACTTTAAGACTTTAAGAGCCAACTAGAAAATAACTACTTTTGTACAAATTGTTGTCCAGAGATGTCAGAAAGCAAACGTGGGGTGCGAAAGCTGGTCGTCATAGAGAGGGCAGAGACTAGATAATTGTTTAAATATAGTTATGACAACACACATTTTCAGACAGTCTCTCCTGGAAGGCATGAAAAGTGACAGCTGTGAAAAAAAAGAGAGAGAATAAAATAGAGGCTGAGAGAGAAGTTCAAACCCTGTTCTCACCGCTGCAGTGCTCTTTTACACCAGTCTCGGTGTAAACTGGGTGTTATTTCTGAAAGTTACAGAAATTTAAAGAAGAAACAAGAAGTTCTGATTGAATATACTAGAGCCTGAAGACATCTCACTCCATACCCTGCATCCTTCACTCCACATATAAGGCTTTTATTATTACCTATTTCATTTAGGACCTTCCTGCCTGGTTAACGCCCGTGTCATTAAGACTGCCCCCAGTTTTCCAAAACAGACTTTTCAACTCCAAACAACTCTAATGACATTACTAGTGGTTTTAAAGTAACCATTTAAAGTCTGTTAAGATCATCCAGGTCACAGTATCCAGTTACCTGCAATAACCTTGAACAGATAGCCTTTTAAAGACATTATTGATTATTAGCTGATGGGACTGAGCGAAACACAGGAGAGAAACACGTGTCCTGGTGTGCTATGGCGCACCATTAAAATGTTTGTTTGACACAAGACTGACTCAAGCTTGCTAACATCAGCTAGCCATTAAAAGCTACTAGTCATGCCAGACCAAGTAAGGCTACGGCAGCAAAAACCCCCTGAGCGTCCTGAACTAAGCAGCGGTGCATTTTACTGCTTATGAATTCCTCTTTTCATCTGCGAGAGGAACATTGTGTTATTTCGTTTTCTCAAAAGTTGCGTAGCGTCACTTTAAAGGAGCCATTCTGCAAAAATAACAGACTAGGTTTAGCTGGATCTTCGCTTCATCCCTGGTTTAAATAGTTTATAGTCAGCACACACACTTTCACTAATACACACACACACACACGCACGCACAACGGTTATGTGTGAACACAAAGGCTGTTTCTCCCGTGCACGCACGCACACACAAACGCGCGCCACATGTCCCACTGAGTCACAGCTGAGTATAAATACACTTGGCTATATAATTAGGGTTCCTCATAAAGTCAGAAGGCTGTGGCTGTGGGGGGTTTCTCTTCTCTCTCTGTGGTTCAGACCAGGGTTCTGAGTTCGACGCACACAGTCAGGCGGGACCGCCCTGCTGGGACCAAGAGTGGATCACCGGTAGGCGGTATGAGGAGGTCCGGTTGTTCTCCAGGAGGGTGAGATGTGAGAAAAGACCGCACCCCACCTACGAGGAAATCTGAATCTGCAGAGCAGCAGTCAGTCGGATCACAGTGTATCTCTGGTGGAGAGCCAGACAAGGGTTTAATATCTGAAAATACACAAGCGCTCCATTTCACAGTGGCACCACTGAGCGGGGATTTAATATCACATTTTTCACAATAACAGTTAGTTTTGGCAAGGACGGAGGAGTGCCTAATTTGGAAACAAAAGGTCTCTGTGTCTGTCCGGCTCCCGCTCTTTCTTTTCTCCTTTTCATGAACCATGGAGGCATTTACAAAAAAGAGGAGGACGAGCGTGAAGGGGACAGGATGGGGGTGAGAGGTTGACAAACGAGGAATGAACAAAAAGGCGTTGAGTTACAGTTTACATGGAGGACACACATGAAAAGTTGTGACAATAGCACCCCTCCCACCAGTGACCCACACTGTCTACTGTTTGGCCGGAGCATGCCCGAGCAGGCAGAGAGCTGCACATCCATCATCTGGATGTTGGGGCTTAATGTACATCATACCTCCCTTATCTGACCTGTAACTATTTGATCACTGAGTTGAGTACACACACTTCACTCCGGAGACGACGCAGACTTCATATTAACTTTTTGTTTTTCATCTTAACCTGGCAGCACGAAGCTCTTGAAGTCAGGAAATCAAAGGCCGACACGCACCACTAATCTCAGAGGAGCGATGCTTCGTTGCCTCCTCCTCTCTGATAACAAACACACACCAGTGGAAAAGTGAAAGGGGGGAGCGAGGGAGGTGATGCAGGATGGAGCGGAGCACAGTTGTCGGTGTAACGAACAGATTAGTTTAGTGATATGTTTTAATCCCCTTAGCATTCATAACAGGACCGTGGGCCAAAAGATTAAGCTGACCCCCTCCTCACTATGGCTGCCTCTCAAGACAAAACAAAGTTTCCTCCTCACACACATTAAAACAGAGGTGTGTGAAGGAGAAATAAGCCAAGGCTTGACGGGAAACACGCAGGAAAAGTCTGATTGAAGAGTTTCAGACTGCTGAGTAAGCCTTTAGTTGGCGTGTCACAAACAAACCAGGCTGCAGACACAACCATGGGGTGTTTTCTCTAAACACAGGCTGTGGCAATGCAGGAAAAAAAAAAAAAAAGTACAGAAAGGGTCAGTGAAGGACAGGGTGAGGTTGTCGCTCGCCATGAAACATTTGAAAACTGACACAACAGAGCCAAGAGAGCGATGACGGCCTGCACTAACGCTGGAATCTGAAGCTTAAAAAAAACAGGAGCTGAGAGACGCATCCTCAGCTCAGAGTGTGAATCCTGTCCCCTGCTGGCGAGAGGAACACTGTACTGACTCAACATGTGGCATGAGAGGTTTTCATGTGTTGAAGCAGAGCCTGCATGAATTATCATCATCGCACCGTTGCTATGAATGAAAAGAACGACGCAAACTGAACCACAAAAATAGGAAGTGTTCACAAGACCAGTCTACTTTTCTACACAAAAGTAGGAATATATTCTTTGCCAAAAAACATTCTTCTCATGAAATCCTGGTTTAAAATTAGGACATTTCTAATCATGGAACGAGTGAACAGACCTATGAAACTAGACATGATATGAACTCTTTTCAAAATTTAATTCTACAAACCCACATTTTGTTTAGTCTTTAAAAGTATTGATGCTTGATACTCAGATAGGAGGCAGTGCACAAAGTCGATCTCTCCGTCTAGACAGACATTAAGTATAATCCAGCAAAGTGGATTCCAGGGAAAAAAAAGAAAAGAAAAAAGAAAAAGAACGCAGCTGTTTTAAGCAGGTTAATTTTAACTTCTAATCTCCAGTAAATCCCCGCGTAGCACATCCTATAGGCTTTCTTGGCTGCACTCGGAGTGTAGTTGCCGCACAGAGGCCACTAGGGGGCAGCTGCAACACAGTGTCTAAGAGGAGATGGGTGGGGAAGATCCCAGTGGGAACTGGGACGCAGGGGAGCCACATACAACTGCACTGTTTTTTCTGGTGTAGGTGTGATTAAGTCAATAAGCCGACCTATGAGCAGTTATGTGTGCTCGCATGTTAATTACTGATGGGGGCTGGGGAGCAGAGAGGTCACACCTGTTGTGGGCTTTGAGGTGGAAAAAGTCTGCAGACGAGAGCAGGTGGACTCGGAGACGTAATGTATGAAGGTCAGAAATCCCATCAACCCACAGCTGAGGGCAGCTGGGTGGTCCTCACTCCCTCTCTCTCTCCCTCCCTCTCTCTCTCACCCTGAATGACCAGGACTGATACAACAACAATGCACAGATTACTCGTGCAGACTGGAGGATTAAAGCAGTTAAAGCAGTTAAAGCAGTTAAAGCGGCCCACCTGACCCTGTATTCCTCCTCAGGCAGCTAACGCATTATGCATGCATTCTTTACATGTGCCACCACGTAAGATCAGGACATGTGAGTCCTGTCAGAGCGGAGACACTGGAACAAGTATTCACCTTTATGTCACCTCTATGTTCACACTCATCGGAATACTATGCGAAGATAACGATGACAGGCCATCAGTCAGTGACATTAATATACTGCTGCTGAAGCAATGACTCGAGGGCTGAGACTGATGAATCTTTCATTATGAATCAATCTGACAAGTAAATTATTCTTTTAATCCATTAAATGACTCAAGGTGACATCTTCTAATGTCTTGTTTAACCATCACCTCACCGGTTTAAAAGTATCTTGTCACAGTTGAAAATGATCCAGCTGGCACATTAATATAAATGTTGATTAATGTGTCCATATACATAAATAAATGAAACTGGTTCATCTGATAATCGTTTCAGCCCTAAATGACTCAACCAGAGACATCAGTCAGTTGGTTTTGATAAACATTTCATTCTTTAAGTCATTTATTAAGCTAAAATTATAAATATTTGCTGTCTCCAACTTCCAAATGTGTCGATTAATGTGTGAATATACTCCAAACGGACGTGTGGTATTTCTGTTTGAACTACTTTCTAGAGTCCGCTTGGAGGACACATTGCTAACATGCACAGACTTTTTCTCTAGCTTGTTGTAGAGTAGTGTAGTCACAACAAATCAGAGGAACTCTGATGATGAAATGTACTAGTTTTCGGTTAGTTAGTCAGACAAAACAAACATTTTAAAAACTCAACCTTGGTTTCTGAAAGCTTCTTGTTTTCATTTTTGTGTCTATTTGTCCGCTCTGCGAAATGTTAAAATAGTGAAACTTGATGCCTTTGAACGTCTTGTTCTGTCCCACCAACAGCCCAAAAACCTAAACTGTTCAGTTCACACTGATGTGACAAAGAGAAAAGCAGCAAATCTTTACTTTGAGAAGCGGAAACCAGAGACTGTTAAACAACCCACTGATTTTCACAACTGATACTGAATAACTTTCTGTGCAGCTTGATCTGTTCCAGCTTAAAAGAAAAAATTAAAAAATAATCCTCCCTGATTTATACATGACCACATATACAGTATATGTTGGCCAGTTTGGGATTTCTAACACAAAAACCTGACTGGCTGACTCAGGGGTGTTAGATCTGTCCATCGTGTTACATCTGCCACAAGGGAACGTGGGATACATGAGTCAGCCAGTCAGCCAGCCAGCCAAGCATCTAGGCAGGCAAAAAAAAAGAAAGAAAAAAAAAGCCAGATAGCGTAGAGAGTGGGAAGCAGAGAACAACAAGCGGGGGTTAACAGATGTTGGAAAGTGAACACCAGGGGGGGAAAAAGTTACAGAGAACAAAAAATGGGGGCAAAGGGTGATCCAAAGCAGAGGTTGGAGGGAGAGCAGATGGTGGAGAAAAAGAAGGGGAGAGGGCGCTTTACACAATATGACATATTTACTCACAAATCACCTCCCATGCATCTCCTCATTGTACCATCAGCAAGACAGGCGTTCCTTTAAGACGTAGGGCTAGATTGCATGACCAGAGGCTAAACACATTAACACACATCTGCGCGTAGGTCACGTTCAGCTGAATGTCGATGAACTATTAAATAATAGATGTGTGTTTGGTAGGATGTGTTGCGCATGAGCCTTTGACCTTGTTTCATAAAGTGCTGTCATATCCTGAGCTGAGCATCGGCTCACGGGAGAGAGAGTCTACGTAGTAGTATGAGTAGTGTGTGTGTGTGTGTGAGTGACTCTGATAGAGAGAACCACAGCTAAAAAAAAAACAAAACGCCCATTATGATTCCCAGCACAGTAAGTGGAGAGATGGTGCTCCACTTTAACCTAATCAGCAGGGAGTGTCTCCTCCAGCGGAGAGCCTTCTTTACACACAGACTCAAAAGAAGAGAATGTCTTGCTCTTCTTATGTGTTGTGTTTCAAACTGCGGGGCTCGAAAATGAAACAAGCGACGTGCATTTCCAAAAACAACAACAGATCTTGCTATTTTCATCTTGCTGTTTTCATAGAAACTATCTCTCTGGTGGTTCCAGTAAAAGGACTGTTCACATCGAGGCCTGTGATTATTCTAAGTAACCGTGCAGAACAGTACATCTGGGATGGATATATCTAAAAAAAAAAACTTTTCAAAACAACTCAGCAGATAAAATGTAACCGAATGCCTAACTGATAATGGACTTTTGAGGCTGATGCTAATATCCAAATCTGATAAAATGTTAAGTGAGACCACAGACACGCTAGCTGCTCCGTGAGACTAGACACAGTGCAATAACAGTGCAAACACGTTGATGCTGTTGAGCTGAAACAGATACTGCCGGTTCTGTGACAGAGCTAAAATCAGTCAGCTGTGACTCTATCTGCACGGACAGAGGTGCACCACACTGGAGGTGTGTGAGAAAATATGTCACTCTGTCTTGCTACCCGCAAACGCAAGCCGCTCTGCGTAGCTGTCAGGCTTCATTTTGACACCCCGTCTTCGACCTAATCACAGTCACCCATCACCTCTGTGCTGACGGTTGCCATGAGAACCAACAAGGTGCCTCTGTTCCAGCATGAGAGTGAAAACATTTTTTTTTTTTTAAACCTGCAGGGAGACGAGTTTGACGGCAGACATTTATGCTCATTATGGGCCCCAAATTGGCTTTCACAGCTGATTTTTCAGAGTGTGAAGGTTCGGGATTCAAACCTCGCACGGCGCTGCCTTTGGGGGATTATTTGATACGTGTTTCATTTTTTTACAACTTCAGTCTGGAAAACAGAATTGAATAGAGACCTGCAGCACCAACTGGTCCTTAAAAAACAAATCGGTTCAAAGATGTGACGTCTTTTACGCTGTTCGCTCACGTAGCCTCGCACAAACAGCTCTCCAGGTGCCACATCCTGCTCGGGGTGAGGCGACGGCTGGGGTTAACTCGGCTTCTCCTGGAGTAGATACATCTGTCCCCCGATGTGTGTAAACCATATATACACTATGAGGCCAATGACGACATCTGGCAAAGAGCTAACCTTCCTCATGGACTGTACCCCCCCCTCTCCACCTCCCCTCCTCTCCTCTGTACTGACCACAACCGCTGGGAGCAATCAGAGCGTCACATCTGAGCTCCGCTGCAATAAGAGCCAACCCCCCCTCACCACCACCACCACCACCACCATCCTTCCTTTTTTTTTTAATGCCTCTTCTTCTCTCTTCTCTTTCTTCCCTGGTTGTTTTCAGGAGCAGGCCTCGGCAGCAGAAAACCACAGGGCTCCAGCAGGCCTCTTGACTCTCTCCACCCCCCTTCCCCGTCTACGTCTGGGCGAAGGACAGCCATACTCGGAGCCCCCTTCTTCTTAGCTGCCCCACCCCCCCTTCTACAAGCCCAGATGTATATATTTAGCTCATCTCTGCCTCTGTGTAATTAACAGATGAAAATTATAACTTTGAGCCTGGATGATGACGTCTTTGTTGTCCTTGGCTCAAGATGGAGCTGGACCCGAGTGTGTGTCTCAGTCTATAGGCCCGAAACCAGGCAGCGGTCCAACATTTGGGGCGTGGCGGAGGCGATGCTGAGCCAGGTTGGGAGGCTAACTGAGCCAGGGAGGAGGGTGGGCGGGGAGAGAGAGCAGGACTGCAGTGAGTGTTTATTAGAGCAAGTGAGATGGTCTGCCTGCCTTCGACAGCGCTGGAGTTTCCATTTGAGGTCATCTGGTTTTTACATTCCTGCCATGCACCACCGCTCACACCACGCTGAGGAAGTCCTCCAGGCCAGCGATTCTCAAAGTGGAGCCCAGGGGTGTGGGGTGGCCATTTACGGAGACCTTAGAGCAGCGGGTAATAGTTCAATTTCATCAGAAATACTCCATAGGGTCTCACAGACAGAACGTGATCATCTGGGAATCAGTGGATTATTGTCTGGCTATTTGGGGAATATTTAAGATTTACTGCTTTTGCAGGCGTACTCGAGCATGAACAGGGCTCTCTTAAAACAGCTGGACAAAATCACAACATCTAAAAGTTCAAGGATTCACTAAGATTTTCCAATATTTCTCTGAGAGCGTCCCAAATTCCGATCTGTCTTCCAACCCTCATGACTCTCCTCCGACTCACGCTGACCTCTTTAAGCGGCGAACAAGCGGTGCCAGTGGCACAACATAATCTATCACGGCATGAATTCAGAGCCTGACAAATCAAAACTTCTCTCCTGTAAAATCGACATTTTCTCCGATCTCAGCAAAGCAGATCACATGCCATGCGAAAATGTATAAAGCGTGATTCTTTTCTCACGCTGTGTGGCTGATAAAAACCTGCCGATCGAGAGATTAAATCCAGTTATTGACCTCTGAACTCTTCCTCCTCTTCTCTTTATCATTACCCAGTGGCACAAAGATGGTATAGAGATACTGCGTGCCGTGTTTTGAATATCGTTTCATCTGCCTGCTCCTTCCTGTTGACACACTGTAGACTGTACAACCCAAACGCAGAGAGGGACATCTCTGAGATGCTGCTGGTGCCTGCGTGCGTGTTCACTGTTTTCTTGTACGGTTAATGTAAAGATGTATTCCGTGTCTTTAGCCTCTGTCACTCTATGTTTGCAGCCTCTTAACGCAGAGATTGTTGAACTGTCCTCTGCAGTTTTCATGACTTGTTTCATCCCTGTAAACAAAAAAAAGGTCATACCTCGAGGGATCGTGGGTGTCACTTGTTTTTGGCTGCCCAGCGGGAGGACAGCAAAAGGACTGTGACACACACATATGTTCTCACTCTGCTATTCAGATGAGAGACACGCTGGCACTGCTTAGAGCGAAGAGGAACGCTAATAAAAACACACTGTCCTGTTATTTTTCATCGTGTAAACGAAGCGGTTAGAGGAGACGGGGGCGGATATACGAGCGTCACGTCGAAACAAACCTTTTATGGCGCAAACCTACATACAAATTCCTACAGCTTTTAGCATGACATTTAGCTCGGAGAAAAAATGCCGTGCAATCAGACACAAGTTGAAGAATTAAAACAAGTACAAGACAGGAGTATCCCGATGCCCAAAGAAGGTAACAAGAGAGCAGACAGCTATTGCTCAAAGTCACGGGGAAATGAGAGAACAAGAAAAGCTGGAATCTTGGGAAAGTTTAGGACGGTGACACACACAGGACCAGGAGGAAGAAGCTCGGTGTGTGCAGAGCAGTTAGATTTGCATAAGCGCAGTGTTCTGGTTGAATATGGGATAAGCGGTGACTTCACATCTTTGAACGAGCAAAACCACAAAATGAACCAAACAGCTGCATGTTTAGCTGCAATTAGCCACATTTATACATTTAATGTGGAGTTACACATGAGGCGTGCTGTCATGTTTTTAATCTAACAGAGTGATCCTTGTTGCTGTGCAATGCAAACTGATTTGAAACAGACCGTGACAGCGACCTACTGATACTGGATGATACTGTAGTATCAGATCTTATCCAGTTAGGTTTATTACTGTGAGCTGAACACAACCGAGAGAGGAAAAGCATTTAGCAGGGTATTGCTGCTGATACTGGTGAAACAAAGCTGCGTAAATGGATGTGATAATATTTAGTTTGTAAAGCAAAAACTCGAATTTATTAGTACTTAAACAAAACTTTGCTTTAGAAATAAAACTCCAATTAAATCCTCGTCTCTACTTTGGTGGTTTAAGTTGCAAATAATGACAAGAAGCCAGAAAGTCCCTGTGCCCGGCCAAAGCAAGTAACTCCCTGCAAAACCACAGCTTGTATTTTTTACATTTCTGTTTGCATGAATAAAACAAACAAGCTCTAATGTGTTATTTAATCTAATTCAGCCAACCGAGCCGTTTCCTCTTTATGCTAAGCTAAGTTATCTGGCTCTAGCTTTCACATTTAAGCAAACAGACTTATCTCTAAAAATGTCAAACTACTCCTTTAGAGCTAAAACGTCTGTACAGTACTGAAGAGGGGGGTGACGTTTTGGACCGCTTGTATATGCAAAAAAACATAAAATACCGTGGTATTATCTTTTAGTGAGCATGTAAACAGAGGCGGTGTTGTTCAGGGACCAGCAGGCATCAGGAAAACCACAGCGCCCTATCTCTTCCCAGCATCCACAGCTCCTCATTAGCTTCCAGATAATCTCTGCCCCGTGATTTTTGCCGGACTGTCAAAACAAGTCCCCGACCCCCTCCCCTCCGAGGATGCTTACAAATAGTATGAAGGGCACGGCAGGGATGAATATGTGCGTGTCTGTGTGTGTGTGTGTGTTGCATCCCTGTTGCTCGGGTTGTTTAGGAAGTAGACACAGAGGTCAGTGAGTCAGCTCACTAACACCAATGAAGCGACAGTAATTCACTAGAACTCACAGTTCATCAACTCTGAACTGGCCGACTGCCACGAACAATATAAACATCCCCGGAGGAACCTCCTGAAACGTTACGTACTGTGAGCAAACACCATCGCGCTGTTGACCAGACAGAGCTCTTCTTCTTTTTTTCTGGCAGAGATAAGAAACCAGAACATGCTGTGATTCGTCTACGACCGGTTCATGACATACGTCACCGTTCTTCACTGCATAGCTTAAATATTTCAACATTAACATCACAGAGAAAAGTAGTGCTCATACATGCCTTTGTGAGCACACTGCGAGTGTAGCTTATTATGACAGGAGCATAAGGAAACAATTAAATGAGAATAAAGTAGTCATCTAAGTGGCTTCTGATCGATTCTACAGTATGAAACACATCGTTTGAGATGGTTTTGTCGCTGCACACAGACTGAGGTAACTATCCATTATACTATAAATCAGTTTACTAATGACGACGGGTATTCAGCCTGTAAAAACAATTGTATAAAGTCTTCTTTGGGTTTTATCTTTCCCCCTACTACAACCCCAAGTCCAAAAAAGTTGGGATGCTGTAAATCTGTAAAATTTATCCCGGAGGATACGATGTACTTGATTTCCAAACCAATTTTCCACTTCCTGTCAGTCCATCTCAGCATTTCATTTCATCAGATGCAGCGACAAACCCACAACGGTTTTCTGAGCCCCTGTAATAATATCCTTTATACAAAAGGTCAAAATTAATGCAGAGCTGTCAGAAGGGTCAAAGGTTACGGCCATTCAATGCTGGTTTTCAGCCTCGCTCCTCACGAGTAGAAACTTTGAAACTTTTATTCATATCATGAATTTCTCACTGTAATTGTGCAGTGAGAAATGTTGTTCTTCAACTGTTCCCCATGATCCATGATCCTTGCTTATGAATGCCTTTCGAGGAAGCCCCTTTCTACCTCAATCGTGATACTACCACCTGTTACCAGCAGCCTGTCGGTACTTGATTCAAACAGGTGTTTTTTGAGCATGACACAACTTTCTGAAAGTTTGAAACTTTTTTGAGACAGACATCAGATTGTATATCTACAAAAAACAACGAAGTTTACCAGTTTGAGCAGTAAAAGTCTTTGTACCGTATTCACTTGAATATAGGCCTTTGCAAATCTTTGCAATCTGTTTTTATTTAGGTTTTACACAGCGGCCCAACTTTTTTTGAAATTGGGGGATTATATATGCGAGTACAATGCTTTATTATCTTTGGGTGTATTGGGCCGTTGAGGAAAATGTTGCACATCATGCATTTCTTTGTCGTGAAGTAAAGTGAGTGACCGCCACAACCAAACACATCCAAGTAAACACTCCCTCGTACTTGTAGTTTACGAGAGCACTGTGACATTTGGCAGCTTTTCTGCAGGTTGTGACGAGAGGACATATTTTGTGTTTGCTCGTCTTCGCTCTCCGTTGCTTCATTGTGTTTTGGCTGTCACGCTGGCATCATTCTCCCCCCATGACTCATCAGGATTCAGTCTATTTTGTTATCTTCTGCCCTGTTTTCCCCTCTCTACCCCCTCCTTTTCAATCTCTCTCACATTCCAGTGCAATTCCTGCTGTTCTGTAAAAAAAAAAGAAGCCACAGCTGATTGGAGATGAGACACACAGCAAGCATTCAGCTTTCTACAAAAACACTTGTTCTTATCGTCAGTGCAAAAAAATGTAAACATGTCTTCATACAACATCCAGACGTGAGACACAACAACAGGACGCAGGATCTGATCATCTGAATGGAGATCAGCTAAACAGCAGCCCCTGCTTAACCCCTGTGGCCCCTGTTGCAACCAGTGACAGGGGTTCCCTCCTGCCTCTTTAAGCTCTATACGGGGGGCCAAGTGTGTGACGAGGAGGGGCCCCTAACCTCTGAACCTTGACCCTGATTCAAACCAAGCCACACTGCCTTCAGGCCGATCCGACAGACAGATACACTCTGCATTTCAAGTCTGCATTTCATAACAAGACCGGACCTGTTCTCCATTCCCCTCATGCGCTGAGCATCACATCAACACCAAGTCCCTCATGTACTGTATGACAGCCTCATATTTTCCTGCACAGAAACAACACACTGAGACACACACACACACAGGAACAAATACAAAGAGGCACTGACGTAGACCAGACCATCAACAGGCTGAATCTAATTAGCTCTCATCTGTTACTGAGAGAGGCTTTGTTTCGCACCGAACCTCCCGGAGCCTGCGAGTCAGACGCCACATGAAACGCATCCAGCTGGGATGTAAGAGCGGACGAGTGCTCCCTGCATGAGGAGAGGATGGCTCTGTGTAAGACCAGACACAATTGTGGATAGGCTAACTGTCTAATCGATATTGAAAGGAGGAAAAACAGAGAAATACAAACAAAGAGGCAGAATAAAAATGAAATCCAGAGTCCTTTCAGGGTGCCACAAGGGCGTTATCATTATAAACTTCTCCTGCAGCAGGCTGCCACCTCACATTTTTGTGCCACACTAATCTCTAGGCTATTCTTAAGTTACATAAAAATGGTAACAGAGCAGTACTCAGTAACATCAGATACCCCGAGTTGAGATAGAGAAAAGGTTTGATCAGTGCAGTATCCATCAGAGAAAATCAATCCTTCTGGGCTTCTTCCAGATAAAAACATTTGGAAATATCCTCCTCCAGTCGCATATGATAAACCTTTGATTTCTTAACACAGCTGGCATCCATTCTTCGTCAATCAACCACATTTCTGTGCACTTCTAGAAAAACTAAGTCATTTAATCACGTTGCACGTTTCCAGTAAACTAATTAACCTCTTCAACCCAGCGGTGGGTCAGTCATGCTGTGTAGCCGAGCTTTGTTCAAACTCAAATAACTTTATTCTAGATTCTAGAAACCAAATATGACGGGCTGGAGTTTCAGAAAATGTGTAAAAAATGATGCACAATGTGGAATATTTCCATTTTGACGGAGTGGTGCAGCCGTAACAAACATTTAAAGGGGATAAAAACAAAATATGAAACATATACAAGTTATTACACGATAATGCTCAATGGAATCATGACAATAATTTCATTTACAGACCTATGCAATCATCTACAGCGAGAAAAGACAGAGTGACTGACTGACGGGCCGACAGGCGATCAATAAAGAGCCATTAGCAACAGGAACCCGGCTGCTTTGCAGCGCTGCGCCACAGCGGCCACTCCCCTCTCCCCACAGTAAACAAGGTCAATGATGACTGATGTCCTTCGCCCACCTATACACCCGCTGCACGATATTTGTACAGCATCAAGGACTTCCTCATGCAAACACAGAGGGAGAAGGCCAAACCACAACGCTTGCATGGAACTGCCTTTCAGCCTCAACTGCAACACAGAAAGCATCTGAATACAGTTAATGTGTGTGTGTGTGTGTGTGTGAGACACCATGTTTCATGCACCTGCACACAGATTATGAGTTGCGTTTGTGTGTGTAACTCTGACCCTTTAAGTGTGATGTAAACATGTTCGGAGCGTCTATATTTGTGAGCACCTGTGCTCGCCACACACTCACACGCTCCAGGTTAATGATTGCGGATGCGAGGTGTGAGCGGCGCTGCAGCTGTCGTCTCCAGCCGGCCCGGAGCTGTGGAATGCAAGGAGGGGGTTACGGTGTCGAGGTGGGAGGGTGGAGGTGTTAAGGTGTGAGAGACGTTTTAATGGTGTTAATGGACTGATGCAGGACACTCTGTAACACACGCGCTTTACTGTCATGCTTTCAGTGTAGCTCTGACACAATAATTATGGTGGTCCAAATACCAATCATGTGTTCATTTTGTTTCAGGGTGGCGGACAGTCCTGTCCCACGATGCACAAGTGGAGAAATAACTTCTGCAATGACGCTGAAAAAGTGGAAAATGGCATGCAGCAGTGGGACAGATTTCATGACAACTTAGTTTCCCAACTTCAAATCCAGCAAAAATGCAGCATGAGTAACTCTTGTTAACTTCTGCATCACTTTCTATCAGTACAAAAAAATTATTACACCCATATCTAATGCACTAAATCAGAACTGAACTGCTATAAAATGTGCTATGAAGAAATTGACAAAGTTTATGTATTTATAGTTTTAGTATAGTGAAGTGGTGTCCATGGTTTTTTGTTCGTGATCACAGGTTGCATACACCGCCATCCAGATATTGGTTGAGAGGATTATTCTATATTTTGAATGATTGGTTGTAGAAAGCCCCTTTATGTATGTTATTTTGTATGAATCATTTGAAAATAAAGTTTTTGCACATCACAATGGTTACCACACTAACACGTGAAAGGGCAAACAGAGACAAAGATCCCTCTGAGCAACACTTAAAGGTCCAGTGTGTAAGAATTAGGAGTATCTAAAGGCAGGAATGGAATACAGTATTCATTAGTATGCTTTCATTAGTGTACAGTCACTTTTTCACTTATCATTTATAATAAGAACAGTTGTGCTTTCAGCAAGAGCCGATCCTCTTCCATGGAGTCCGCCACGTTGAACCGTAGCTCAGAACAGACAGACCAAACACTGATCTAGATATGGACTTATATATGCCCCAGAGTTTTTCTTACATGCTTGGAATATAAAATTAAATAGGAATATTAAGAGTCACCAGTCACTGGTGAAAGAAAATGGGAGCTCAGCATCAAAATCTCTGCATTTTTAAACAGCAACAGGTTCTTCCTTCAGTCTCAAGTTCTAGCTATTCTTAAAACGTCAAAATAAAAATTGAAGTGTGGTCTATGGTTAGCAGCTCGTTATATTCATCTTGTAAACCCCTCAGGTCCTGACCCCCGGGTGTGAAACTGGAACTAGAGCTGGGACACACTGTACAAAGATGGAAAATCACATACATTCCCAGCATTGCAGTATTGTCTGTGCTATGTACCTACTACGTGGTGAAACCATCTGCTAACAATCACAGAAATGCTTTCCTCTGCAGCATCATGCAGCTGTCTTCAGTTAACGTTGCCGTGACCGGGAGCCAATCCTGGACCTGCTGACTAGATGGGCCTCTGTGGTCTGAGGTTTGCAACCTTTCTGAAGTGTTTGTCCTGTGATCGGCTGGATCAGCGGGCGTTCAGAAAGGACTAAGGGACAGTTTGTGGATCAGCCAAAAGCCTCTGTCTGAAGTTTGGGGTCTGGACTGTTGCAAATGATCTTGAGGAAGCTACCGTGTGAGTTCTTGGATCGTCAGGAGAAAGTAAAAATAAAATACTCTGTCATCAGGTCACGTCTGGACACAGTCACTCAGGGGGATCATGCTGCGGCGTATCACAGAACAAACAGGGGTAAACGGGTACACGTGCCGCAGGGACGCAAGAGGAGCTTCAATATCGACCGGCTCGCTTTAAGATTTTCATAAAAGCGATCTCATGTTTCCCATCGTCAATATACTCCAGCGTCACGTGGCACAATGCAGCAGCAGAACATCAGGGATGCTGCTCCTCATCCTGCCCTCTGCCCCGCCCTGCTGTCCGCTGCCTCTATTGATCTCACCCACAAACCCTGCACTGCTACATTAGAGCAGCCCTGCTAACAACATTAAACCAGTCCCACCGGACGCCATCGCGACTGCTCTTATCAAACGCACACTTTCATCCCTTTCCTCCCGGGCGGCTCTGATTCTCAAACAAACACACAAAGTCTGATTCGGTTTGCGTCTCATTTTGAACAAATGAAACATTTAATGAGGTTACAGCGTGATTTTGCATCTCACTGTTGGTCCTTATCGTCTTCAGCTAAACAGATTAGAGTCGAATCACAAGGTGGAGAACGGAGGGAAAGACAAGGCGGGCTAATGTGCCATAAAACTGCCTTCATGAAGATGAATTCCTCGCCAAAGACAAGCGAGATAACACGCAGAGAGAGGCCCGGCTAAATGAGAGCTGGGTGTTGGTTGAGACATGCAGGGTCAAAGGTCAGGTATGAAACAGGTCATGGTTGAAGTCAGCATATGTAAAAAGAGAAACATACAAGACAGAGTCACACTGGAGGATATCAGACACTTTAAGTGTAATTTTACGAGTTCTTGTTCATTAAGGCAACAGTTTTGTGGGCGCGCGCACAGCAGTTGTTACACATTTACTACAAAGCGTTGGCGCTATAACGCCGCACGTAACGAGGGTCAAATTAAAAAAGATAAAAGCGGGTTTAAGGTGTTTGAAGGAGCATTCTATTACAGCGACAGATACGAGCAGAGAGGGTTCAATTAAAGTGCGACCACAGAGAAAGGAAGTGTTTGCTGGAAGAGAGGGGGGAATAAACTCAACCATGACAGATATAAAAAAGAAAAAGGGAAGAGAGCGAAGGTAGCAGATTCATGAACCAAAGGGAAATATCTCAGCGACTCTCTTGACACGACCACATCACACAGGGAGGCTCTGAGGTTAAATCAAAGCAGACACACACACACACACACACACAATGCCAAGCCAGAGCCAGGATACCAAACCATATGCCTCCCTCAACAAGAAGACCACCGCCCAGGGTGACATATCTTACCTCATGACTTCACTATGACACATCAGGGCTTCAATGAGCACATTCCTGGACTGCACACCAGCAGAAACTGGATATATGACTGTGTCTCCTTTCTTTTTTTAATAATGATTTAGTGAAAAAGCAGCAAAAGACTAGCACAGGGTGTTCACTTCAGAGGATGGATGCAGCTGGAGGAGGGAGGGGGGTGAACTTTTGTGCAGAATATGAGCAGATGTTGTATGATACAGTCATGGAGGAGCTCTTTGACTTGAGGTCTCACATTTCCCCATCAGTCCTAACACCATCCGATGACTAGTTTGTTTCATATTTACACAGCGATTAAAGCTAATGACCTGACTAATCTGATTCATAATCAAACACATGTGATGACTCTCAAAGCAGCAGCACCATCCCTGCTCGGGACGTCCCGCCTCGATTGACAGCCTGCTTGATGCGGAGAGAGGCAGGACAAAAGACTGGAGGCAACCCCCCCGGGGGGGGTGTTAAATCAAATTCATGAGGCTACGCACCATTTGTCGCCCACAATAGTGAAACGCAAGTGACCACAACACTTTGTTTCTGTACAGTACCACCGTCGGTGTGTGTGTGTGTGTGTGTGTACATAGTGGCTGTTTAACTAGTGTTAATCCTCTTAGGAAATCACGCTCTCTGACCAGCCGCAGCGCCGCGCGGCTTCAGCCAGGTATATACATGCAGGGGGTCGGTGAAGCAGCTCCGGGTACTTACATGGTTCTCAGAGTAGGGTGGTATTCCAACAAGGCAAAAAGCAACTCCATTCATTGGACGGCAGAGACTGTCGAGCTGCGACGACGACGGGCAGGTTTGTTGCTGCACGCGCGGCAGACGTTAGGCTCAAAGAGTCACGGTGGTCCCGCTCAAACACAAACTTAGAACTTCAACGCTCATTTCCTTCCTTAATAATAATACAAAAAAAAAAGCTCCCGTTGTTTCGGGGACCGTTCACTGCGCTCCCTCCTCCTCCTTCTCCTCCTCCTCTTCTCCTCCTCCTCCTTCTTCTTCTTCTTCTTCTTCCGCCAGACCGCATCAGTTGTACATAACTAAATCCCTCTGTGCGCGAGCCTGCCTGGAAACCAACTGCAGCAACGTTCCAAACACGCGAGAGGACGCCGGAAGTCAGGAGGCCCTTCCTTTCAAAGTAAAAGTCAACAGAAAAGGAAGGCGGCTACGTTTACGACAAAGGCGTTGCGTGTGGGGCGTTGTAACATTTTTGGCATCTGTACATATGAATGGTTTCTGAGGAAAATGTGTCGTAAATCAACAAAATTGTGTTCCTCGTCTTTACTAGACCTAATCCCAGCCTTTTATGTCGGTACCGGAAATGCTATATTTGTATTGTGGTTAACTTGACACAATGGTTTATTGAAGGGAGACAAATTAGAAGAGGGTGCGTTGGGTAAATCTGTGCGCTCCGCCCTGCAAACCCACAGCGTGCGGGCTCCCTCTGGCTGAGCCAAAAACACTTGTGTGGATCATGGGAGGGGTGACTGATGCCAACAAGACAGAAAAGTAAAAGTAGTTTAGTTTAGTTTAGTATTTACAGCCTATATCAAAGTAAAACTGCTATAATTGCAGTGTGCTAATACTGAAGTAGAAATTCTGTATACAAAAGGACAGAAGTATTATCAGTACAATTTTGATATCAAAGGTAAAACTAGTAGTTTCAGTACAGTGTAGTTTAAGTGTGACGTAGTATAAAATTAAGTAAAGTATCTCAAAATTGTACTTGAGTAATACTATCTCAAATGATCAAGTTGTATTTATGTTTTTTTTATTAACTGATTCATTGTTTGTATATGAAATCTAAAAAAGAAAAAAAGTTTAAATGACTTTACCAAAGTCTAAAAGGACACACTCAAATGACTTATTTTGGTGAAACAATAGCCAAAAAAAGCCAAAAATCTTCACTTTACTTTCACAGACCAAAGGAAAACTTGAGAAGAAACAACCAGTAAATTTCTATCATTTTTACTTTAAAAAAAAATGACTTTAACGATGAATCTGTCATCAAGATAGTTTAACTGATCGCTAACTGTGATGTACTGTCAAAGCAGTGCACCACAGGTTTATTAACTGGGATCCATTAGAAATCATAACCACAGCATTAACAAAAAGCACATAAGTCTGAAAGAGTGCGTGACTCATGATAAACAGATCAGAAAAGCTAAACAAAGACTGAACCTCAATGAGAGATGTCAGCATTCCTTCCACACCCAGACAGAATAGGCTATACTTAATACATTCTCGGAAAAAGTGTTGACAGACATGTATTTTTAGCCACTTTGGCTGCAGATTAATTCTGTCCTGTGAATCAATAGGCGTACAGTAAAGTCAGAGGAAGCTTACTCATCAGTAGAACAGGAATCTCAAACTGCTGGTTACCCTTCATCATACTATATTTGCTTCACAGTGGCATTATGTGTAGTAGGTGTAAACATTAGCTTCAGGACAGATGAAGGAGGAAATAAAAAGTGATAACGAATGAAAAGAAGATAAAAAATCTGGAGACATGGTGCTGGTTCAAAGCTGGGGGCCCATGTGGCTACTATTACTCTGAGGGTTGCGAGTATCAGAGAGCCACTTCAAAAGCCTGCCTGCCTATGGGGAAACAGAGTGGAGTCATACAGGGGAAAAAGCAGCTTACGGGAGCCTTCCCACGCCAAGAGCTGCAGCTGCCAACTCGACCCTCCTGTATCCTCTGTCTGCTCACTCTCCAACCTCTGGCCCGCTCCGAGACACACAATACCCCAGCCAAAGGCTTACAGAGGACACTCTCCAAAAGTCCTATTCCTGACCTTCGCTCATCTCCCATTTGAGATGGATAATTACCATGTGTGACCTACATTCCCCTCCAGGTTACTCATATAAAGTAGTTTCTGTGAGTACATGGGCTGGTTGGAAATCCACCATGGCAGAGGAAAAGCCCACAGAGGCTTGGCGGTGCTATCCTGGTCTTAAGGTGGGAGAGCAGGGCAGATGGTCTTTGTGAAAAGGTTGGCAGTCTGTACTCATAGAGTTTGCTTTTTGAGGGGGTCAAGGGGCGTGAGGGCTGCCACAGCTGGACTTTTTCTATCTTCTCCGACCTCCATTCAGGAGCTATCTCTGCAGCCTCTCTGTCTCTCCTTGTAGTCCATGTGTTTTCTATTCCGGCAGACCAAGGGATAAATCAGCCTTTGAGCCGACACTCTTCTGTGGGAAGAGTGATCCGATGTTAGTGAACCCCTCCTGTGTTGGGGTTTGTCCACATCTTTTCCCAGATTGCATGTAGATACACGCTCACGCTACGCATCAATTTGCTTGTCAGGCGGACGAAATTGGCTTTCTATTATTGATGGCTGCCGGGTGCAGAGAGAAGGAGGAAGATTTGTGTGTTTGAGGTGTCATGTGTCATATCTGAGCAGGCGAAATACAGGAAAGAGCTGTAATTGTATCCATATCTAGCCAAAAAAAGTTGCTTTTATCTCACATGCTGCACTTGATGTCTGAGGACTCCCTCATTCCTGTGCTGTGTCTCTGGGTCAGTCATAGTCACTGACACACAGCCTCAAGCAGAGTATCTGATGGTGATGCGAGGTAGCACACCCCGGGGGCCGGATGGGGAGCATCCAGAGACTGCTAGAAGCCTCTCATCGGTCATTACGTAATCACACACACAGCCTGGCGCCTTCTAGGACAAACCCATAAACAACCATCATCCTATTTACTCGCTTGACCTCGCCAACTCCCACCTCGCTACGCTGGCTTTGGCTCTGGAAGTGGTCCGGCCTGGGCCTGAACAAGAGATTCCCACTCTGCTTCTGACAGAGGGAGTGTTGAGTGGGTGGGTGGGCATCCCCTGTCCTCTTTCATGCCATTCTAGGCCACTTCACAGAGCGTGTGCACTGGCATGTTACAGTTAATTGTGGTCACTCCATTTATTTAAACTTCTACCTCCCTCCAAGGCTTCTGCCTCCTCATTCTTTCATATCTCCTCTGTTACACTCCACTCCCCTCAAGTTACTGAGTCTGTCCTTTCAGTGAATGTCCGTCACCCTCCTTTGCACACTCATACTTTCAGTCTGAGGGGAGCAGTTGCCAGATCTTTTCAACATCATTTACTTTAAGCCTCTACAGAGTGTGTAACTCTCCACTATCCCTCTGCTTGATACAGTTGCATTTAATGAAGGTGCTTGGATGGTTTTCCTACTGCTAAGAGCCAAAAAGACACAAGTCCTGCCATGCTATCCACTGCTCTCTCTCTCTCTCCCTCCCTCACTCTCTGTTGATTTAATATAAAGAGCAACTTTCTCTCTGTCCACGTCTCGAATGTAATGAGAAGCCGATTATCGCTGTCTGGGCCTGATAGAGTGAAATGTGTCCTCTGAGCAGTGTAAGCGGTCAGCCAGAGTCAAGAGCCAGCGCCAGTGTGAAATGTGGACTATAAGCTTACAGGAATATCTGCAAGTTATGTTCACATATGCTCAAGCTTAAGTTGTAATGTTCAGCTGCTTATTGCTAAGCATGAACACATACATGACTGTGATTGAGACGTAGATGTCATTGATATATTGGATATTTATGTACTCGTGAATGAGATGCAGATATGTGAGTAATCCCGCTGTACGTCTCACACTGTTTGGCTGCCTGTTGACACAGAGGCTCCTGTGGCACTCCTTTGAAGGGGGTTTGCGGGAAGGTTAAGGGGAGGGAGGGAAACAGGGGGCGCGGCGACCCCCGGCCTGTATAGAGCCGTAAATTCCCCCTCTCTTTGTGACAGGAGGAGTCCTCTTTGTCTGGCCGGACAACTGGCACGAGAGGAGGAAACAGCTGACTGGTCAGCACAGACAGGCATTGTAACTGTGCTGCACAGGCACATAGAAACGTGATGGAAATGTTTCGATTTTTACATAAAATATCAAAGAACTGAGTCTGATCTTCAGGTCTATCATAAATCCATTATAATCGCTCCATCCCATGAACCAACGAGAGATCAGATTTCGGTGTTTCCATTATGAGAATCATTTTAAAGATGCTTTCAGATATTCTTTTTACTTTTAATTTCATGGCTGCAGAAAAAGTTTCAATGATGCACCAAACCTTTTGGACCATCCCAGTGTGTCTGCAAGTCATTAAATTTAGGTTTAAATTTAGTTTAGATTTTGCATGTGTTTTTTTTGCTGGGTTGGTTTCTGGTTTGCCTTCATTTCCCTGTGATATGAAAATTAATGAGTAGGCTCTGGAAACTTGCATGAGTCCCGTAATCCATCTGCATTTAGTTGGTTGTGACATTATCATTGAATGATGATGCTGTTTAAGTGAATTTAAAAGGTCTGCGCTGCATCACGGTAATGTAGCTTTCAAAGGGGTTTTCATGCTGCGCTAAATCGAACGGAAACAAACAGAGGTCTGGAGAAAAAGCTCTGATGAAGATATACATGAAGTGACTCCGTCATGTTGTTTTATGGTGGCATGTAGGTCCAGTTTTAAATGTTCAATCTAACCACCATCTCTACACTTTGTCTCGTGTGTCCTCTCTGTTCCTTCTCTCTTCGCCTCATCCCACACTACATTTCACTCTAATCCCCCTCCTCTCTTGCAGCTGCCTCACTCATTCTCCTGCAAGCTGCAGAGACTCCGACGAAATACAACTGCAAGCCCGTTGACACGACTGGCTGCTGTACGGCTGCAGAGACGGGTCGAAGTTTTGGCTGTTGGCTGGAGAAGACGCTTGGTTGGGTAAGATAAGGAAGAGAATGACTCATTGGTATTTGTTTCAACATGTAAAACTTTTACTAGGTTTTCTGTATCTACCATGCAAGCTGATACACTATCTCGTCCACAAACTTGGACTGCTGAGACTGTACTTCATGAAGTTTTTTTTTTTTTGCCTTAACATGGCGAGTGCTGATTAGAGCGGCCATGTGGGAGTGTTTGAGATAAAAGAACAAAGAGAAGGAAATCCCCCCCGAGTCTGACAAGAGTAGTGGGTGTTCAGGTGTCACAGTTTGCACAAATGACCACTGATTCATTTCCAAGAACTCTCCAATCTGTCTCCATGAATCTATTCCTCAAAGCTCCAGACAGACACAGACGACAACAACTACTGAATCACATCCACGGCCTTCCACTGTTTCTATAAATGATAGCTGTTACTATAAATGCTTGGCACACATTCTTCAAAGGACATCCCTGCAGTGTCTCCCCTCCACCTTTTTCTTTTCCCCTAAATCTTCTCTGAGAGACAGCGAGGGAAAATAAACAGACACTCATAGTTCCAGTAGCAGCACAGTGAGTTTCCTTCCTGCTGCCCGTCACTTCATAAAGCCTGAATGTGTTTGCAGCCGCTTTACCTTTCACAGCCCCACTTCCTGCCTCTAGCATCACTTCCTGCGGCACAGTGGGGGAGACAATGGAAATGAGCTCTGTGGATGAAATGTCTTCAAGTCACAATCGGGAACTAGTTGATCTGATATCATCACAACAGAGAGTTTTCTGCTGGTCACTCATGAGTCAGGAACGTCCTAAAATAACTCACGGAAAATTAGAATGACATATTATTAGAGCAGGTGACATGTTTTCCCGAATATACCAGCCTGAATAAACAAAAGGTGATGGGATATTGAATGATTTCATTTCTTTTTTTACTCTTGGAAAAACCCAGCTTGATTTGAACACGCATCCTAAAATTTGACTATTGGATGGATATTTTAAGACAGGTCTGGCAAGCTTTTGAGCAAAGCCTTAAAAAGAATTAATAATAAAAATAATTCTTCTTGCTGTAATAAAAGTGCTTTTATATCATGTAGTTTTTACACAAATAGACTTTGTGTAAAGTAATAGAATTAGTCAGATATTTACTCATATGAAGTCTCAAAAAAAAGGTTGTAAAACAAAGTTGAAAATGATTTTAACTCACACATTTGGTGATTTAAATTAAGGATCCTATACGGCAGATCTCTTGAGCATTAACGAAAGCTTAAAGCCACACCTCTTACCGTATATACAGTAAACTGAATAATCCTGGATGTGCGAGGGGATCATATCCTAATCCTAGTGTTTCCCCCATCCTTAAAACTCTGAGATAAGTTTGTCTAGACATGGCCTTAAAGCAGGGTGTTCTCCTTTTGGAGGATAGGAGGCCACACGAGAAGCTTTGACAGATTTTTAACCTTCATCCCTTCGTCCCCCGGTTTAATCGAACCAAGCATCAGAAACACACACCGGTTCACACGTCCTAAATGCTGTTGTCAGTTTCCTCGGTAGAACTGTAATTCTAGTGTTAGACTTAATGCTTGAGTCTAAATCATAGGCAGAGATAAGAACAGAGTGAACAAAAGACTGACATTAGACTTTATATACACACTGTACACACACTTAGTAATGCTGAATCTGAAAGGAATGTCAACTCACAGGAACACAGATTCATATAAATGTTCAAGAAACTATAAAACATATATCTTTGTGTGAGGATGTTGATCAATGAAGGTGAGAAACTAAAGAGGATTATATATTTTCCTCAATGAATTAACTTAAATGTGCACTGTCATCAACATCCTATTATTCTGAGTTGAATTCTGTAAAGAATACCTCCATCTGTTCCTCTGTAGAGATTTCCCTAAATAGATAATCCTCAGTCCCCCCCTTAAAAGATAAAAACTGAACCACAGTTGCATGTGGAAACCACAAGGGGGCTCAGTACAGTGCTAACAGGACCAAGCGGGATAAGGGTGGAGCATGAAAAAGTGAAGCTGTCCTCACATACAGTCTTGTGGTGAGTCTCTCATTTTATCCCCCATCAGTGGGATTTAACAGGATTTATGGAAATGATATTGACGCAACCGGAGCCAGAAAAAAATGTGAAAGAAATGTGTCTGACTGAGCAGCATGTAAAGGAACAGTATGTTCCATTCAGGGCGCGGGAGCCATAAATACACAAGAAAAGGTGGATTAATATGTACTGATGCACATGCAGGGTGAATGTGAATACGAGGGGGAAAGAGGGGGAGAGTGTGTGTGATGAAATATAGTTCATATCTTCAGTAGTTTGGAAAATAGGCAAAGAGGTCAGTGGCTCATTAAGTGTACAGTTCATTATTGATACGCAGCTGTGGCGCAAACTGACAGTGGAGCAGCTCTGTGCCCTGTTTAATGATCAAAGTAATGAAACAGCAGGCATCAGCTGCACAGCTGTTCATCCCACATCCTCACACATAACCTGGACACTGACGTCGAGGAGCAAATAAAAAAAAGAGCAGGAGGGTTGAAAACTAACACCAACAGATAGAAACAGACTGCCGGGGTCATGGGCTGAAGTCAAAAACACGCTAAACAAGCTCATTAGATTAAAATGGACCAACTCAGCAGCAAACAGTCTCCTAATTGGATGTCGTCCTCATGCTACTGATAAACCTCATCCCTCATGTTTTGTTCCATTAACCCCTGCTCAGCTGCTCTCATACCGTGGCCTGCAGATCCCTCTAATGCAAAGTGCTGCTGACAGGAAGGGCTTTAACCACACGGGCTAACCTTTGACCCCTGCGGGAGAACCCCCCCCAACCCCCCACCCCACTGCCCTCTGCCATCTGCATGCATTCATTCAATGCTCACCACTCAAGTGCATTGAGGTTGAGGTCCAAAGGAGTCGTCCTAAGCTGAACAGGAGCTGTTTACTTCCTACAGATATGTGTCCTAGTTTCTGTCAGGAGGACAATCTGCCCATTGTATGCCTGCAGGCATCTACCAAGAAGTGGTCTCACAATCCTGTACAGGCTGAATTAAGAACATGAGCCCTGTATTGACATCCTTCACACGCAAAGACGCACATTTGAAGATCTTCATCCTGCACTTGACGTGATGTTTGGGGAAAAACTCAATAATAGGTTGACAGTTACTTATAAATATGTTTTGATGTATGTTTAAATGTGCAAAAACAGCACAAAAACTTTAACTATTTAGAAGGATTACCATAAGATTTTAAATTCATGAGAATGAACTCACTTTTTTATCTAGCGCCATCACCAGGTGACAATTTCAATTTGTCCAGCGTTGGTTGCAAAACAAGCAACATTCCCATCAGCCTCGGTTATTATATATTAGCATGCATTCCTGTTAAGATGCTGAAAATGGTAATCATGTTATATTTTAGCTCAGTGCAGCCTCACAGAGCTGTTAATCTTGTTATGGACAAAAAAAAAATCATAAGAATAGCAAGCATGAGTGGATCAGATCTATAAAAATATAAATCTACATTTTTCTTATGTTTGTTTTAAGCAATCGTTATCAAGATGATAACACACATGCTGCATACTTGGCCAGGGTCAATAAAGAACTCCCACGGGCGCAACAAATGAGTCCTGCAGCTTAAAATCTCTACTTTCCTCTCATAGCGTGGTAAATCTTCATTTTGCTTCGCCTCTTCGCTGTGTTGCAAAACTGTCAAACAGGTCAGAGGAGCTGCAGCAGATCCCAGCATGGGTGAGAAGATCGATACACGCTTATATGCGTGTGTTTAATTTCAATTTAGATGCAAATACGCGTACAAAGTTCACTCTTTCAGAGTCTCTCCGTCTCTGCCGCTCAGGACAATAGAATGAGAAATTCCTCACAGTCCAAAGATTGGAGAGCTGTGGGCAGAGGGCTTTGGGGTGCCATGGGTGCGGCGTCAGATTAGACCACCTGTTCCACCATGAGGCACGCACGCACACACACACACACACACATAGACATCCATTATTTTCCTTTATCCTTCCCTCTCTCACACTTGCCGTCTCTCACATTCCCTCTCACTATCTCGTTTGTAACTAAATAAGACCCTTTCTTCTCACACACACACTCACACACACACACACAAACTTTCACTCTCATAAAATATCTCCTTCCACGGCTGCTTCGCTCTGAGCTAATTTTGTCTGCATTCCATTTTAGTCACATCTATGGGAAACAGACAAAACAATTTGCCAGATAACTCTGGCTGAGAGCCACACACACATATACACACACACACACACACACACACACACGCGCGCGCATAGTACAGTTGGACATATGTCGCCTTGCCGCCCAAATCGAGCCTCCGGGGAGTCGTGTTCAGACGGCAGCATAAACACAGCAGCCTCACCCCTGTCCACATCACTGAGGCTCATCTGACAGTATCAGGGATTCCCTCCGCCTTAAGCTTGCCTCTGAGCATCAGAGGAGTTATAAAGTTCAATAAAACAGAAGTGTCCGGACCTTCTAGCTCTGTCTTTGTATGCACTTGCTTCTTTCTTTGGTTCACAGGCTGTTAAAGCAAAGAGAACCACTTGTTCCTGCATGATGGATGTAGTCAGGATGCTCCATCTCCAAACCCAGCGGTCACAGGGCCACAGTCACCGCAGCCCTGCCCAGTTCTGCCTTAATGACTATTGATTGGAAAGCACTAATGAGCCAAACTGATTTGCAGGGAGCGTGGCATTTTAATCATCCTCAGGCAAGTGTTTTCGCAATGAGAGCTTCCCTGGTGTCAGTCAGTATGTTTTAAAAAACCTATAAAAGGCAGACAGGTCCACCGAGGATGAGTTAGATCACGTGCAGAGCGAGGAGCGCCTAAACCTTGCCCCTGATTCCCTCTCACAGACAATTTATGTAACCATCCCTTTCCTGCCCCTCACTGAGCCACTGCCCTCCTTATCACTGTGCATGTGTGTGTGTGTGAGAACATGTGTCTATCCTTGCACAGGACAAGGTGAAACTTTGCAGCCTTCCACAGCTATAGTAAACACTGCATGCCTCTGTTTACACTAACAAAGCAATGTGACAGTAGATCCCTCAGACATCCCTCGGACACACACTGTGTGCCCAGAATCATCTCGGAACACCAGGCGGACGAGGCCCACGGCAGGAAACGCGAGCAGAGATAAAGCCTCACATCCACGTCGCCCAAACGACAACGATACAACGCTCACGTGACAAACAGGAAGTGCTATAATCATATTTGTCTGTTACGTCACAGTGTGGTCCGTCTATTAAAATGACAATGACCCAACCTTAGCACTGCGCCAAGGCCGCGCCGCGTCAGCATTTCACAGCACTGCGCAGTCTTATAAATAGTTTGTTTCCTGTGAGCTATATTGTGCTGTAAGCTAAACCATTTGCACCATGTTCTGGTGCAGAATGTGAACTGATACTGAAAGTGTGTGTGTGTGTGTGTGTGTGTGTGTGTGTGTAACCCTAAGGACATGACCCATACATGTGCAATTCACTTTTTCTCCAACACATTGCGTGCTCTGTGCTGTCGCCTGAGGTTACCCATTTGGGGAAAAATAAGGTTAAGAGATAAACAAAAGACACAAACAAGTGCAAACATGACACACGTACACACCCAAACACACACACACACACACACACACACAGTCTGACCAGCAGCAGTGATGACATCATCTCTGCTATAGCAGGGGGGTTAACGTCACCCCGACCTGAGCGGGCAGACACAGACAGGAGATGTCCCCCCTCACATACATAATTCACCCAAAGGAAGGGTTGGGCCACTCCCGCCACCACTTCACCCACCCTAATCTCCATCCATTCCTCCTCCTCCTCCTCCTCCTCCTTAATCACGAACCTGATGCTCGTCACCTCACAAGATGGGGAGGACGCAAAAGAACAGAGGAGGGAGGGAAAGGGGGAGGAGGATGAGGTAATCAATGACTAGGACACAAACTGGCAGTGTGTTGAGGAAGGTGTGTGGGCTATCTCCTCCTCTAAAGCGTTCAACTACAAGCAGCTGGTCGCCTCCAGCTGGATTGCAACACCTCCACACACACAAACACAGAGCTCCGGACAGCAACACAACAAATATTTAAACACAGCACTAGAAACACTCTGGTGTGTGTTTCTGGTGAAGCATCAGGTAGAGACAGTAAACAAAAGGATGACACTCTCTGTAAAGGCTGGTGACATGAGTACACAGTGTTACAAAGCAGCCGGCACGCTCGTCTCAGCCTCTATGAATGGACACTGGATGTGAACCCTGTTGCATGACATCCCGTCTCCTGCCTCCATCCTGACTCGGGGTGAGGTGGTGCCAATCTCTACATGAGACGGGGGTCACGATAGAGGATGCCTGTGAAGCCACCAAACTCAGCCACACCCCTCTTTTTTTTTATGCTTTTCTTTCCTGGTGAACAAACGCCCGGTGTCAGAGTTTTTCGGGCTGTGTCATCTCTCCAGAGGCCTGGCACTTGCTGGTGGCTGCTTGATGGCAGCACCTCTGCCGGTCGCCCCCCCTCTCCCTCCCTCCCTCCCGGAGTGAAACCTAGCTCGCCGGCGGAGGGTGGAAGGGAGCAGAGAGCACATCTGCAGGACAAGCAGCGTGCTGTGCTGTTTGTTTTCGCCTTGAGGGAATGGAAAAAGGGTGATGATGGATGATATGAATGCACCAAGAGCTGCTGCTGCTGCTGCTGCTGCTGCTGCTGCTGTATGTTTTGTCTTCAGCAATGTATGGATGTGTGAAGCACGCACTAAAAGGTGGTGGTCCCCTTCACTTCCCCTTCAGTCCCCTCCCCTCCTCTCCATCCTCTCCATCCTCACCTGGTCCATGATTTTCAGCGAGCCTCCTCCCTCCTCCTGTTCCCAGTCATGGCACGAGATCACCGGCTGCCTCTTTTGGTTCTTCTTCTTGTCCTTGTTCAGTATTCCCAACAACAATCCAACCCAGCTCTCCTCACACAGGCGAGGCAGCCTGGCAGCCGACTGCTGCTGCTGCTGCTGCTGCTGCGCCTCTCCACAGAGGCATGATTCTGTCTCTCCTTGTGTCTCTGAGTGTGACAGTCTGCTACATCCAGTCAAACACTCCTCTCCTGTCCTTTTTTCTATCCTGTCTTCTCCTCTTCTCTTTGCTGCTGCTCTGGGTGGAGGCCTGGAGGGCAATCAGGGCGTGTGCGTGAGATCCTCACCTCTCTCCTTGATAACCACACAGAGGGAAGAGACTCCCGCTCTCCGCTTTCGTTCTCGAGCTCCCTCCACTCGCTCCCTGTGTAAGCTGGCCCCCTTTGCCTCGCCTCCCCTCCCTCCTTCTCTGTCTCCACTTCCCTCCTCTCTTTCCATCTCCCCTCCCCCCCTCCTGCTGCAGCCAAACAGAGCCTGGGCGAGCGAATGAGAGCCAGGGAGCCAGGGAGAGAGGAGGGCGGAGGGCCCAGATTGGTTGCCGGGAGGATCATGTGACTCCCGGCAAAGGACTGAGGGACCCTCTACCAGCTGTCCAGCTCATGCTTCCCTGAAAACCTCTGTTGCCATTGACAACAGCTGCCGTGCAACACACCAACCACAGATCCCCAGACACAAAGCCATTGGCTGGCAGGATTTATGGCCCCCGCCTCCTATTGTGGAAAGGGGGGGGAGCATGTTGGGACGTGTAGTCCAATCTGTGGTGAGGGTGGATGGGGTTTTTAAGAGCAGACATCCCTGTGCCCCTGGGAGGAATGTTTCCCCCTGTACTCGCCTCTTTGCTGAGATGTTTATGCATCAGTGTTCCGCTGGCTGAGATCCAGAGAGAACGAGAAGGACGGTCCCTTATTCATATCATTAGCATAAAGATATAAACTTGTATAAAACACACATGAGCAGAGGAAAGACCTCGAGGCCCGGGCATTCTTGGTCTGCCAGGAAAAAGACATCCTCTGTCGTTTTCCTCTCAGCCCGCGCAGAGGGAAACTCCCACCCCACAACAACAGGAACTCCTGCTGAAGGCCATGGCTAAGCACATAGGCAACCCCCCCCTCTTCTTCCCTCCCTCTTTCCCTTTTCTTTCATTGCCTCCTTTTTCTTTATTTGCTCTGCCTCTATCCTCTCAGCCTCCCCCCCGCCCCCCCTCCCCAACTATTGTATTATCACACTCAATTCCTCACCCCCCCTCCCTCTCCCCTCAACTCCTCTAAACCCGGTCTCAGTGGGACTCCAGAAAAGGTTGCAGGAGGTTACAGGTGCCACAGAGGGGAGATGTTATTACAAACTAGCAGCCACATCGTGCAGCATCAATTTTAAAGGAAAAATCCACACTGGGGCTCTCTCATATTGTTGTTCATCATCGATTTATGAGGTTCAGTACATTCCAGGAGTTATTATGTGATGAAGTGTTGTAATTTATGATTTTGGTGTGCGCGCTTTACCTCAGTCTGTGTTTACATCTGTTTCAGTGACTGATTACTTAGATCTCCCAGAAAGATCCCCGGACAGCTTCAGGGAAATGGATACAGACAGATATAGCTGTATTTAAAAGACAACATGTCTTGTGGCTGCAGTGGTGTATTATTGAGGAGAATGTCAGTGGGGGAAACCAGTGTCACCGCCTCTTCTATAATGGGTATCTCCCAGTATGATTGTGGGAAAACTTTTGATTTAGAAAAATGCATTCTTTTTGAGGGGGGGCTAACACAAACCTAATATTTCTTCTTGACAGCCATTTTTCAGCCCATAAATTCCATGCTGGAAACATCTGGCACTGATGTGACATTGTGTACCAGCTAGCATGCTATCTCGAGATGTAAGGAAAACACCAGGAGACAACAAATGGCCTCAGAAATGCGAGGCACGCTGCCAGCAGCTGAGGGGATGCCAGAGTCCTCTGCGGGCGGGATTTTTTCTTCTAAAGTGATCATAAACACTTTTCAAATGTCCCGTATTACCGCATCTACCCAAAAATACTGCTCCAGTGGGGAGGGGACCCAAGGCCCCTGCAGCTGAAAAACAAAAGAGCACCTGTTCTGGCTTATTTTGATTCAATGGACACATAACATAGCTGTGACATGATCTGATATGGTAGCAGTGTGACAGGCCAGTGAGTGAGGTGGTGGTGGTGGTGGTGGTGGTGGTAGGGGGTCAGGAATGCTGGTCTAAGTTACAGCAGTGGTACAACAAGGTCATACACCACGTGGAGCAGCAAACAACCAAACAAACCCTGCCCTACTTTCTGCAGTCATTGCATCCTTCTCTTTTTCTTACCCAACTCAACACCATCTACTGTAGACTGCTGCAATGTCATTCGATCGGGTCGACCCAAGGATGCTGTTTGAAGTGAGATGACTGCATATATGTGTGTGTGTGTGTGTGTGTGTGTGTGTGTGCTCTGAGATAGAACAGCGGGCGTATTGTAATGGTGAGAGTGGTAGATTATACTATCAGCAGAGGAATTCCGATTATTTCCCAGAGCGGGCTCTGTCTGCACACATGTGGGAGAAACTTTAGCTTAGAGGTGGCTGGAGGAGGGGGTGACACTGTGAGGCATTAAAGGAATATTTAGACATTTTAGGGAAATGCACATATAAGCTTTCTAGATCTAGAATATAAGAATATATAAGATATAGAATGGAAACAGGGAAACAGCTGGCCTGGTTGTCTAAAGGCAATCTGCCCACCAACACCTCTTAAGCTTAAACTAACATGCTTTATCTTGTTTGTTTAATTCCTACAAAAACTAAAGTATATAAAAAAAGTCCTGTTGTGGTTTAATTGAATTGCCAGGCTAGCTGTTTCCCTCTGCTTCCAGTCTTTGTGCTAAGCTATACTAACCAGCTGCTCATTGTTGCTTAAATCTTTACAGGACAAGCATAAAAGAGGTATCCATCTTTTCATCTAACACTCACCAAGAAAGTGAAAAGTATATTTCCCAAAAATGCTTAACTACTTCTTTAAGAAGGAAAATGTATGAAGTTTTCAGAATATGTTTAGGAGAAGGTTTACTTATAGGAATGTATATTATGGTCAAAATATGTAAATCCTACTCAGCGGGAGCAAAGCTCAGCTGTCATCTTGAATAGCAGGATGGAAAATAGAGGAATCGTTCATCTGTTGATGAAATGACAACTTAGAAATTAATCTTGTTTTCCAGCCACAATAGAAATGATTTCAGGGTCACAGGAACAATCGTGGGAAAAGTCCTAAACAGATTTTTCTGACATGTTTAGATAAATAGTAAATAATAGTGAATTTATGTGACCTAGTAGAAAGGTAATAATTTAATTCAAATATACTTTAAATAAAAAGAAATGTTATTAAGTTAATATGTTGTTATTGAGAAATGTTTGTGTGTGTGTGTGTGTGTGTATGTGTGTGTGTGTCCCAGTCTCATAAACAAAGGCCAAACTGTGGCTCTTAAATTGAAATCACACTGCTGCCCTCCTGTCTCATGTCACCTGTTCTTAAACACATCTGGAAAAAAGCCGAATTTATTTACTTCATGGAGGCACAACCATCTGCCGAGTCTCCATCTGCCTACTGCAGGTAAACAGCACCATCTGCAGGACCTCAAGTCACATAATGCATAATGCAGATGATGGCCGCTCACATCACCACCATCCCAGCATGCTTTATTTGACAGGAAATATTGAGCAGAGTGTTTAAAAAAAAAAAAAAGTGACACTGTGAGTCATGCTCAGAATAAGTGATCGTCCTAAAAAACATTAAAGCCACAGCAGGAAATCTGGTTCTGAAGAAGATGAAGAAAAGAAAGACACACACACCCTACTACATGCATAACTTCTCTGTTCAGAGAGGTCGGAGGTCATAAAGGTATTTTTGTTGTGATGATTATATAACTACATCTACTTGTTGAGCACAGACAGGGAAAACTCTGTGCGACAAAAATAGTCCTTATTTTAATGCAGACCATCTGCACTCCCTCAAGGTCAAGGACTCTAATTTGGACAGAGCACTTTTCAGCTGCAATTTGTTTCTCTCCACAAATATAGAAATAATAACGACCATAATAGACTTTGGCATAGAGGCACTGGAACAGTGCTTAGCCTCAGAAATCTAATAACCAAAAGGCACCATGACTGAAAATGATTTTGCACACAAAAGTCTTGATTTTCTCTTCTCTGAAAAAACTCATTTTAAAAATAATATTTTTGGAGAGTGTTTCGTGTTTATACCTCTAATGTCCAACAAGGCAAAATGTCTTGTATATAATATTCATAATTATGTTTTTATTAGTGTATGATCGCTTGAAAACAAGAACCATTATCTTGCCTTAGAATAAGCCTTTTATATCTACAGATGCTACTCTTTCAGAGAGCGCCATGTTTCTACAGTAGCCCACAACAGACAAACCCTCCTTTAGCCCCATAGTTTCTCATTTTCCCTTTGAACAGGAGTGTAATTGGAGTGGGTTAGCCGCTCCAATTACACCATCACATGCCACTGAATCCTACACACTGTTCCTTTAAGTTATAGTGACTCGTGTGTTGAACTGAAGAGGAAGCAAGCGTGGTTACTGAAATCATCTTTATTTGATATATCATGTGAAATACTGCCTTTAACCTAAGTCATCAGTGCATCAGTAAACATAATTCATATATAATTCATATATAATATATAGATAATTCAAATGAGGTTTGGTGGTAAGACTGAGAAGCACATACAACAGATTTATTTCTGAAATGACACTGCTGCTTTTTCGTGCATGTCATTTGCAGCCAAAGCAAAAGAGAGAAACATTAGAGTTATTGAACTGAAACATCCTCCTTTAACCTGACCTGGTGAAGAACATGTTGGCAACACTTGAAATAAAATAAACACTGATATGGAGGCCAAACCCGAGGCATGTCCGACGACTGGAAACACAAATCTGAGTACAAAACAAAAAAGGGTTGGCCACGTTCATATGGATGGTCGAACTGAACATCACACGTCATAGTTGGAGCCAACACTCACTCACTCACTCAGTGCTTCTAAAAAAGGCTAACTCTACACCTGTATTACAGCGATCCTTAAAAACCATCCTGCATCCATATGTAGATTCATTGTGCAGAGGTAAAAACACAACCTTGAGGAGCATAGAAAACACACTGTAAGCTGTTGGGAGAGAAATTCTGTCAGAGGATCTTGGGCCAATAAAGGAGGGATGGGTGGAGGGGTGAGTGCAAGTGGGACACAAAGAGTTTGGCTTGCACTTCTTCTCCATTTGTTTTCCCTCTCTGCTGGACTGCTCTTCACATCCGACATGACGGCTCCAATGGGGAAACCATCACGGACAGAGCCGGGCTCTTCTCCCTGGAACGGATGACAGATTCATCACTGAGGAATAAAAATATTTCTTGTTAGCTTCTCATGGTTGAATAGTGTGATTATTTCCCATAGATCCCCTATTAGAGGCTCATATAAATGGATAAGGCCTTCCTCAAACCCTGTGGTTTTCTAACACCACCTCACATTATAACATTTGTAAAGGTGTATAAATGCATAAATATCATATTTAATACATGCACAGAAACGCTCGATTACCTCACCATTGTCCGTGATGGAAACCAGGGATGCAGGAGAGGAAAAACACGCATCCTGCGCTCGCCTGTGCACCGTCTGGCCGCCTTGTGTGGCCGAGCGCGATCATCACAGCAGGTAGATGATGTAGGAGAGGAAGACGAGGCCTACGATGGCGAAAAACATCAACATCAAAATGTCCACCATGATGGAAACGCTGTCAGAGACGGACGGGAGGTATGGCCTGCGAGAAGGACACGCAGCAAAACAGCAGCTCCACTGCCGGTGAAGGAGATCGGCCAAGATCGGAGCAGATCGGAGGATGAGGACGAGCTCGGACCCCGCCCCTCCTCCTCCCCCTCCCCCGACCAGGAAACAGCAAGGTACCCGACAGCCCCATGTTTGGGCTTTAAGGCAAATTTTACGGCAGGATGTTAGTTCTAAAACCTAATAATAATAATTTAAAAAATAATCTATAATTTTCATCTAATTATACAAATAAAATGTAATTTATGAGGGAGATGCACAAAAAGGAAAATAAAAATGTCCTGACAGCCTGGACTCAGGGTTAAGATGCTCCAATAGCAGAAAGGTGTTTTCCTCATTTGTCAGAGATGCTAATTGACCTAATCAAGTTTATACTTACCTGGCATACTGATACTGAGGTTGTGGATAATATTCATAAATATATTCATATATACATTCATTAGGTACACTTAAAGGTCCAATGTGTAAGATTTAGGAGTACAGTAGCCCAAACAGACAAACCCAACTCTGGTCTAGATATGGACTTTTGCTTCTAGTGTCAGTTTAGCAGCCAGAGTTTTTCCTACATGCTTTCAAGGAGAGGATGAGCTGTGGGAGAGAATTTATTTGGTAGCGATCTGCAACGTCACCACTAGATGCCGCCACTAAATCCTACACACTGGACCTTTAAGTGAGACTACGGCCTCCAAACTGAGCACACAGTTCAATCAACACCACCTAAAATGAAGCTAGTGTTTGTTGCATTAGATTGAATTAGTTTAAGGCAAGTTGGTCCGAATAAAATGGCAACTGAGTGTTAAAATAAAATGCGTCACAGTCAGCTTTGCCAGGGTGAGTCGTACAGTCTGAATATAAACAGCCCTTTTGCTTGAATTTATCTTAAAATAAAATGTATTAATATCGTTCTTTGAGTGATGAAATCAATACATGAGCAGATTTTCACAGAATACTCTGCCTTGTGTCACAAGGCCAACAGACAGATGTGTCTGATGGAAAGCTCAACTTTTTTTTAAACGTAATTTGACTATTTGTAAATTTGTAAGAGAATTTGCATCACCAAAGAATTACAGTATCAAGCTGAGGCGAGTCCCTATTGTTTGTCCTTGTAGAAAATTAAATTAAAAATTTCAGAATTAAAAAGGGCAGAATAATTTGGGTGTGCTGATTTCTCTGTGTATACGCTGCAGCTGCTGTGTGCTGCACATGATGAAAGGCTACTTTGAAAGTGGTAGAAAGGGCCCAAGCATCAAATTTGGCTACTGTACCTTTGTCGCGCTCTTTAGCTGCACAACATGAGGCTCGAGGCACAAACAACAGTCTGAGAAAAAAATGACATTTTATTGAATCTGCAGAATCATAAGTACAATTTGAAGTGCTGTAACAGGGCAACAGGAGATGATATCAGGTCCTTAATTCTGAGTATGTATCCAGAATGAGTTTTGAATACACGTGTATGTCAATATGCATATGGTATCTTTATTTTTTTTATTTAAAAAATAACAAAATTATATCAAAAACAAAAACAATTTAAGATGGAATGCACAAAACCGGTCTGAATGCTAAACCCGATTGTGGAATACATGATTTCACTCTGCAAAGTCTACAGTATATAACCAGTATCATAGAAGCAGGGAATGATTCATCAGAAGCGCAGGAGCCTACAATGAAGGCTGAAGGAAAGAGGGATCTCAGCAGACTGGTGGACAGGATACTAAGACAGAAACTGAATGGAAACAGGGTTATGATATGGTGTTACGGTTCAGTAGATGAGTGATGCCAGAGCAGAAGAGCGGCATTTTGGCGCAAAGAGGTTAACTCCTGACTAATATCCAGGTCAGACAAACAAACCCTGCCCTGCCTCACAGCCTGGGAAGATTGAGAGCATCGGGTCACTGCCCTCCGCCGCCCTCCCCCCAGCCTCGCACACTTACATAATCACACGCTCGAATTTGACTTTGCCCTCAACAAATCCATCCTGAACCACACTTGCACAACACTGGCTGTCTTTGGCCACTTCACCCTTAAGACAAGAAGAAAATCGGGATTGGCGGTTAACGAAGGCTACCAGTGTAAGTAGCTTTGTTATTAAATTATTAAATCATAAGCCAGGAACAATCACTACACTTCAAGCCAAACCATAAACTCTTCAGTCTACCCAGGAGAAACACAACCGTGAGCTCTAAAACAGCTTTCCGATCAAGCATCTGTTTTGCAAATAAACTTGCCCTGTTGTCAAGTAGAGGTTAATGCAAAATGCAGGCATACATACAGTGTGTTCATTCCATTTGTTTGGCAACCTTTAAAACCAGTTTGAGGAGTTTCTCTTTTCTGGTTCGGTGACCATTTTCATCAGCACTGTAACCGTTCCTCACATTAGAAAGTTGCAAAACTTTACGATCAAACTTTACGATTTTTTCCACGAGTCGGACACAAACTTCCCGTCAGCCACATTCACGAAAACAAAAACAAAACAACAACTTATGAGCCACTTTAAATCTGCAGGCAAGCCACTTCCCAGAGCACCATGACCTGTAAAAACATATTCCCTAACTTACCTTTTATGATACATATACAATTGTACAATGTCATCTAGCTACATAGTGAGAGCCTTGTTTCTTTTAATAAAGCTGAACATTTCCAACCCCGCCCCCTCCACCACCCCTACACCTAAAAACACACCGCCCTTATCTCTCACGTCTGTGACAGTCACAGTGAATCGCAGGAGAATGAAACAGCAAGAAAAGCAGGGGGAGGTGGGGGGATGTGTGTGTATGGTCAGGGGCCTGTGAGATTATTTACACCACTGAGAAATGGTCAAATGTCATGTTTTAAAATCTAATAAGGTCCTCACAGAAATACAGTATCCTGAGTGAAGGAATGATACAGCATTTCTGTGTTACAGCCAGCAACTTAAAAGTCTTCATTTTCTGTCAATGAACCAACGTTTGTTTCCATCTTAGTGACTCGTCGCCAGCCTACAGTTCGGCTAATTCGCGGATCAAATATCAAAAATAGCTGAAAATTTCTGGGATTCCTGTCCTTGCATCAGGTGACAGGCCTGCCTCGATGAAATAAATCTCTTCTTTCACGTGTATTTTGTAACTGTAACATTACTTTCTTTATTGAACACTGATCAGAAACAGACCTGCAGGATTCAGATTATCTAATACTGGTCCTGCACAAGTCTAGATAAACTCTTCTGCCTTGGTTCATAAATTTGAGTTGCTGGTTTATTTATTTAATACACTTAATTTTTTTGTCGTTTTTCTTTTTGGAAAATAAGCATCTTACAAGAACGAAAAAGAAGAACAGCATGAGAAGAAATACCACAGCTAAGGATTTAACTTCAATCCCTCACATTGAATGGAAAAAAAAGACTGGAATGTTCACTAAAAAAAACAAAACAACAACAGTGGATTATATTTCAAATAATAAAAAAAAAAAGACACAATATAGAGTTGTGCTTGGCCTTCTCTTTCATCAATGTGTTTTCTTACTGACGGTGATTTTGTAGCAAAGAAATGGGAAGGACTTGACCTGCTCCCATCTCTGGACAGTTTCACCTCGATCACCACAGCTTTGTGATTCTCTCAGGACTGAAGGCATTCAGGCTGCAAATAAAACAGGAATTAGGGTGTGTGTACTGTACATCCACACCAAGTGAGGTGATGTATTCAGTGCGGCTGCAAGAGATGGACCGATAATGTCCCCTAACTTGTCCCTGATCCCTCCTGTGCCCCGACGCGACGTCAGGAGGTGCTCTTCAGTTAGGCTACGATTCCAGTTTCACAACGATACCCCACAATGCAGTGCTGAACACGAGGCGTGCCTTCTTTGAGCGCACAATGGCGAGATGTGCCACCCTGCGTCTATATATGTATTTAAAAACCTCTCCGTTAAGACTGATAACTGGCTAATTGGTGCGACAGCAACAGGGTTAGAGGTTAAAAGGAATGTACACAAGTCAAAAATATTCAAGCTTAGTTCTGATAAGACTGAGATTCTACACTGTGTTTCCAGTCTGGCCAAGATCACGCTGCAAAATGAAAGAAAGAAAACACAAACACGCCTACACCCACCCACACTTTAAACTTATTTTCTCCACAGAAAAATGATTCGTGGGGGCCTTTTTTTTTTTTCTTTGTTTTTGCATTTGTTAAGTGCTATAGCTAGGATGGAGCTGTGAGACACGGTGTGACCCCTGACATACTGTGATGAACCGTGAGTTTTATCTCTTTCTTTTTTTTAAGACTTTTGATTTCCACTTGTGACAGCACCAGAGTGCAGCCAGGATTGTTGGGGGAAAGATAAGGAGGATGACGAACATCCACACAGAGACAGACATCAGCACAGACGGACTGACAGAGAGGCAGGCAGACAGACAGAGAAGGACAGACAGACACATAGGTAGGTAGGTAGGTAGAGGGTGTCTGTGGTGGAGCTGAGCAGTGAGAGCAGAGCAGGGATGCAGAAAGGGTAAAGGGTGGGGGTGGGTTCAGGGTCTCACAGGACAGGTTAGGGAACAAGAGTAAAATCAAGAGAAAGCGGCGTTAAGATGAGATGGCACTGGGCTTTTCTTTTCCTTCTTTCCCTCCCTTTCTCTACCTCCTCCTCCTCCTTTTTTTCTCTCCCTCTTTTTCTTTCCCTCTCACTCAGATGGCCTCGACGTAGTTGGCGGGCAGCATGCCCTGCTGGCCGGTGCGCTCCACGCGGCCGTACATCCAGCCCTCGTCGATCTGCTGCACGTCTACGATCACATCCCCGTCCACGAAGGACACCTCGTCCTCATCGGCGGCAGAGTAGTCGTACACTGCCCTGTACCGCTTCTGTGGATAACAAGAAGTACTTCACTTAGTTCCTGACAACAGCTGCCACAGGTATGCTGATCCAGAGAGGAGCGACAGCAGAAATGCCTGTTTGTGCAATTGTTAACTACATGAATCCTGCCTGATCTTTAGAAATTGGACTGTTGCCAGTGATTCATTATCTTTGTAGTGCCATCAAATGTCTTGTTTTGTACCCCCAAAATATTCAGTTTCCAACCAGAGAAGGCTAAAAAAAACCCCAGCAAATATTAATGTCTAAGAAGCTGAAGCCATGTTCTTATTGCTAAATTCAATTCGACTATGGAGGACCTACCCCAGCACTGGGAGGAGGGGCGGTGGCTGCCGGGCGCACTGGTTCAGGAGTGGGCTCATAGTGGAAGTTTTGAGAGGCTGCAGGCTGCTGGTAACCTGCAGGTGGAACAGAAAGAAAAGTGGAGGTGAAATCACGAGCTGGAAACACATCTCCTGCTGAATACCAGGCACGCTTTTAGATATATTCAACAGCTGTAATCTGCAATCTGTTTCGGGAGGAGAAGATTGCAACAGGTACAGCAAATGCATGTTAATGCCGGCCGTGTTTACGGTCTGTATGAACTCTCTGAGTGACAAGTTCCAAATCATGGCAAGCCAAGGCATGCCATCAGATGGTATACTGATTTTCCTGTTGCGAAACGTCCTGAACAATGCCTTTCTGTGCAGGAGTGTAAATCAACTACATGGATGACACAAACAGCAGCTAACTCATTTAAATACTTGGCTGGCTGGCTACTTCAGCAAGCAATCATTAACTTAAACTAAAATGTTTGTCCATGAATTTCAGCACAGATGATGCAGTTTTAGAATAACTTGCAGCAGTTCAATAATATATACACATAGTATATAGCTGAATGAAGGGGAGCAGTGAACAAGTTACAACCAAGATCCCTGAGAGGCAATATCCAGCCTGGTGAGCTCATCCAGCCTGTGCCAGCGATGGAGCCGAGCACAGACAATGTGAGAAGCTTGAGAGAAGTGTATACACGTAGATGCCTAATGTAGTTGTCAGGAGTTGAAGGAGCCTCACAGATAGTTTTTTGTTTTTATTTATTATGTTTTGGGGGATTTTGCTGAACTGTTCTGATATTATCAGAAAGTTTCTGGGCTCTTCTACAAATTTTTCTTTGACTTTCACACATGCTGCTTCTATCTACTAGGTGTGTTCGAAGGAATACCTGGGCTGGGGGTGCTCGGCTGATGATGTGGGGCCTCTCCTCCTGTCTTCCTCTTCTCAAACTCCTCATGGTACCTAATCTGTAAGAGACAAACACAAACAGAGTAAGATAAAAGATGGAGAGAGCAAGTACTCAGCAGAAACATGTATCTGGTACAGATAATCACATTAAAATGTCTCATACTACTGTGATAGAAACGTAGCTCAGTTCTGAGGCTGTTTTACATCCAGTTTAACCCCAACCCAATGCGACTATGGATACAGACAGAGATGATTTAGTTGGGTGAACAGATGCTCGCTTATCCCTAGTAAGAGCTTCAGAATGTACAGGTTCAGTCTTCTTTCCAGGAAGCTGTCACGGTGTGCACTTCACTTTCTATCCACCAGAGGTCTCCCACCAGCCCTGAAGCACCCCAGCCTTAGTGCTGATAGGTGGGGCGCGCTACGTGCAGGCGAAGCCCTGCGAAGCAGCCTTTGACGCTGAGAGGAAATGACATCTCGTCGGCCGGAAGTAGTCTGAACTCAGAGTTGCGTAGCAACCGTCGCTGACACATCAGGAAGAACAGGTGAAGAGAGAAAAAAAGGGGAACTAACAAGAAGCTTCAACACTTGGGGTGAGAATGATGACAGCTAGATTTAAAAGGAAACACTGGGGGGAGGAGGAGGTGTCATGTGACTAAGCACAGCAAAATCTAACTTAAATCATTCATAACACTACTCTGACAAGTGTCGCTGAACATATTTAGAGCTGAAAGAAGCAGCTGCGCTACAGTTTCAGGTACAAAGAGCTCATGATCCACCTCCAACCTCCCCTGCAGTGTGACAAAGGCAGCATTCAGTGTTACAACATGAAACAGGGCCACTGATGAAACTGAAACTGAGTGACTGCTCTAACGACTGCACTAAATAACCCGCCCCACACCCCCTTATTACCAGGCTGATAACAGACTGACTCACAGTGCCTCGTTCACGATTTACAACCCCGATTTTGTCCCCGCTTACACCCGGCCGCTCAAAGAGCCCACTGTGCTGGCGAGAGTTAGCGAGGAGTGTATTCACAGACTGGATGGGATGACGGAGTGTTTGTGCATGGACAGTGAGGCGGGCTACCGAGAGAACACAGCGACTGTTCTTGAGTGCAATATGCTAAGTGAGAGTGTGCAAGAGAGATTATTTTGGTTTGTTTTCCAAGGAGCAGGTCTAACAGACGCCGTGTGTGTGCGTTTACAGGAAGTGGCCCTTGGCTTCTGCTGGACTAAAAGCTCCTTACCACCTCTCAATCTTTGCCGTTTGACAAGAGGAAGGTGACAGGAAAGTTGAGAACAGTCAACCAAGGGTGTAGAGTCGTGACAAAGCAAAAAAAAACAAAACAAACAAGAGTGATTGACATGACAGGTCTAGACGAGCAGAAATGAATGAAAGGCTTTGCATTCTGGAGAAGGCGCTGAGTAAACTAGTTTGTTTCAGTCCAAGAAAAGATGGGATTGCAAGCAGCTGTCTTGTTTATCAGTCGTGACGCACTCAAATCCGTCCGCTATAACGCACTTGCTACCTTGATGTGGCCTGTGTGCACGCACCCATAAATCCATTTATCGCACGTGTCTCCGTCTTCCTCTGTCTTCCAAATTTCCTTGATCTCAGACACTCAAGATCCTTCACCGCATGAAAGCAGTAATTACCCATCACCCTCCACACTAATTATGCCATTAGCGAAGCCAGAGCTAGTTATGTGTAATGACGTATGTTTTGTGCGCGAGTGTGGAAATGAAGGCCTTTTACGGCTGACTTAAGCAGTCTGGGGGAGTAAGAGTAAACGTTGCATGCATTTCTACATCGCCGCTCCGTATTTACAGAGAAATGGCGAATCAATAACGTGGAGCTGAGGGAGAGAGGAGGAGGAGGAGGAGGAGAGCGGTCCACGTGGAGAGTGATTTGAGGAGAATTACATTACTATGAATGAGTGTAAGCAGAGGAAGCCTGACATTTACAGATGCCAGTGACTAAATGGGAGGATAAAACATGTTTAAAAAACAACAGCATGCAAAATATTATTAAAAAACTCTCTGCGGCGTGAGATGAAGAAGCAGACCTCAGGAGGTCAAATAAAGTGAACAATCAAAGGTCTTGTAGTTTCCACTGGTGAATTTTATCAGTAACTTATGTTGAGTATTCTTAAAAGTTTTTAACTACACCCGACAAACACAACCTGCCTAAAAGCTAGCCTGAAGCTGTAACAATCAGGATTCTCAAAAGGAAGAAAGGACCCAAATATGAGAATATAAATATAAGAGATAATCATGCAGAGAAGACACTTACATTGCTGATTTGTTCCTGCGTCTTCTTAATTCTCTGCAGCTCCGGCGTGTCTGCGACCACGCTGAAACCTTTCCCTTTATTCTTCTCGAAATCCTCCCTGTAGACAGCCTGCGGAACACAAACACCATCACGTTAGGGACAAGAAGGAGGAGGTTAAAACATGCAGGGCGAATAATACGCGCTGCATTATTCGCTGAGAAGAATTACACATCCAGATGAACAGCGTCTTCGTGTTTTTTTTTGTGCGAGTCAACAAGGAAAATCCAACAAATGCCGCGCGGGTGATTATTTATAGATGCTGTGACCTAGATCCCTTCAACATATAGAGATTAGAGCAAACACAAGAAAACTGATGTGTCTTGATATTATTCTGCTGGTTTTAATTCGTAATGTTCTTCATCTATAGTATCTGTGGTATCCACCTTATTAAGTGCTTGCACCTGCCTTTGCAAATGGATGAATCCTGAGCTTTAATTTGGCCTAATAAAATATTTTTACAGCATGATGATAATCATTTTACTGACTTTATTCCAGCTGTAGGCACCGAATGCTGAAATGTCACCTGTAGTGGAAAAGGAACATTTTTGTATATCCTCGACTGATGATTGTCAGAAAAGTTTATCCCATATTTTAATGAAATTCAATGTGCAACGTTTATGAACTTGTCATTATACTGAGTCGGTCAAATTACCTACCTATTACATATCACAGAGGTTTGAGCTGTGCGGCTTAAATAAACATTGTGTCTGATTTATAATCTCTAAATAAAAGGTAAGCATTAGCAGTGTGAGTGTGTGCGTTAGGAGTGCAAGCAAAAGTGAGGCTGCGTATATTGCTTTTGTGATGACGATAACTTCCTGTTTGTTGGGGAGGGAAGGCCTTGCATACAGGACGTGGTAGCAACCATACATGGTCATAAAGAGAGGTAGTGTGTGATGTCGGTCTGTGTGTGTGTGTGTGTGTGTGTGTGTGTGTGTGTGTGTGTGTTTCTCCAGCCTTCCCACCCCGTCCTGACCCTGAGGGCAGAGGAGGAAATGTCCAGCCCATGCAGCGTCAGATGAGTATCAGAAAATACAATGCTTGGTGTTCTGCCCTCGGAGCTGCCCTGCGGCTGATCTCAAGTATTTAAACCATGACCACCCACTTTGTGTACCTGAAACAGGAAGTCAAGTCAAACTCAAGAAAGAAGTAAGAAAACAGCTCAGCACGTGCTGTGACAATTCAACAATGACAAATCACTTAATCCCACAGCCTCCCCTCACTAACCACCACCGTCAACACTCGCATTTCTGCCTCCATGGTGACTGCACTACCAGGAAACAAAGCTCCACCACCCTTCACAGAACGTCTGACACTGCTAAACAGAATGCTGACCAATCCTCCCCTCATCTCCCGGCGTCTCTGGACGACACGACGCGGTCATGATTCACACATAACGTGTGTTTGACGCCGTGTGATGCGTCCGGGTCTGCTGTCATCTCTGGTGTGACGTCCGCTGAGGGGTGAAAACTGTGGCCGATCCTCATTCCATGGGAAATTATACACGGCTCTCAAGCCTGCGCACAAAGATAAGTCATGACGAAGATTAATGCGGCCTCGACCCATCTTTGTCCTTCGTTCTCGCTCCGCTCCCGTCAGTCTACGTGTGATCCCCCCCCTATTTTTTATTTCTCACTCCATCTTCTTTGTCCTTTTGGGTCTATGCAACAGCTACATCTCCTCCAATCATGCCTCTGCTTTCATTCCCCACCCACACTCCCTTCTCCCTGCGCTCCCTTTTCATTCATTCATATTTTACTGCCTCAACAGCAACACACAAGAGTCGTTCCATAGCGCTGGAGCTCTTCCTCATTATAATCTCTCCCTCTCTCTCTGCTTTTATTTGCATTCCTCTAGCTTTCCTTCCTCTGGGGATTTTACTTTTATCTCTTCCTCTTTCACCCTGCACTCCTCCCTCTCTCTCTCTGTGATGGTGCCTTCCTGTCTCTTCCTTTTTTTTTTCTTCTCCTCGCTCATGTGCGCCTCATTGCTCTCCCTTCTCCTCCTCCCCAATTCGCTCTCTCCAGTTTCTTTATTTCTCTGTCGCAGTCGTTTCTTTCCGTTTCCCCCCGCAAAGTCTTGTAATGAGGTGTGACAAACCTCTACCCTGCTACCATAGCAATAGGGTTCCCGTAGCAACGCAGCGGCGATGGTGGTGAGGGGTTAGACGGCCACAGTCAACCACACAAACACCTTCAACTTCCTAACACTGACACAAACGCACTCAGACTGTGAAGAATAGGACTCGGGCACACAAGCATCATAGTGAAAGCGGCTATCATCTAAACATATCTACATGTAGTATGCATTATGTCATCTATTCAAATGTATTTACAGGTCAAAAATACTTGAACATTCCACTTGAAGCTTAAATATGTTGCAGTTTCACAGGAAGTTCTTTAGAAATGACCTTTACTTTGAGGGAATTTTGTTGACTTGCAGCACAATCAGCACTTTCTGTAACCAAAAGCACATTCTCGAGCCGTCTTTGGCAGGAAAGGACTTCAAACTGCGCCGTCTTTTTTTTAAAGTTTTTTTTTTAGAGGGAACTTTTTTTTAATCATAAAATATTTCAGAAACAAAATCTGCCTTCGTTTAAAGTTTTGGGTAATTTCTAATGAAATCATTCTGAGACCACTGACCACTCCCACGAGAGAAAGAAAAAGACACAAACACAGACACCTCGTCATCGGAAACATCTTTAGTGTAATAATCTCATTCATAGACCAGTGACTACGATAAAGCATTAGTAAAGACAGTAATGACTGTCTCTTGGTCTATGGTTGTTGGTTGTTTGTGGGGGGATGTTAAGATGTACAATCCATGTGGAAAACACCATCTGTCATTTAGTTATCCCCCTCCCCATATGACCACTACCCCCACCCCAATACTCAACACAAAATCCCTTCTCACATGCACACACCCTGATCTGTAGTGTTTGACACTGACACTCGGATAAGACTTGACACTCTTTGATAAGCCCTGCCTCTCTTCCTTGCTACATGCTGAGAAACAAGCTTCTCCTTCAGCCTTTCCCTGTTGATCCGTCCCTAAAGAATGATTATTACACCAGGCCCTCCAGGATCGGGACTTTTTTTGTGATTAATGGCTGAATGTGAAGTCACTTCTCTCTCCTGAATTGTCCTAAAAAAACTTGCATTTGGTGTAATTTTCTCATTTAAATTGCGTCATGTAGGGGTGTCGTTTAGCTCAGTTTGTGGAGCATCCGCCCCACGTACAAAGGCTCAGTCATCCCCCATCTCTCTATCCCCACATTCCTGTCACTCAGCTGACTCGGTCAAATAAAGCTCAAAAAGGCCAAAAAAAATTGTCTTATGTAACTTCCAAGGTTTTTTTTTTTTAACTTTAGTGATCGCATTGATGGACAACTTCCTAGAAACATCCCATAGACACCATGCATGAATAAGAGAAGTGAAACATCAACCATTGAGGTTAACTCTGTCTGCTACTGGTTTCCCACCATGAATGAACATTTTATAGCCACTTTATCTGTGATTTGTTATTCTTTCTTTAATAGCTACTGTGGGAACACACTGTTAAAAGTACAAATCTCTCTGACTCTCTCTCTGAGCCATCTTTATTAAGGCAATAACACATGACCCAGTTCAGAAGGATATTTTTGTCTGATGGGGTTTTTTTTATATATCCTAGAATATATTTGGGTCTTTGTTATTTTAGCTTCAGCAGGAACTGCCATAGTAGTTTTTCTGTGGTTACAAAACAGACTGGGAGCTATTTGAAAAAAACAGGATCTAGGGTCAGTGCACATGGGTGGTCCTGCAAAAAAACAAAAAAAACAATAAAGTGTACAAAAGATGCAGAGAAAAGAACAGCGCATCAGTACGGGGCCACAGCAAATTGAATAGGCTATAATCCAATTTGCAGCCATCTTAAAAAAGCATATAGATGACAGCCAGACACATTAACACAAGCAGTGTGAAACACGAGGGCTGTTCTGTGACATATTACAGTACATTTGGCTTATTTTTAGGCCCTACCATTGTGTGTGAAAAAGACCCACTTTAAATCTAATCAACCAATGACAGACAGCCTGATGGATGACTGACACCATATCTACCCCACTTCTGATGAAAACACCTTCATCTACGCAGATTCCACCACAGCAATGACCTAACGTACATCTGTGACTTTCAGGAAATCCATAACTGGTTTCAGTTGAGCTAAAACTCAAGTTTAGGCAGAATTACAATACTCAACTGAGATGCGGTGCTTTCATCACACACTCCTGCCACTTTAATCAAGCACATTTATGTTGCAATGCTTTCTTGGGTAACAAGAATTATTTTTTTCAGCTGGCGATAAAAGGAAGTGGAACGTGTTGCAAAACAGATTTATGCAAAGTCAGATTTGATAGGAAACTACTTTATAATAAAATAAAGAGTGCTAATATTCTTTTAGATTTGTCATGGAAGAAACTGAACCAATAATACGGGATTGGGGACTAAAACCTCTAACTGAACCAACATTCTTGTGCCAGGATCATCTCTGAGGTTGTGTACCACTAACCTGTACCTGACCAGCCACACCTTTTTCTTGGTAATCATTTCTGCTGTTTCATCTCCATACTATTGCATTTATCATTTTAATACATGGCCACAGACTTCCCAGCACTCTCTCAAGTCCAACGTCCATTATGAATCAATTTCATGCTTCACTTCTCAGGTCTGCCTTGCCGTGCACATGCACTTATCTCGAATTAGACTGATTACATTATCTGAAAGTTGGCTTTGTGAAAGCATTTAGTCCCAGATCAATTTTTAGGGTTAACTCAAGTCAAGCTTTTCAAATTTAAACGTGGCTTTTGGTGTGGAAAAATGTGAACAAACCCTCCGAGTGTTTGTGTCTCACAGCTGGAGTTTGGTTTAGCCATGAATCCTATGAGTAGCTACATGCAGAAAGAGTTACCTGGCTCTGTATCTTGCTCTGCTGTTTGAGGCGGAGGTTCTCTGGAGTGTCAGCCACACAGGTGAAGTTTGTCTTGGGGTAGTGTCTGCAAAATAAACACACAAAACAGCAAAGAATGTCAGTACAGAGGAAACGCACACAGACAGATGCCAGCTTTCACTCAGACTCCCAGTGTGACACTCAAGCCGAGACTCTAAGAGAGAAAAAAAAAAATGGCATAACTCAAGCAGTGTGCAGTCTGTGGCCCCACAGTGGGGGCATTTGTTATTCAAGGTGGTCCTGAGGTTGAGTTAGGAGCCCCTGTAGAAAAAGGCATGTCAGTGTAACACACAATGCTCTGTCAGTGGGAGCCAAGGTAGTCTGAAAAAGAGGAAGTGCAGGCAGGGGCTGTGTGGGGGGGATGAGAGCCTCAAGGTTGTAGAGTTTTGGAGGCGAGCCATGGCAGGTGTGGAAAAAGCTTTCCAAGCCTACAAAACACAGGCACTCACACACACTTAATGCACATACACACAGCACACAGACACAGCACTATGGGGTATAACAGGAAGAGGTGCAGCAACAGGGTCAAAGAGACAGTGGGCGAGTGTGAATGATGTCATGGGTAGCCCCCCCCCTCAATACAGCGTGAAGGCGAGTCTCTTTTCCGAATGGATTCTGGCAATTTTCTTGACAGCCGCGTACCCATAAGCACCCGACCTCCTACAGCTTGGGAGAAAATGCTCTGCCTGAAACAAATATGACAAACACAAATATACACAGTAAGCATAAACACGCGGCTTCCACGCAGACATGCACGCATGCAGCACACCGAGCGTCATTCCAAAAGCCATTCATCGCTTCGCGCTTACTTATTGATCGCTTAAAGCGTCATCAGTGGTTTGTGCGTGCGACGCGTAACTCAGTGGGTTTTTATACGCTGGAGGCTTCTGTGCACAAGCAGCCTTCAGGTCCACAATTAATGGAAAAAACACATGGCTGAGATCCAGCAGGAGAGGAAGAGCCCTCACAGATTATCTAACCGCTCATATAGACTGCAGTTCCCAGCCTGCCTCAGGGTGCCGGGTGACCTAAAAAAAAAAAAAAAAAAAACTCCAACCGCTATCCGTGCCTCTGGGTAACCCATTTAAGCAATATGTTTACCGTTTCCTTGACAACGTGGTAAATAAACTGAATTAGCATTCGTTCTGGGATGTAAAAAAAACAACAAAAGGATTGTGGTTAATGTATTTTACATGACTTACTGTTAAAAAAAAAGATACGAGCCACTTTAAAGAGAATAGCTCTAACATGAATGGATCTGAACAAAAGCACGAGTTGACATTTCAAACCCTGTGATATACAACGAGCACTGGTTTGTCCGTTTGCACCCAAACACGTGCAGGTCTGTGCACGCTCGCACCGGAGCGACACGACTGCTATGCGCTCATTTTCCTAGAAGAAGCTACCAGTAACATTCAGATGTAGCGGTTCAGCCGAGGCCGGACAGGCTGGGAGAGAAAAAACTGCAAATGAAGCTAATCTTTTAATGTTGTGAGATATGTTATCAGAGAGGGACAGAGATAATGCACGCACACCACTCTGTGTCTCTAGAACTGTGACGCCTTCGCTGTAAGTGTATGGAAACAAAAATAGCTGCTAACTTCATTGCCCCTTTTTACCAGCAGTGTATCTCTTTGTCTTTATTGTGGGATACCCTTTGATGAAAGCTAGGAAACTAATAATACACATTCATTTTTTTTCCAGAGTTGGGTGTGTCCAGTTTGTGGTGGAACACACTTCCTTTCACGGAGCATCAGTGTGCCTGAAAAACCAATGCTCGTCTGAAGCAGAGGCACAGCACACACCCTTACAATCGGCGTTACCTGTCATCTCCTTTAGAAACTGTCCTTACACTTAAGGGTCAGTAAATTGCCATACAAAACACACAACACACAGGGTTGCCGATATAAGCTTATGACTCAGTGGGATCTTAATGTAATGTGTACGCAACCATGCATGCCTGTTTGAGGCTATGAGTGAGTCACAAGAACACTCATCTATCTGTCAGGTTGTATAACAAGGTAATAAGTCGCAGACGGGAGTGGGTGACACATGCACAAACTCGGTTAGCCCTGTGAACGCTAAAAGAGGGAGTGATCAAAATGGAGGGGGAGGAGTGATCGGACGGGGGGAGTCAAACATGTGTAATCACACACACAGACACACACTGCCTACTGTGCATGAGGAGAGGGTCTGTTTGCATAGTGGAACCAGGAGATGTTGAGACCGGCTCGACCCTGTGAGACCTGGAAAGGTTGTAATGCATCATTCAGCAGGAACATTTCATCTGCATGTAATAAAACAGCAAATATCATCCGTCTGAACACGTTCAATGACCGAGGAGCACGTTATTAGTACATGAAAGTGAGCTAATAAACAAAGAGGCAGAGGTGTCGGCTGTACAGTGACTGGCAGAATCCATTATACTGCCCAATAAGGCTCATGTATCATGAGCTCATCTGATATTTTACTGACTAGGCTTCTCTGCTGGTCAGCTTCCAACGAGCGCATACAGATGCACAAACCAGGAGGCGACCAGCGGTGTCGCGCCACAGCGCACAGTTTGAATCCTGTAACATAATAAATGACCTCGAAAATTGTATTAAATGGCAGGGCACTGTACAGGACGGCACTAAATCAAGACATCCTGTGACAAGTTTTAATAACACCACACTGACGTTCAAATACATTTTGGGGCTATCTGTCATTTCAGGCAGCGACTTAACAATGGCTCCGGCATCCTCCAGGGGAAATGAAGAATTTTCATGTCCACTTATCTGATCTCCTAAATCTCCCACAATCCCCCCCCCCTGTGACTCTAGCATCTAATCAGGGATGGGATTCTCAGGCAAGAGGGTGGGTGGGAATAAAGCGAAAACAAACAACGCCTATATCAATTACTAAGGACAAATATGGAGGAGTAATGATAAAGCAGTTATCCCACAGAATAATAACAGAGAACGTAGCCTGCATTCCTCTCTTGGAGCGGGAGGCTCTTCCACTGATGATGTTTACTCGAACAGGGCTTGTTTTAAACAAACGGAAAGAGGCATAATAAACAGGCTCTGAAGGGTCTTGCTCCTGCTGGCGTGGCGAGCCGAGGGAACATCGGAAGCAGGAAAGGAGAAGCCACTTTAGTCTGAAACAAACATGATAGTGGAGACGACACCTGCTGAAGGTGGTCAACGCCGGGATCTACATGCCAAAGTGTGGAAGTATGGACACGGAAAATTGACTTTGTCGCATTAATAATAATAATAATAATAATAATCCATGATTGATTGAAAGGAAAGGGCTTATTGCACGATTCCTGAAGCATGCATGCGCTCATCTGCGAGCAGGACGTACTCCAGAAGCAGATCAACGCATTTGGTTAACCTGAAAATGATTTGCATATATTTGGTTTTCCCTGTCAGATCAAGGCAGTAATAATTAATCTGTTTTGTTTCCTCTGATTAAAAGGTGACCTTTTTTTTGGGTTTGGAAACATTTAAAACTTGAGAGAAAAGTCTGTAGTTACATGTTTTGTGGCTGAATTTCATGAAACTGCAGAGCCGGGAAGGAGGCGAGTGATTCTGACGACATTTTTGGGAAACTACTGGAGTTCCTGTAACATTTCAGTCACATGCCAGCTCCTGCACTTTGTGATGAGACATTTTTAACAGCAGTTTGTGGCTAATAAGAAATCAAAACAGTCCTGCAGCCAGATTTGGGTGAATACAGCAGAAAAAAAGTTGGCTCCACCAATAGCAGGTCAAACATGAAATCCAGATTGAGACATATGGACGAGAAAAGAAAAACAAAGTTTTTCCTCTTGTTATTTTACTCGAGACTTGGCACAACGGACTTGTTGGCCCTGGGATTCATCAGTAACAAAGCCAAATCCTAGTGAAAACAGCTGACCACAAGCTGGTGTACTACTATAGATTTTTCCACAATGCTACTAGCATGACATGTTGATTAATTTCTCCGGCAATAAAAAAAAAAAAAGCGCTTGGGGGAAAAATGCAAAGGAGCTTGTCAGAACACGAAGAAACGCCTTCTCTCTGCATTCCCTCTCAGAAACAGGCAGTCCCCCCCTCTCCAACACACACACAGAGAAAGAGAGGAGGAGAAAATCATTATAAGTGATGGCAGAGGGGGATTCCGCGGATTCCTGATGAGCCTTTAGTGTGCGAGTATGTGCTGAAGCGTGAGTGGACATGCTAGTTTTCAGAGTGTCCGCCTGTGTCACTGTAGAGGAACTTTAGGAATTTCCTTTGTTGATGCCCCCCCCCTCTTTTTCCCCAATGAGGAGGAGGGAGGGAGGCACTTTCCCACACCACGTATAGGACTTTTCTCTGAAGGGGGGGAGAGCTGGAATAGGCACTGATAAACAGCAGAGGAGGGAGAGAGAGGGGCCTTAGTTGGGTTGCAACATGAATACACACACATTTAGAGAGTCCAATTTCCGTCTGTGGACAGATTAAACACTGCTAGCGGCGTCTTTTGGATACAGGCTAACCCAGTTGAGTATAAAAAAACATAAGACATGCTCACTGACATGGACAGGAAAGGAAACTTACGCATTGCAGTATGGTCTCTTCTCAAAGCCTTTGTAATTCTTCATGTTTAGAGTCATTTTGCAGACCTCGCAGCTGAAGCATCCTTTATGCCAGTACTGTCAGGAAGAAAGAGAGAGACACACACAAAATGATGAGGAAGGTGATATTAGAGAAGTTTGTTTCACCTTTGTCAGGATCTAAAAAGAGAGCCTAACACACACACACACAAAAAACCCTATACACCAACCAGCAGAGGAAAGCTAATTGAATGAGCAAGGCCAGAACTACTTTTCATTCCCTTGAGGTTTCACAGGGACAAGAGCTGGATACAGACAGAAAGAATAGTGACTGTTGAGGCCTGTGTGAAAAAAAAGTGAAGCAATGTGGAAACAGTGGTGTTTGTGTATGCTTGGCACTGAACAGTTACAAGGAAACCAACATCCCCTTTTCATAGCAAATTGTATGCTTACTATTTATAAGTAGATAGGGCTAGCTGCACTGGTTGGAGCAATGAGGAAGCTGCCTATCTGCCGTCTAATCTGGCGGACTCAAGTTTTCTGCATGTGCACCAACGGTTTCAGATGGTGCTGCAGATCCACGCGCTTTCCTGTCCGTCTGCTCATCTCTGCAGGCCTGCATGTTTCTGGTAGCTCCTCCATCCGGCTTCATAAGAGGCCATCTCCCTCACCACCCTTTCCTCCCTTCCTCCCAAACCCACCGGTCTGATCTGTGGCCTGAGGGTTCAAAGAGGGATCGAGGGAGGGGAGAGGGAGGATCGGAGCAAAACTGGAAGGAGGGAGGAAACATGAAAGGAAGGAGCTTTGAGAGAGCAAGAGGAAGAGAAGGAGCAGGGGAGGGGTGGGCAGCAGAGAGAGAGAGAGCGAGAGAAAACGCCAGAGAGTGAAGCAACGATCTGGCTGCTCCCTGCTATCGTCAGGGGAAGGGAAGGGAGGAGTGCAAAGACATGGCGAAAGCAAGAAAGAATGGGAGGGAATGAAAGAGGGAGTCCTTATTAACATGGCCTCAGGACGCTCTGTCATCCCTCTTGTTCTTTCTCCCACTCTTTATCACTTTCTACACCAAGTGCCCACACACTGAACACTAATCTCGCAAACAAACGGCACAGAGAAAATTATTCAAAAACGAGAGGATGGAACTGCAGAAACACATCAAAGTGCAACATGGTTTTCTCAGCGTTTCACTCCAAACTCACATCGCGGGTCTTTTCGGGATAAAAAAGGTGTGTGTTATTGACAGAAAAATGCATCGTTTCTCCGCGCGCAATGATGCAGTTTGATGATACAGCATGTGTTACAGCGCTGATAAACAGCTGGCAATAAATCACCGGGATGTTGATGTTTACTGCCTGCGAAAGACCAAACACACAGCGTCGAGCACAATGGGCATTTCACTTCCTGCCATTACTGAACAAGAATATGGCTTCAGGCTGGTTTCAAAAAACGTCTCACTTGTCCTGTCTGGACCACCCAGGATGGAGTGCGATGACGACGGGAAAGTGTATGTGTGTGTGCGTCTGACATGGCTGTATTGCAATATTGTATTAAGCCATACAAAAGGAAGGAGAGAGCCTGATCCAAACACACTGAGCCAAGCCTTCAAATGCAAACTCTTTATCCCGCTACAAGCAACTGGGGAGGCTTTAGGGACATGCAGATGGACACATCGAGTTACTCTTTCCATTGCTCTCCCTCTCTATTGTTCTGGCGAACACTGTAATGGTAAATCCCTTTACAAACAACAGCACAGTGCAGGCAGATTCCATTTCCTCTAGCTTCAGCTGATTTGCAGCTGTGGTCGCTTGCCATCATTACATGCACGCCGTCTGGGTTCGTGCACTCGGCGAGCAGCAGTGTGATATTCTCCTGGCCGACCATTGTTATCGCCTTCTCATTTCCCTAAATCAGCCGTAATGATAAAACCAGGGATAAACGCTAACAGAGGGGCGTTTATGCAAATGCTGCTGCGGGAGAAAAGGTGACAGTCTCAGCTGAGCACGGACTTTGATACTCCTGTTGTTATCAAAGAGTAAATATTGACCTCGGATCTACTCCAAAGAACAAACCTGCTGAAATGTTTAGCAAACTAACTAAGCCTCGTCCAACCTGCTAACCCGCATTTCACCAGCACGAGCTCCGTCGCCCTCTCGCCTTCACGTGGAATAACATGACCCTCGCTGTTCAAAGTGTCTCCTGGAAAAACCACCAAGTGAGAGGACACGCTGGACTACGACCAGTGTACTAAACTCTGACACGTTAAACGGTTTATTTAGTATGTCCTCCAGCTGTACAACTGAATATACACTTTCATTTTACTCCGCTCAGCAGTGTCTGCAATTTCCCCGCTGATAAAAATCAAATGTGGGCAAGGATGTGAAACATAATCACAAGTGGTCACCAGGGACACATTGGAGATGCATACTAACGACAGACAAGAACCTCCACTCATCTGATCTAAACCTGACCTGTACGTTAAGTGGTTAGAATGTAGTAAGCACGGATTTAAGACAAACAGATGCCAGAGGAGGGGACAGACAGAGATGTAGAGGCAACGGAAAACATCCCAAATGTGTGTTACAGAGGCCGTGCGGCACTTAGCCTTGTCCATCTCCAGGAAAACCTTGTTTGCTGGTGCCAAGGCAGGATCTGGCAGTCAGCTGGAAAATGAGGACACTGCAGAGACAGAGCCCTAGAAATAAAACACCCATAAAAAAAAAGAAGAAGAAGAAGAAGAAGCACTGTCTCCCTGCATCAGCGCAGCTCAGGGGCATGTGTGCATACGTGTGTGTGTGTGTGTGTGTATGTAGGTTATATGTCTCGGTGCATGATGCATGTGTGTCAGCAGGGATCCGAGTCAGGAGCAAAAAAAAAAAAAAAAAAAAAGCTCAGTCAGCCTCACAGCTCGCTCTTGGTGAGAACCAAATACAAGTTGGCCTGGACAAAAACGCCGGAGGCCAACACAACTTCAGACACCATGTATGCACCCGCATCACATACAGAGGGAGGGTTATTTAGAGTCGGAGCGGGAGCGTGCTCTCACATACTAACTACAGGCAATTAAACCTACTGGCTACAGACCAAACTGCTCCTATGTCGGTGTTAGCGCGGGACCTTAAACGGGGGCAGATTACTCACTTTTGTTTGGTCCGCTCACCACGGCAACACATTTAACCAAACCACAAGTTGGCACGTTGGGTGGAAACATGGTTTGTGCCACTAACAAGTGATGAGAATTTCTGACCATATTGTTTTTAGATGAAAGCGTCGACTCAATCTATAGCTTGTCTTTAATGGATTTTCACAGTCCGGTCTTCTGGTAATCCAAATTATACGTCAGGGTAATTAAGCGCCTTATACTACTGAAGGACATCCCATGGGATTGTGGTGAAATGTTTCATAACTCTTGGTCGAATCAGTAGCACTTAACATCATTCAAAACCACTTTATTCATACTTCCATTGGCTGATTAGGATCGTGGTTTGATAACTTTGTGACTCATATTTATTTTAAACCAACAGCGGCTAAATAAATCAAACACACACACACACACACTACAGCAGCTTACTGTGTGTGCGTAAGATAGCACATGCCTAAAGACAAAGTGCCCACATCTGGCTGGTCCTAATAGAGGAAAGTAACTCATTAAAGCATGCTGGTTAATTATTAGCCTTCTTTTTTTTACCCAAGCTGAGGGCTGCTCTGTTGCTGGCCAGAGAGTGATTTGCATGGACATACTCCGTTAGAGGAGAGTGTGTACTTAACACACTTTCCAAACCATTCCAGAGTGTGACACACACATACCGCCACAAAGCGACACAATCCCGGCAGAAAAAGCCGAGCGATGAGCAGAGAGTACAGGTGAACTCACTTTACAAAGTGTCTGATCGTGCTGCTGCATCATGTTATATGGTTTATATTTTTCAACAGATTGGGAAAGCAGCACAATAAGTTGCGCCAGTTCCCTTTTTCTGGCAAAATGCTCAAAGGAGAAGTACCTGTCCACTCACTGTGGAGTCAACACCTCAGGTGATGTTGACTGTAAATGTGTGTTTGTGACTGTGAGTCATAAAGGGAGGTGACCAGTGGTGACTGGACTGATTCCTCACCTCTTGTGGCATTTGGACAACATGAATCAGTTCTCTGAATAAATTGGTCTAAATATAGGCGAGGCGGTAGACAAATTCCCCTAAAAAAAAAAAAAAAACGTGGTTAGAGGAAAAGTGAATCAGAACGCCTGCACAAGACGTGGAAAATGACTATACTGAGATAATACCGAAATATGAACAGTAAGGAATCGAATCATTGCATGTAGCATGGCGTTCTGAGACAAAAAAAGCTTATATGATTTCTAATAAGGAGTTTTTAGATTTGATTTCACATGACTAAGCATGATGTCAGCTCCTTCGTGCAGTAAAGAATGTACAGAGCTGCACGGCTCCAGTGCTGCCGTGTTCAGACCTTTGACCCTCTTTCCCAGCAATTTCCTGGGATTGAGAAGCAGCAGTACAATCGAGGCTCACATCTTAAACCAGAAAGCCCACGGTGGAGCCAAGCAACACAGCGACCAATTTGTTAGCTAAATGATTTTTTAAAAAATGGACGAGAGTCAGTCGTAGCTGCGAAATGAGTGACTGAATCGGTGTGCGATGCAAACGGTGGATGAAATCTGATTACTATGCTCACTTTTGTCTATGCCAACTGTGTCTGAACACTGGAGATCATGTGATCGCTTTTTTTTTCTGCTACCTGCCCAACTAAAACACATGTTTATGTAAAGGTTTATACAAAACATGTGAATGTGTAGCTGATTAATCTGAGTGAACAGAAGCAAGAATCCTTGAACGCTGTGGTGTACTTTCAGTATCTGTTCAGGCGTGCTGATATGAAGGAAATAACCGCCCAGTTTCCTTTTGTCCGTCCATATTTCTTTTGAATTTCGCCTTCACAAGCAGACTGCTTTGACTTTTGTTTTGAGCGAGGCTGTGACTTATCTAGGAAACTTGGGTTCATAATTTCACGTCTGAAACGGGCAAACGGGTCTCGCCAATGTGTGTAAACACTTATTAAAATGTTTTGCTAACATATTCATGATCCACTAGCCATGTTTGTCCTTCGTACTTATTAAAACGATGAGCTGTCAAGAGCACCCAAGCATCGGTTTCTCACATTATTTATAGACGCTGAAGCGCTACAGACACTGGAATAACTGCTAATTTACTACCCGGGAACCGGTTACGCCGCTTCATAATCTACGATGTAATGGCACATATGTCAGAGTTAAATATGAATAAATCTCATGAGGAGATGTAGGAGGACTTCAGTCGTACAATATGCAGACATCATGTACAGATAGGAAGTGTAAAGCAGCAGAGAGGAGTGTTTCAGTGAGCGATGAGCTTTGAGCTTTAAACCACTCTCTTCATTTATCTTGAGAACACACACTTCCTGAGTGCTAAAAAACGACTATTAATCCTAAAAAGGAACACACACACAAATCATTTCACTCGTCTAAACATTGCACATGACCCTAAATGTCATCTCGTACAGTTTTTTTTTTAGACACTTCCTTGTTACAAGTTTTACTAGCAGCTGCCCTGAACTGAAGAGATAGACTTTGATAGATATGAGGCAGATACTTGAGTCAAATATGCAGCTTTAATCTCCTATCAAATGAAACATTTTAAGTGCTGAGAGGAAGCCAAACGACGAGACAAAACCGTCACCAAGAAGAGCCTCGACTGAAATTCACTTCCTGCCTTTACATGTGCTCGGGCTGCCCGCTCCCTCCGCTGGGCCCAGCCCTGCTCTATACTGGAATGCAGCTTACAGACAAACACGCCTCTGTGGTTCAGCCTCTCCACAGAGAGATATTACAGAAGGAGGCTGTCAGGTAAAAAAAAAAAAAGGTATCCATCGGTGGCTGAGAATACCAATTCAGCTGAGGCTGAACCCCCCCTCCTGCCTTCACCTGAGCTAGCCTAGCGCATGGAAAAATCCCCCTGCCAATGTGGCCTCGGGCTGCTTTAAACAAACTGGAAGGACGATGTGTGTGTGTGTGTGTGTGTGTGTGTGCCACAGAGAAGGAAAAAAGGGGAGGTTGTTTTGGCGTGTCTGAAGGGGGGGCGAGCGCTGATGCGGAATGGCAGCAAAGACAAGACGGCAAAGGCTGCTCTCCTGTGCTCGGTTCAGAGCGGGGAGAGAGACGGCACAGCAGGCCTCTGACAGAGCACGTTTTATGGGAGTGTCTGTCTGCTGGAATGCACTCCGCTTCAGGCCAGATTCCAGAGCACATCGGGGCTGTACTTGTGGCAATTTGGTTCTCATCAATACCAGCTCCCAACATGATAACACCACTTATTTTTTATTTAAAAACATTTTTTTTAAAAGGGACTGCTTGTGCACTAACACTAAATCAATTCCAGTCTGGAGTACTTTGGGAAAACATTAGTCATGGTGCATTCAAGAACACATCCATGCAGCAGCTGAGCAGTAATGCAACCGATCAAGAGCTGATGTTACTTTAGATAATGTGCTTTGGGCGCTCTGTCCCCCCTTTCTGTCAACCCCTACAGATAAGCGTGTCTCGACAGGGATTGATTTTCAATAGCTATTCAGATGTCCATTAGACAAATTATCTACTTGCCTCGAGCCCTGCTTTAGTAAAAAAATACATAAACACTGCAATTCATACAATAGACATTGCAGACCCCACCCACCCTAGAAGGTAGTGTGTGGTTTGTCTTGTTGCAAAGTGGAGATGAGTGCAGCAGCATTCAGAAAAAATATAATCATCCAGTCAAAAGCTAACAGGTAGAAATTGTTGCTCCCGTGTGATTTGAGCAGGGGGTCAAATTGATGAGATTAGCACCTCGGTTGAGATTAAGGCTACTGCCTTTGACTGAAAACTGGACTGGAGGTGGCTCCACTGATCATGCCTGGGTTCGGATTAGCCAGTGGATTGGACACAGACCAACATGTCCAAAAAAAACAGCCCACGCTGCTTCTCCTCCACAGAAAAAGCTCGGTTATATTATATTATTAAAAAAAGAGAAAAGAAACCCAGCCCAGTGCTGTATCGTTTACATGTTGTAAAGGTTAACCCCTCCACTGTAAGGGTTTTATTTTTTCGAGAAAGGTTAAGAGACGTTAGCTTTTCAATCAAAGCAGATGTGCCAGCCAGGCCCAAGCCAGGCTTGAAGCTGTGAAAGGCGCTGCTTTTAGGGTGAATCAACACCGTAGCCTGGAGTCATTTTCTGGGTGAAAAACAAACAAACATATATATATTTGTGGTTTCTAAAAGTGAAGCTCATTGCCTCATAAAAAAACACTGCGTAATTTCGCGCCTGGTTCAGCTATCACCTCCCAGACGTGAAGCTAGCTGTTAGCTCGCCTCGCTGGCGAAATACCTGTCCTGTCGATTCATTCACAAAAAAAAAAAAAAAACACGCGAAAGCTGTCATTTTAAAAAGAGACAATTACGAGGCCAGAGAAGGGAGGTGGCTACGGGTTGTTTTCTACAAAGAGAAACACAAAAACAAGACGGTTTAATCGTGCTCTTACCTTGTCCAGACAATTCACTTTTTCCGTGGGGTAAACGACTAGATTACATCTGCTACACAACGGATTCATGTTGGAGGAGGAATGCTCTTCTGGGCTAGTTAGCACGGAAACCGCCGATGATACTGCTCGTAGCCGCCGGAGTGCTCCCCTCAAAAAAAAAAAACTAGCTCTAAGTGTACGGTTTTTATGACGAGTAGCAGACCGACACTAATGTAGCTGTATGTAACAAATCCAGGAGGTTGTTGTTGTCGTTGTAGCCGCACAGCTGGCTGTCAGTCCACTAACCAGACACGGAAAGCGCGCTCCCGCTCCCGCTTCCCCCCCCCTCTCTCGCTCCCTCCCTCCCTCCTCTGCGCGTGTCCGTGCAGAAAGGGAAGAGGCAGTGTGGGAGGTTCAATTTTTTTTTTCTTCTTCTTACTTGGAAGATTTTACTAACTACAACATCTATACATTGTACAGATTTAACCGAGACTCGTATGTGTGTGTGTGTGTGTGTGTGTTGCTTGAAAATGAAGCCACACCATGGCATGAGTGTGAAGAAATCCAGGTCGAGCCTTGTGCACATGCACAACATATCTGTCCTCGTCCCATCTGTGCTTGCATAGCAAACTCATTCGGTCATCTGTATTGTTGCAGGTTTGTAACAGTTTTTTTTTTTTTTTACCAATCCAATGATCACAAATCACATTTTTTTTTACACATCTGCCACGTTCACTGCAACACGTCCATGTGATACCTTTGGTTAGGGTGACACCTGCTGACAAAGGAGTTGTACTGCCCTCAATCCACACGTATACAACCATGAGTTGTGTCTACATAACTGTGTTGTGTTCTTTTGAGATGCTACCTAATGCAAATAATATTGCCATAAAGTCATTAGCCTTGCCAGCTGCAGTGCAGATCAGGAACTGTGTAGTGAAAAACAAAAGGTGGAACTTCAAAGAATCAACGTGACCATTGACAGCAGCAGGAAGTGAAATTAAAGCACACCCAGATCTTTATTTGTTTTATGTAAAACAGTATGGTTTCTGTATTGTAAAGTACCGTAGTCAAATTAGATAGATAAATTAGATTAGTGCTATACCACTATTTATTCCAGGTGAGATATACATTTCTAATGAAGTCGTTTCATATCATATAACGTTCAGCTGTTGCAACAATTTCATCATTTTGTAAAGGAGTCATGAAAGATAAAAACACCATAAACTGAATGTAAGAGTTAAAACTGGCTTTGGAGTCTAATGTAGAATACACTTTAATGTTTGTAGAAATCAGTGTAAAGCAAAAACATCTTGTTTATCCAAGTTTCCTGCCACCATTTCAACATGGCCCGGCTACAACAATGCTGTCTTTCTCATGACCTTCTCCTTCCACTTCTGTGTAACCAGGTTGTTGCTTCTGAAACTTCCAGGAAGGCCAGTAGTTCTTGCGTCGCTAAAAAAAAAAAAAGACAAGAAAATTTCAGTTTGATGAGGGCATGTATAATCAAAGCACGTCTGGATCGTGTCTGGGCAGGTGTAGGAGCTCACCTGGATGAGGTAAAGTGGTGATACAGCAGTAGGATGGTAGTTGATATAAACAGCAACAAGTATCAGAGCCAAAAGTAACACAAGTGCAGCTGCTATACCGGCTATCACTCCTGTGTTTGCCAACCCGTCAGTCTTGGTTGAAGAATCTGTCCTCACATCTGTATTGAAGATGAAGTGCCATAATTACTGGTCCTCATAAAACTCAACCATAACAGCTCTTACAAGTATTTACTCACCATTTCCAGTCTTAAATACACGTCGCTTGGTCTCATCTAAAAAAACAGACAGACAGCAGTCAGTTCCATACTTGTTTCATGGCAGAATCTTACTTTTGTTGAGCAGCTGTACCGTCGCTTTCACATCCTTTTTGAAGAGGAGTCAAAGAGGTCACATCCTCGATCTCTGGTGTGATAGAGGAATCGGTGGAGCTGTCAGCCCTGAAGTAATCCTCACAGGTTGCATCTTTGCTCTGCCCGTACACAATACAATAGATGCATGAGTCTCAAAAACAGCAAAGTAAGCAGATATTCATTCTTGATGTCCAGTGATACCTCGTCTGAACAGTCATAGTCCAGCCATTCTTGTCTGTGTCTGTCCATGCCATCTGAACACCTAAAACACACAGGACGATCATTTCTAACAGTTAACAACAGTGCTGTATATCAACATCTTGGCTAACCTAATGTCACACTCACCTCTGGAGTACATTGCACCAGCTGCAAGCAGAGGTTTGGTTGGATGAGAGGCAGAGCTCACAGCTGTCATGTTGCAGGCATGCTGAACAGAGAGACTTGTTTGAGCTGAGCATTGATACAGTCTAATATATTCAATAGTTGAAAATAATCCTCTAATGTCTTTACGTCAATGACGACAGATACGGATCACTTACTAGGAAGTGCAGTGAACTCAACAGCAGAGAGGCTGGTGATCTTTGTAGTGTCTATTTCAACCCGATGGTACTCATAGATCGTCCGCCGCTGGGCATCTGTGTGAGACATATGACAGGGGTTGACTCTCTGATGACTGATGTCTTTTGGTGTTGGTGCAGCACATTAGTGGACAGACATATACATCATTTCTGACCTGGTGATTGAGTAGAAGGTGATGTGACCATGAAGGCATCAGACAAACCGGCCTTCACTGGATGCTCAGCTGAACTGATCACATCTAATGACAGAGGTATCTGATAAACAGGCAAAAAAGAGGAATCACGTATACAGGCAGCAACAAGGAGGAAGAGAACAAGTGCACAGAACAGATGTGCGTCTCACATCTCGGTAGCTGAATGTGATGGTTCCTGTTTTGTAAAGGGCAGCCTGAAACGTAAAGGCTCCTTCTGACTCTTTCCCTGGGAGTCTGACGTGCTCCCACTGCACCACAAACACCTCACCTGAAGACAATGAATGTCAAACAAGAGTCAGACAACTATCTGTGAAATGAGGACATCAAACATCAGGTGGTATCTTACCATTATCCAGGTATTGCACGGTTGAATCTTTGGAGTAGCTGGGGTCAAAATTAGCCATTAGAGGTGCGATGTACTGTGTTGCGGTCAGCATACGGTGAGTAATGTCCCCTGTGAAGATGAACCCTGAAAAAAAAGGCCAGATGGAAAAATATGTAAGACTTGAATCAGACTTGTTACCTTGCAAAAACATCTATCTGCTCGTAACATATGCAGGAAAGGTCACTCCAACATCTGTTATAAAATCAGAAAGTACCTCCTGTTGCTATGGTAATCTGCCTCAGGTAATGTCCGTAAAAAGGAAAGTCAAACGACAGGGCAACCCTCTGCAAAGAGAGTACACGGAAACACAGAGAGAGAGAGAGAATGAGATATTTTAATACAGATTTATTACATTTTCAAGCATACTAAATTGTTTCAGTCATAGTTTGGCAAACACACATTACTGTCCTTTAGAGTCAGTTTCACCTCCCACTGACTCCACTTTCTTTAAATACAACATGTTATTAAAAACCTATTTGAGGGGGCACCCGGATTTGAACCGGGGACCTCTTGATCTGCAGTCAAATGCTCTACCACTGAGCTATACCCCCACAGGAGCACTGTTGAGTCTTATCATAACATATCGTTTATACAGGCACTTGTGTACACTGGCAATCTCAGCTTTGGCTTTGACAGCAGCATATGTGTTATAACATTTTCCTCAGTATGCAGTAATTATTTTGCAATGAATTAGCTAAAACATAGTAACAACTTGGCCGTGAGAAGCGGGTGTGGAGATCCACCATGATTTATTGTCAAAATCTGCATCATAAGTCTCAAATTCAAGAGGACAGATGGGAAAACTGACTCTGCTATAGCCAATGATGAAATGCTGCAGATTTAACTTATCACAATATAGTAATGAGTTTTAATTTCCCAAAGTGCAAGCACATTTTTCTACCTTAGCTAGCTTTATCCATTTATAATCTGAGGTAAGGACTGTTGCTTCAAGTGCTGCATCTCCAACAATAACCTGGATTGGATGTTTCTATAAAAGTACCCTGTTTCACCTTGGCGAATCCTGTGTTTTTCTGTGTTTTTCAGGCATTTTCCTTTCCTGATCCATCACATCTTTCCATATCAGGGTGAGCTCTTTGTATTACATAGGTCCCAGGTGTTGGACAACAGAGGTCAGACTGGGCAGGTGCTGACAGCCTCTGGCAGGCCTGTAGTTCTTGGCATCTACCAGCAGTCCCTTAGCTCTTCTTGCCTTATGTTTCAGACTGAACTTCCTCTTTGCACGCTCACACAGAAAATGTTAGGGCAAGATTTCAGGATTCTCTCCTTTGACAAATGCAGAATCAGCAGCTGTCTATTGTACTTGCCATTTGATTAAGTGAAGATTCGTATGTTTTAGTACCGGACATGCAGAATTCATTGCTTAGCTTGATTAAAAGCTACAATCAGATTTGCTTTTTTAATGAATGAGTTCATATTTGCATACTTGTCTCCATTTTGTATTACATATAGACATAAATACATATTTTTACAAGTAGGGGGCACCCAGATTTGAACTGGGGACCTCTTGATCTGCAGTCAAATGCTCTACCACTGAGCTATACCCCCTGTACATAGACATAAATAGCTCGATACATTAACCAAAATTAACCATGACCAGATGAAATAAGACACTAACTGACCTGTTTACTCTGATTTAATTAATTCTTTTCATCTATATGGATAATGATGTTCAGAAGGTAGGCAGGAAGCACCATGATTTGACCTGAGAACCTCTTGATTTGCAGTAAAATCTGCTGCCACTGAGCTATAACAACAGCTAGCTGATATGTTCACACTGATTAGTTAACATTCACATAAATATAAAAGCAAATATTTGAGACATGACTCAAGTGTTTTTATATACACGGAGCACCCAAAATTAAACTAGGGCCCCCTTGATCTGTAGTCAAATGCTCATTGAGCGATACACCTTATGAAAGCAACTAACTGGTTCTTACTGATGATCTGGTAAATTACAATTTCAATAAAAAACATGAAGATAATCTCTCTCAGGACATTTTTGTGTGTGAGACTCACCACAGCCTGCTTGTATGAATTTGACAGAATGCCATGGACTCTGACTTGGCCGTGTCGAATATCATTCATGTCTACCCATAGTTCCTGCGCACGCTGGTCTTCTGGGCCAAAACTACGCCATGTGTAGTACTTGCCAGAATCCTCCTTCCAGACAGAGAAGCACAGAGGATCAGAGGTTGTGATGGTGTGTCATACAGGCATATGGTTAAATCATATGATGTCATATACTTTTCCAAGTGAGTGGAAAAGAGTACATTGTACTTTCCAAAAGAGGGCAGTGTTTCAACTCCAACTAAAACAAACAGAACATACAAGAAAATAATAAATGCCACAAGCCATAACGTTCATGAGAAACACTGTGGTGTAGCACTCACCACTACACGTGTCATGTTGTCTGGCAGGGTGTCGATGGTTAGTCCTCCACCCAGGACCGCCCTGCTTATCCTGGTGTGGCCTGAGGACGACCTCTGCGCTCTGTGAGGATGACTGTCACCTCCGGTTGACTCTTCATGTTGTTGTGAGATCACAGTGTACCAGTTGTCTGTCAGAAATAATGAATATTGGGTTAGTACGCTGAGCAGCCCATTATGGGATGTGATCATATGAGCACTTTCTTTTATGTCAACCGATTCCCACATTCTCATTTCAATGTAAAAGACCCTGACAGCGGTACCACACACTGTCAGGAAACATCTCAGATGCCAGTTGTATTCAGACTCTCAGAATGATGTTTACAGTTGTTGCTCTGTGCCCAGCCAATCAGCAAAAGGAAAAATTACAATGTGCTTTTGAAATTGTCAGCCTTAGCCTCGTCAGTTAAAGCCATTGTTGACTGAAGACAAAAACAATACAAATAACATTTAGTGATGCTCGGAAGGAGCTGTCAAACCCAACAAACAATGGAAACCATATTTGGTAAGCAAACTGGGGTAGGTATGCTTTGTTTTAAAGTTTGGCGTGTTTTAATTTAAGGCTTGTCTTTCTTTCAAGCCACATATGATGTTAGGAATTTATTTTACTGTTGCGCCACACTGTGATTTTCTATCGAGTGTGGAAAGTACAAGTCTCCTGTTTGGATATGGACTTATGGCCATCTTGGTCAACCTGTTACAGCTGTACATTTGGAGCCAAACAGGGAAAAATGTCTTGGCGGAGCTCTCAAGAGTCAGTCCTATTGAGGTTCTACAAAGCACAGACAAAATATATGATATAGTCTGCAGAAATGTTCATGTTCAGTTCTATGTATGTATGTATGTATGTATGTATGTATGTATGTATGTATGTATGCATGCATGTATGTATGTATGTATGCATGCATGTATGTATATATGTATGCATGCATGTATGTATATATGTATGCATGCATGTATGTATGTATGTATCTATCTATCTATCTATCTATCTATCTATCTATCTATCTATCTATCTATCTATCGTGTTTTCGGAATATTACGGTGATTTGTTGCTGACTGTGCCTTTTTCAGGTACTTTACGGGACACGGCGATGACGTCACGCAGCAGCCTATATATACCCAGAAAACAGCCCTCACTTTCGCGGGGTGTCTCATCTAACCCTAAGTTAGGGCGGCCTCCTGTCCTTAACGTTGACTGGTTTCTTGTCTGGCTTCCAGTGAACAACAGGAGGTGTTTGAGGAGTACGAACAACGACAACTTAAAAAAAAAAAAAAAAAAAAGCCCAGACAATCACCCCGCCGTGTTCAGTTTCCCGTTCAAGAAACGCCGTGAACGTCCCGCCGTGGTCAGCTCGGCTGCCGCGAAGAGTTGGTCTCTGCTGCCGCGGTGTTTTCATGTCGGGATTAACTCGCAACTGAGCAGAGTAAAACTGAGCAGGGTGAGTTTAGCAGATCTCCCAGTGGTCTGTTAGAAATCCCGCGCTCAAACACCTGATCACCTTTGTTACACCGACCGTGCCAACCTGACTCGGGCTCGTGTGGGAAGCTCCACCAGCTCGAGCTAGCGCTAGCCTAGACCTGGAGGTAACACCAGCAGCACCGGTGTTTCACCTGGCCTTCCCCCTGAACTGTGGAGACACGGCCTGCTTAAAAGCACGGGGCGGAGTGGACCTTTGTTTGACCGCCTAAGTTGCTAAAATGTTGGCCTTTTTTCAAAGGCTTTCTGTTGTATTATAAAGCAGACTTCAGCCTCCATTTCACATTGCCTCTGTGACCCGTCTTTAGTTACTTTAGCAGCGTTTAACAGTGATTTCTTCCACTGAGCCGAAGCCACCTGTTTGCTCTCCAACACTCGTCGTTACAAACCTGGTTCAAATAAATTGTAATGACATCAACCCCCATGCAGCGCATTAGTGTCGTGGGTCTAGATCCTATCATGAAATACGCCTGGACCTTTTTTTTTTTTTAATGTTGAAAGAATTTGCTTTGCTTGTGAAATGGCTGAAAATTCCCCCAGCACTCGTGCAAAAGAATAAAAACATCTCAAAGAGACATTTACGTTCAATAAAACGTGACACAGACAGATGTTGAGGTTTGCAAATAACTTACAAAAGGGAGCAGGGCGTAGCACACTACGGTGTGAAAAATATGGTATAAAAGGGAACTCCACCTCCAACCACAAACCCACACTATTATACAAGGTGTCTGTTGTATTGGCCTCAAAGTGGACATGGAGTAACACCATGTTCAGACTAACCTGCCAAAGGAAATGCTTCAAATTAAGACATTTTATATGTTTTTTCAAGCCTAAGAAGACAATAGAGAACGTCCTCACATGCAGACATACCTCCCACTCCATGTCCTATTTTTACTAGCCCATGTTAATGAGAAAATTAACAGACTGGAGCGTAATCCATTATGCAGTTTTGCAGATGTTCATTGTCAAACAGAAAAGCAGCTCGACCCTGAGCGTTAGTCTTAAAACTGAAGAATCTGCCATATTTAGCTTCTAAACGTTTTCTTATGGGTACCAGCACCGGTTGCAGTGCTTCTTCTTCCAATGAATCGTTAGTTGACTTTGGTTGCATGCCTACATTTCTGTCCTAAGTGTTGGAGGCGAAACACAGGCCCGTTGGTTCCTCAACCATGTCCTGTGCCAAACCCCCAGAGTTGTGTCTGACACTGGCTGCTTGAAACACCACTCTGCATTCACACAATTATAATACTGATGACTTCCACAGCCATCAGAACAACAATGCGTCATTTAACAAGTTTCTGAAGCAACAGCCCAAATGTCTTCATAGGGAGCGTAGTTGTATTTGTCCATGAGTGTTACTCTCCACCCTTTGATTCAATTAAGTGGTGCGTCAATGCATTCGTGGCACTTCATATGTTAAACCTAGATGTGTGATTATTGAGCACCGGATCCGCCCTGTTATGGCATCCATGAGGTAAGAGGAGGAATAGCGTACGCACAGTTGTTGAGGCCTGCAATGCAGCAGATAAACATATCCTGGTTTATAATGGCTGGGAGGGGTTCAGACGTCTGGATGTGAAGTTGTGGCTTATAGCATCTACTCAGGTCATTGCTCTCACAGCCAGTAGTATTGAAATCACTGGCAGATAACCCAAACACAGAGACGGGAGTCATATTGAGAAACTGACAAAAAACTCCTGCTATACTTATCTATTTCTATTGAAATGATTCACTGGATTCCAAATATGACGAGCTCTTACTCTTACTTATCTTTAACCATGCATATAAAATACTGCTTACATTTGACTTTTGAAGGAGCGAAAACTTTACCATTATAAACAATATTTGTACACTTTTTGTGAGAAGTGAACTTTTTGAAACCTTTGGATGTCTCTGAACTACATTACACCCTGAACTCAATAATAAACTCACTCGCACTCCAACTAGCCTCGCAAATCTAGAAAATTATAGATCTATTCATCTATTTGTAGGAGCTTTATTGGTGAAGAGAGATAGTGATAAAGATTTATTTGATTTTAAAAGGACGTGTGTAGGATTTAATGGTATCTAGCGGTGGAGTTGCAGATTGCAACCACCTCCACTCACACTCCTATTCCAATTTTACAGGAGAAACTCTGGTAGCCATAAAACATGCAAAAACCCTGAAGGAGCCAGTCTTTAGTTTTTTTGGGCTACTGTGTTAAACATGGTGGACCCTTCTAAAGTGAAACAATATTTTCAGGTTATTATACACAAATGAAAACATAGTTATGCATATTATATTCCATAGATAGAGCCCCCTAATTGACACACCAGACTTTTATATTTAAGTTTAAGGTTTTCGTATAAAATAATATCTTTACTTACAGCTAACATCTGTTTGTAAAGTCCACATAATGCAATTTGATTTCATACTTATCTTTTCATAAATCCCCCTCAGCCCCCAAGACAAATCCAGTGGGAGAGAATTGCAACCGAATACCAAAGTGGTGAATCAATATTAAGTTGGACCTTGATTTTGTTTTGTACATGTGCTCTTCCTTTAGAAAAAGAACATGGTGCTGGCTCGGTTCGAAGTTAATTCCTAAGAATAGATAATGGTCTCTCTCACTGTTCATGTTGAGCCAAACAGCCAGACCATACCTCATCGTGCCAACGTGGAAATAGTGCTGGTGAGTTAGAAAGTTACAAAGATGTTGGTTGGTCAAAAACACTGATTCTGTGTTTGTTTGTTTCAGGGTGTAATGAGAGCAGTACTCAGACAAAGGATGGCAAGCATTATGTGAAAGACCTGTTAAGGTAAAACAGAAGCCAGTTATTTTTTTTCAAATATAGCCAATGAAAGTGCAGATGTTTTGGACAAAAAAAAAAAACTGACCTCTGCCCACTCTTTTAGGAGCTACCAAACCACGACATTTAGCTGCCTTTTTCTGTGAGCGGTCAGCTCAGAGCGGTCTGAGAGAACACACCCTTCCTGAGCAGAGGCTGGAGGAGCTGGCATGGACTCCTCAACATCACCCACAATAAACATGTATAGTTCATTTCAAGGCGTGTGGTTGACTTGCAGATGGTGCAATTTTTTAGTTCCATTCCACTGAATCAGACTTTTGTCAAAACAGTGATTTATAATTGAGAAAAGAAATGTTGTTGATGATGTTATTTAACACAAGACCCCTACATAGATTAATAAATGCTTCAGGAATGTCATAAGGTGGTAAATCACTTTGTATTTTGGCCAGTAATGAGCTGCTGACGTGCTATAGCAACAATCACCATGGAATGAATGCTTTGAGCACACAGATGAGATGTCATGCTATGTCACATGAGATGTGAATTTATAACATCCCTAAGAGGGTGCAGCAAAGCTACATTTCACAATAAAACTATAAGGACATTTCAAAATTTGGTTCAGCCTTGTTAAGAGAACTGGTTGCCTGACTTTCTTTCTCCTATGATGAAAGCAAGTCTCTGCATGGACGTGCTAGAAATGTCAATTCTTTGCTTTTCATTGTCTGATAAGAGACATGAATTAAGGAGACAGAGTTCAGGTCAAAGCCATTCCCCATACAAATGCTGTTCCAGATTAAAGTGTGGTTCAAGGAACAAGTTGCTCCGCTGTTGGCAGATAACTGTTTTTGTTCTTGCCTTTTGATTTTTCCTAAAACACAAGCATGCTTTTTTGCTGTTACAAGTCAAAATGCACATCACTTTTATGAAATAAGAGTCAGTCTGGGATCAATCTGGGATGCACAGACAATAACATCCTATCTATGATCTGATCTTGCAAAACAATCTTTTTACGCATTGCTCTTCATTCTTGTATTCCATGCTTAGCTCCAGCATGTCTGGATCAGCTTCAGGCCATTTGTTAAGAAAACCTCTCAGCAGTGCAGGAGACAAGAGGCCAAACATTGAGGTCATTGTCGGGTACACAATTCATTTTCAGTTCAGGGCTCTGTGTTTTTACAGTCTGATTCAGATGGCGTAGATAGCTCTCTTGGGACCAGAGTCATTTTTAAAAATCCGAGTAGTATATAATGTTGAGTGACACAACAGATAAGAGTAAATTAGACACAGGAAAGGAGGATATGCTAGGTTAATACTGACTGCTGACCCTTTATGTTGCAAGCACATATGCGAGCACCTCCTACATAGTAATCTGTGATGGTGTTTCATCTGCAACACATTTCCTCATCCAGAAAAACAATTTTAGGAAGTGTAGGGAATATATTCCATTTGATACTGCATCTCCTTAAACACTTCAGATGATGAATTAGTGTGGAGGCAGGAGAGAAGTTACACAGAGTACAGAAACAGTACAGAGTGGCCAGTCAAATTCCTCAGAGCTGGAAATAAATGAATATAAATGTCCCGAACAGACCTCCCTCCTGCATATCACTCAAAAACATACGGTTACTGATAAATCTGTGTTCACTGTCCAAGAGCTCCACAAGCCTCCAACAGTTTTGTGTCTAGCAGGGAGGCAAGAAGAAAAACAAAGTCTATATCTAATTTTAAACCTGAGACAGGCTGTTTGTGGGTTGTTGTTTAGACTCAGTGGCATGCTTGTGGAATGGGGTATTTTTATTGTACACTTTATTGTAAACTAGGCCATTTACTTTTGTGTTTAAAATTAAAAGGGCATGGCATGCTCATTTGCTTCTCCATAAAGACTCCTACTGAAGTTTATGCTGAGTTAAAATAGCGAGTACAGCACGAAGAGCAGCAATATAACAATTAAGAAGAAGTATATGAGCTATTTCTTTAACTCATGGCTGTGACAAGAAAAACATTTTTTTTTTGCATGCAGAGGTTGACTGCACAGACACAAACTAATAAAGATAATAAAGTGGAAGACAGACTTGGTACACCTGTAAGCTCGAGCATCTGTGGCAACACAGGTAGAAAGATTAAAGCAATGAGGACTGAGGGAAACCGGGTCTCACCTGTTTGCCGTTGATCCCAAACTCTTGCCAGCTCTGTTTGGGGAAGACAGAGGAACAGCATCACCAAACTGAAACACATGTCGGGCAGCAAAAGACAAAAATAATAACATAAAAAAAACACAGCTTTTTCTCTCTTCACGTCCTCCTCCTTTTCTTCTCCTCTTTGCAAAAACTGTTTTCTCTGAATCCCACTTGCACCCGTCACTCTCTTCCTCTCTCCGATTCTCCCTCTCTGCACACACACACACACACACGCATACACACAAATACACTCACACCAGCCTGTTTCTAACTACACCCTTTTCTCTCCTCCTCAGTGCTGTTCGTCCGTTGCCATGGTGATTACAAAAGACACAAGGATAAGCTGAGGAGGCTTTGGAGCAGACAGGAGAAGGTCGATCATATGTGCAGACTTTAAAGACCTGGACATTGAGTTTTTATTTATTTATTCCAGTTTCTCTCATAATTTGAGTAATCCAATGTCAGCAGAGTGTGTGGTGCCTCCCACTGTCCAACATGCTGCAAGGACAGCAAGAAAGCTAACATGATTGCTAACAATGCCAGGCCTGAAATCAGTGTTTTGATATTACACATTCCATGTCAGGTCTGTTTATGACTACCCAAAACATTATGTCTCTATTCTAACAACAACATCCTTCTGTTGCATATTAATTTCCAGCAGAAGTTTAGATCCCTCCATAAACCTTCTAAAGTTGAGTTGAAGGTTCTATGAAGCCTCAATGAAAACTGAATGGATATCTTATAAATGAGCAGTCTTTGAAGTGTGCAACTTCTCATTTGTGCTCCCCTGCAGACCTTCAGCAGAGAGGTGGTAACACAAAATTGGAATAATTTGGACTAAAAAGACTGTGACTTTGGAAGATACACACTTGATTCGCCTGAATCAGTCTGCTGAAAACTAATATGAGCTTACACATGCATTTTTTTTGTTTTATAAGCAGAGATTTCTAATGCTTTAAATTAGGAAATCATCTCATTCTCACATTCCAGTTGATAAGTGTGCTATCGCGATGCTCTTTATCAACCAAAGCATGCCATTAAATGTTGAGGCTTAAATGTGTCTTGAGATGTTTGTGTGCTCTAGATCAGCTACTGTCAAACTGAAAATAAAACAGCCCTGGGAATTCAGACATTGATTCATAAAGGAGGAAACCTTGTGATAACATATGGTAATTCATCTTAAAGTCTTGGAAAGGTTACATAAAATGATTTGAAAGACCAAAAGACAGAGAAGGCCAGGGCTTAGTATAAACATCCAGATGGGACCTCTCCTCAGCTGGAACATGTTATCCTGCCTGGGAGGAGCAGCTGTGACTCATCTATCATACTTGGATTACTGTATATGTATATACCAGTGTTCATGGAGGCATAGTGTAGCTAGAGTTAAATTTGCTTGTGTTACTTGTGTGGTGTGTAACCTGTATGTAGACTAAAAAAACTACAATCCTACACACACAAACAATCTAACCTATGCTGTATTTAGACTGTGTTCACCTCTTGTCTGTGTATAATAGCTATATCTTTAAGTTACTTACATGTCTACATGTCTACATATTTGGCTCTTATTAAGGGTCTTCAATGTTTTTCAAGCCGAGGACCTTAAAATCCAGCACCAAAATCAGTGTGCCATACAACCCCACTGTCCTTTGACCCAACTTTGTGATGAAATTATATTAGAAATTATATTAACCATTACTCATCACAGACTTTTAAATCTTTTGTTAAAATGCAGCTGTATTATTTAAAAGTAACACATTTACAAAATCTCTATCTAACACAGCTGTATTTGTTTAGTCTACAGACCACATTTTTAATTTTGATACTATAAAACTAAAATATTGCCCTCTCCCTCAGACTTTAATTTGCTTTAATATAGTAAATGGGAATAGCTGTATGTCAAACAATGACAGTATAAAGAACCAAAGGCTATCCCTAAAGAAATAAATCTAACAGAGAACTTCAAGGGAATGCTCATATAATTAGATAGATTAATAATAACAAACTTGAAATATTTTGAAAATGAAATTGTCAATTTCAGCTTTGAAAGTTTATTTTGGATGCAACATTCTGTTAATAGACTGAAATGCAAACTTACTTTACTCCCTGTTGCCGTCTGTCAAAATAGTAAGTGCAGATTCTGTTTTCCCTAACCTTATGAAAGTAGCCATTTTAACCCAAACCACGATATTTCCGTAACATTTACCAAGTCGTTTTTGTACCTAAACTTAACCAAACCGTAACCACATCATGTCACATCATGTGAACAGTTTTTCGAAAGCAATTGACGTCACTGACCAGTAGGGGGCGACATTTGCTTCACAGCCGTAACGGCTCTGCTCTGTACATGTAAACTCATTTCTCCCGTTAGTGGTCAAATAACATATTGTATACCGATAATATGAAATACCACAATTCTCAACAAAAAATGTTATTGTCTTCTAAAAATAATTACGTGTGTTGGTGTGTATCGCCAAGACAAATACCAGAGCCAGGCTGACGTCATGATCAAATAGAAGTTCTACTGCCTGCTTTCGCCGTAAGGGGGTATAGCTCAGTGGTAGAGCATTTGACTGCAGATCAAGAGGTCTCCGGTTCAAATCCGGATGCCCCCTGAAAGTTTTCTTTTTTTTTTTGCTTTTGTTTTAGTTTAATTTACCCTGCTCAGAAGCTGACATTTTCTGAGTCATATAAAATCAGGTAACGGCTGGTATGAGGTTTCACCTTAGGAAAGAGAACACCTCATGGCTCCACCAATCAAAGACAAACAAACAAACAGAGATATGTACAACATGTATTATGTTGTGGAGAAATTGCTGAAGTCAAAGGTCAATGGTAAAGTCAGGAGGGAAGAAAGTGTTCAGGAGCCTCTGATGTCTTATGCTGTATTATTTATTGACGCTTGGCCAAGGAGATTAGAGACACTTTCAAAGTACATCGGTCTCGCATTCTGACGAACTCGTGATGGTGAATAAACTTTAAACCCAAAGATAACACCCCAAATACTACACGCCCAGAATTAGTCAAAGAGAATGTCTTTACCCATGGAGGTGTTATTGTCAGCATATTCTAGTCTGGAGACACAGATGTCTGTATACACAGATTGGAACGTCAGCGGCAAGCTATCTATTATGTCTAGGAAGGCAGCAATAGGTCTCTGTGACCCAGACCACCACAGTGTTGAGATATGGTGGCACCTAGTCAAAGTCAAACAATTAATACTGCAGAGGACCTCAAGGCCCACACGTGACCATGTGTAGCCTAAGGATAGAAAATTCCATAACATATTACAGTATCTATAGTATAAGTAATATAATATAATATAGCATAATCTAACATAAAAAAATATCAGATTTTATCTGTGGTGCCAAAACCAGCTGCTGATTGAGGATCTTTGCCTAATACTCACATTTAAGTCATTACTCTATCTGCCGGTATAAACACTTCAATGGTATGCTGTGTAATGTTGTTGGAAGAAAGAATATTACAGCTGCAGGAAAAATAAAAAGCACACAGTGCATATTTGCAAAGATAATATTTATTTTAAAAAAATCACACAATACAATATATACTCATAATCTTTAGCAGCTAGCTCCTTTTCCTATTTGGGAAATTTCTGTAATATACAGTTAATACTTTAAGAGCTTTGTTTAAAAAAAATAAATTATTAAACATTTTTAAGTCTAACAAATGTGTCCTGTTGTTCACTGGCATAAAATACATGTTTATACTTTTAATTTCATGTACAGACTTGTATCAAAACATTGCAGAGTTTCTGAAGGCCACAGGAGCTACAGTGTGTGCAAAAGTCTGAGGCTTGATATTAGGCAGCTACGAAACTCACTTTGTGATTGGAAAGCTGTTTTGTAACAAGCGAGGTAAATCAAGAAAGATAGTCAGCAATCAAAGGTCAAAATGGAATCACGATTGTCATGCTCAAAGGGAAATGAGGTCACCAGATTGGCCTACTTAAATTTAAATGAGACAAATAGCACATAGTGTTCAATTATCATCTGTGATCATCAAATGTAGGTGACATCTTTGGTATAAGATGTTCAGTCCTAGTAATTAATGAATGAATGATACTTTAATAAAGTAAGGTGTGGTTTATCCCGGGTTAACTGTGGTGAGATAAAGGAATGATATTAGCACCAATGTGGAATGTGATATCACTGGTCACATAGGGTGTCTTAAACCTGGTACACCTCACTGTGCAGTAAACCAGATTATTAGAATATAATCAAACCACCAAGTGGCTCTTGAACAGTAGATATATGGCTGGTAAGGTATCATCTGAGTTTCTCTGCTGCTCAGGAGGCAGCCCCTTTGCAGACTCTCACACAGCTGGGTAAGACATACTGTAGGTGTGGCGAGGCAGGCTCTATCACAGGTGCCATGTTCACAGGACTTTGCCCAAAACACTGTAAAAAATACCACACACTGTGGCTTTTGCAATGCCTTTGAGGGTGGCTCAGTTTGAGGAAGTTTCATCCACTGGAATGGATTCTAGTTCGCAACAACTCGTGATTTCATCCAATCCAGACTGGCAGGTAAGCTGGGGGAGGGTGAAAGGAAACAGGAGGTGGTTATTCCAGCAGCCATTGGTGTTTGTAAAGATATTTGAGGAGCTGACTCATACGTGATTATGGCAGAGAGAGAGCGAGAGTGTGAGGTGTGTAAGACTCACCCTTCTCCTGTCAGGGCACAGCAGGCTTGGACATGCCATGAGTGTGTTGTGATGGAGTCAAGTGTGAGGCACTGGGAGATCTCGGCAGCCGTCATCGAGCCCTTCATGTCTTGTTTGTTGGCCAAAATAAGAACGGCTGCATTCTGCAGGTCCTACATTAAGAGAAGATGGATTAGCAATGCTGCTATTGGTATCAATTTCTATTAATAGAGCTGTAACATTTCCATTGGAAAACCCAAACATATCCTCACTTCACCTTTGGAAGAAGCAACCTCAGCGGAATATTTAGACTTGTGTCAAAGCGCTGACTCACACTGTCTACGCTGAAACTTCCTCACCACAGCGTGTCACGGGTTATCAACTTATAACGCAATTAGTCACACTGAAAGCAGGAGTTATCTCAGACATCTAAACAACAAACTGAACAACAAAAGGAATTCACGTCAAGAATTCTATAATCTGATCTAAAGTAAAGACTGACTTGTGGTAAAAAAATAAAATGTCAGACCAGCGCTTGAACTAAGAAACATCTCGAAACACAAGTGAATTCATACCTCATGCGAGAGCATTCGATGCAGCTCATCTTTGCTTAGAGTGAGACGTTCTCGGTCGGTGCTGTCCACAACCAGGATGACAATCTGAAAATATAGTATAATTAAAATATAATTAAACCAGTTATGAGCACACAGTGCAACCGTTGCTCACATTATCAGAGCTCATATTATCAGTGACTGTTAGGTAATGATAGAAGGGGATGTACGGTTAAATTATAGATGATTATGTAAGGGTGGTAAGATAATACCTTTATCAATACAGGGAGCATGGCAGATTAATAAGAAGCCAGTATGGGTTAATGTGCACGATACTTTCTGTTTCCCATATCAAACAAGACTTTAGATAAAACCATCAACAATTTTCAAGTCAGCATATTTCTGACTTTGATTTTTTGTGTTTCAGTATCACTGAGGGACTGAAGACAGACAGCGATAAGTACCTCTGTGTTGCCGTAGTATGAGTACCAGCTGGCTCGAAGGCTCTCCTGTCCTCCAATATCCCAAACCAAGAAGTGTGTGTTTCGGACAGAGATCTGCTCAACGTTGCTGCCAATGGTTGGCGATGTGTGAACGGCCTCCTTCGTCAGACTGTTTGTGTGGGAAAGAAGAAAAATAAAACATTTAACACATGATATCAAGCATGACTTTATACTCATATGGCACTATTGTAGCTCCAGAGAGTTACTTACAACTGATAGAGGATGGTTGTCTTTCCAGCATTGTCCAAACCCACAATGATGACTTTGTGCTCTGTAGAAAACACGAAAACAGAAGTTAGAATGAACCTGAATGTAAACTGGATTTCGCCTCATGTGACCACACTGTAATCTGCTTTCAAAGCAGCCCAAGACAAATGTACACACAGATAAGATAAAGACAGGTACAGGAATGTGATGTCCTGAGCTGAAAAAGACATCTCATGTCTACTGTGAGGTTATTACATCACTGCACAGCAGATAGCAAGGGTCTTTCTGAACTGCTCACACTGTTAGAGAACGAAGCTGACAGTCTTTGTTTTATTCTAAGTCAATTATTCTAATTTCATTCAGTGTGGTTTACTTTATTCAAACAACATCGCTTGAGTAGCAGATGACGAACAACATATTAACAATAACAATTATGATAACATTATGTTAATTATCAACAATTATGTTAAACTGGTGATATTGTTACTGTTATACAAATTAAGTTCATCTTACCTCTGTCACCGAACACAGCCATCATCTTGGTCAGAAGAAAGCCCATGTCCAACAAGTGTGTGTGTTCACAAATCCAGTAAAAGCTCAGTACTAGGAGTCAAACTTCAGTATCTGTCAGGAGAACTCTGTTTCTTCGTCTCATATCAGTTTCTGCTTCAGCACAGCGGTAGTGGGTGGAGACTACTGTGAAAATTTTTTGGTATTTTCCAAAGACAAAAGGTATAGTGGCGGTGCGTTCATGTGCTGTGGGAAATGTTGCAATTACCGGTGTGAGGGATCCGTATTTTGTCTCTGTTGAGGTACACCAGCCTAAAACAAACACAGTCTAACACAACAGTGCTGTGATACACATCCTCCATCATGGAAGTTATAAAGTCATTGTAATGATCACAGTTTGGCAACTTACATGTAATAATGCTTCATATGTAGCAAATGGGATTAAATGTAGAGAAGTCTCGGAATTTATGTCAGTCATTTAATGTAAAAGTGATAAATATTATTTTTATAAGTAGCTTGAAAACCCACTTTGCTTAAATGATGAAAACTAAATGTAGAACCGAAACCTTCGATCTATTTTAATTGAAATAATTAAAATGTAATACACACTATACAACAACAACAAGAGCAATGAAGTGTGATTTTTATGCTGCTAAATGTCATATATGATCAATTGAGAAAACATGTTTTTCAACGCTATTTATATGATCAAAACATTACTGATGCGTCTTTAAAGTGCAGTTTTGCTTTAAACATTTTTCCAACATCACCATCATCATTATCTTTACTATCAGGTCGGGACAAAGAAACACAACAAACCATTTCTCTAAGGTTCACTAAATCACCTGACTCTTATCGGAGGTCTCGCAGCTCAGATGTCGGAGTTTAGTCAGGAGCACTTGAAGGTTACACACAGTACAGCAGTTCCGAGCGTCATACCGACGGCAGGAGTGGACCATCGTGACGCAACTAGTGACACGCGTGTCTTGTCGATACGGAAAGTGAAGCAACACTGTTTTGCTTCCTCTTTCTGTAATAGGAACAGGTTGTTCAGATCTATTAGAAAGCAAAAGTAGGTCTAATAAGAATTCCCCTGAAATTTCTGTCCAGGTATTTCCCCAAGTACTTCCTTCCTTAAAAACACAATAACACCAATAAGTTAACAGTATGTATATTATATGTTTTTTTTTGTTTCTTGTTGGCATGACATGACAACTCTTACTGTTGGGGCCTTCCCCAGCCAAAAGTCTAACCTTTTGTGTGTGTGTTATTGTCTTTTTGTTTTTACTTTCAATATCAAAACTACCTCGTTTAAGGAATTTAAAAAAACAGCAATTAAAAATAAGATCTGCATACATATCTCCTTTTTTTTAAACCAATTTTATTATTCAAGTTTTTCGGTCACAAAGACCTTTGTCAGGGCATGATCTCTTTCATTACTTTAAATATCCTACATTTTTATGTCCAATTTCAACAACAGATACTACTTTACAGAATAAGATGTTTATTTAGAAAATATATAATCAGCCTATAAAGTATGATTGCTTAATGGACTGATCTGCCTAATATAGTAGATATAACCATGACTAACTATACAGTAATATGTTGCTTAATCCATGAATGTAACACTCTGATTCTCTCTTTTCTAAACAGCATATATTTACACTGTGGTACAGTTACTTTACTTTATTTTACCTTCTAACACAGCTGAACTCTTAGTTACTGTCAGTGTGATATTATGGTGCCCTCAGCTTATTACGCCTTGTTAAATAACACTCTGCTGCAAGGCGCACGTTCAAGTTTCAGATGGAAACCACATCTTCGTTTGTTCCTCCCTTGCAAATGATGAGATGACAAGAGATGTGAATGTTAGACATAAAACCACATCCTGGATTCAACTGTACTTTAACTGAAACACTTGGCAGGTGGGAGGAGTGTTTTGGTGTTAATGTTTAATGTTCCTCTGAACTTAAACAATAAAGTGACAAAGGCTCGAGTATATTTAGATTGTACGTCTACAATAATGTAGGCCAGATTTAGCAGGTTTACACCCATAAAAGTACCTTGACTGGGCCGGTTCTACAGGAAGGTCGATATTAAGTATTAAATTGGACACATGACGACACAGTCAAGTTTTGTTGTAATTTCAGCTCAAGAAGAAGAAAGAAAAGCTTCTTCTGAAATAAAATCTCTTTATATGTCCTGAGAGACAGAAAACACCACTAATGAACGTCAAAGTGTACAAATACACATGCAGACTTTGCATATTTCTTTGATAAATGTGTCTTTGATAATCACATCTCATCTCACTGTATTAATTAAGTGACACAATGGCATTTTCTGATTAAATTTTTAATTAAAATACGAATTTATCCACAGATTAAAAATGAAAGGCAGAAAAAGCAAAATGTAGCTACAATCAGGCACCAATGATACATGTTATTTCATATTTTTTAACAATTGCGATAACGCAACAATAACATTATTTACTGATCATTATTTAATATTTATTTATTCAACTGAAGACAGGTGGGCCGAAGCAGCCCACCAAAGACATTCATGGATTCTCCATTATAGATAACTGAGTAAAGACCAATGCTGATCCTATACCCCCCATCACCCCACGTGATACTCCTCTCACTACCTCACAAGAACTGAAGATTTAAAATAAAAAATTGCAAATGTCCACAGGAAAAAACAACACTAATTCAGTCAGAAATCAAGAGTAAGAAGAGAGTGGTATTTAATATCAGACAAGCTAGCTGTTTGGGTGAAAGTTGAGAGTGATTAACCACACACACAAGTACTTTTTATATAACCATTAGCCCTGAAAAACAGACGACAAAGCTGGTGCAAAGAAAACGAGATGAGCGATGTGCTGGAGCGACAGCATGGGCTACGGTGCAGAGTAGCCAAGAGACACGAACAGACACAAATATGGTATGAAAACAAGTGTAACAAGAGTTAAGACATCCCACCGTGGCAGTGGTGGACATGGCTTGGCGAGACATTCCGGCACTTGTGATTGGAGTTTTCTTGAAATAAGGGTGTTTTAAGGTGGGAGTGACTAAGGCAGGACACTTCATTCACAAAACTACAACCGCAGTGCTGCTTTGAATCGGCACCACGTTAGAAAAACCAGAGAACAAATGAACACTGCAGGCGCCCTCAGCACCCACGAGGAAGAGCAAAACAGAAAACGGGAGGACTGGGTCAGACGTGTACAGTCGGGTACAGTGGCTGAACCAGGTCAGGGAAGAAGTAAACGTCTTTGGAGTGTTCTCTTTGTTGTTATCAAGCTGACATGAGTGTAGCAACATTGATAAATTGTTGTGTTAAAGTATGGCAACTTCTCCACCAGCTTTTTAAGGTCTAGGTGATAAGAAAGTGGAGGTGAGTGACTCATAACTTCTGGATCTCAGGATTAGTCTCAATCTTGGAAATCCAAAAGCAATGAGTGAGATTAAGGTAAAGAGAAACCCTGACACTGTACATGGGGACGGTGACGTTAGACCCTGTTTAAGACTGCAGAGGACAGACAGGACAGACTACAGATCTACCAGCCTTCACACTCTACAACTGAAGGACAGGTTGAGTCATACAGATCACAATCAGAGATTCACAATCGTAACAATTACTGCCCTCGTGCTGTCAGTTTAGAAATCCATGATATTCATGCAGTATTAACATAGGAAACAAAAAGAAACAGACCGATATTATTTTTCTAAACATAAATAAATAAATTGAATTGCAAGAAGAAGTTGATGAGAATGGCATCTGGCAGTTGATGTGTTTCTTTACATTGTACTGGGATGTAAACAGATTCATTTGTTAGCCTGACTGGCATGGCCCCAGACCCACAATTCAGTTCCTTCTAAACCCAAACCCCGAACCTATACCCCCCTCCCTCTCATCTCCCTCCAGTCGCCTCCATGCCCCTGTGGTATGATGTGTGTTCAGCGGATGTAGACGTCCCTCCCCCAGTCGTCCTGGTTCTTGTTGCGGCTCATGTTGGCCCCGGTGTCCACAGGGTCCTGGCAGTAACGCTCCCTCAGCTTGGCGCGTCCATGCGGCTGCGTCTGGGTCGGCATCGGGGGATGGTTCAGGTTTTCCTGGTCCGGCTCGGCACCTTCGTCCTCCCAGGAGGCCTGTCTGCCGTGATGCTGTGCCAAATGGAGGCGGCTACCCCCGCCCCCTCGGTAGGGCTCGGGCTCTTCATAAGGGTCAGTCTCAATGTCCATGCAGGAGTCGCCAGCCTCGGTGTAGGCAGAGTCCCGGCTGCCCTGGGTCTCAGAGTCGAAGGTATCTTGCCGTGACAGGCCTCGCCCGCTCCCTCCCCTTAGCTGGCCACGAGATGAGCGTATGTATGTTTGCTGCTGCTGCTGAGGTTTTCCTCCCAGGTCTGTTTGATAGTCATGCAGGGTGCCGCTCCCACCACACTCTGTCAGAGGCCCTTCTCGCTTCTGCTCACCGTGCACCAGGTACGGCCCCTGCAGCCAGCCACAGCCATGCCACACAGCAACCATGCAGAGACACAAACAACAGAGCAAAACCAGACAGTTGTTAGTCAGCAGGGTTAGCATGAGGCAGGGCATACAATAAAAGACCCACAATATCATCGAGTCAGAGCTTAAGGATGTGGGTTTCTAAGCAAGTGTTTATGACTGAAATGCACGCACGCAGTAACACAAACACAGTAATTACTTGGTTAGTCAAACAGCCTAGTTCTACTCATTTAAAATCACGATGCTGACCTGCAAATAAAAACACACCCAAGCAGTTAATCAACAACAAGAACGAAGATCTACCTCCACAACAGTGACACCTACTGGCAGATCAATCTCATGGCAGAAAAAAAAAAAGCAGAAATATCACTACCAAAAGATTATGTAATTATTTGAACTCTTTAGCATGTGATGTTTATGCTGACATAGTTTTACTTAATTCAGGAATACCAACAGTTATGAAGTCCAGTTGGCTTTTAGGATGAACTATTTTTGTTGCCTCTTTAATGCCAGTCTCAATAAAAATGTTGGAAGGAAATATAAAATATAAAACAAGTTTCCAACCATTTGGTGTACTACTCTCTCTCGAGTGCCACGCGGCCAAAGACTATATGTAAGCCATCATAACTGACGTGTAGCCAGTAGTAACTTAGCGATAGAGGCACAGCAGATTAGTACTTTGGCATTAAAATGATTAAAAAAAGATTGAACTCGACAGAGTGTTAGCAACAGCCTCCACCAAACTAAGCGTTTCTGTTTGAAGAGGCGGACATGACTTGCTGTTTTCAGGGGCGGTACCATGGCAACACGGAGGGAGACAGCAAACTGGATTCAGCCTCCCAGAGCAAAAGTGTTGGAGAAAGGAGGCCACGGAGCTAAAGAGGGAAGGGTGGGGGCAGCAGATATCATTTTACTCTTGATTACATTGAAATGGAGGGGGCCCCAAGAGCAGGGGTGCCTTATGGGTTATTCCTTTAGTCCAGTGTGGTTTGAGTTGCTGTCACAGTTTAAACAGTGCAGGGAAGTGAACGCTGATTAATTGTGGGTGTTTTTATGTGTGGGAAATTGGCTCCTGATTAGCTCATGTATATGTAATTCCTGCATAGGTGTGTTTGTGTGAATGTGCATCTGTGTTGTGTTTCTATATACAGCATAAACAGGGTTTCAATGCACTTTTCCTTCATGGTAAAGAGAGCACGCTGCTGGGTTGAGGTTGAGTTGCCGGAGTCTCCCCACCCCGCTCTCTATTGGACTTCAGAGAGCATGTTCTTCCTCTTTCCCCACACCGTCCATGTCAGGCCACAGATCCATATTTCTGCGCAGGGAGGTGAGCACCTGTACCTGCAGGTTGGAGACGGGCTCAGGAGAGGCGGCCAGGGCTGCCGTGGCCATGGTACGGTTGAGCAAAGGGTTGGGAGGGTTGCTGCTCGGGGGGTGGGTTGCCTTCCAGTACGCCTCCAGATAGTCAGCCAGGTGCTCGCAGGCATCTTCCAGCTGGTTCTCGTCCAGGATGATGTCAAACAATTCCTGTACACAAATAAAATGATTTTTTTTGTTTGTTTGTCTTAAAAGAAATTCTAGGAATTGTTTCATTATTCCAGTCACAAAGCAAAACTCACTGGTGGACACTGGGCCAATTTGTCTGCTGCCACCATCTGCACATTTAGGTGTTTAGCCTGGGACTTCCCCCTAGATTTGATGAGCCTCTGGAGGACCTGCAGAGAGACAACAACACTTTACCATCAATTATTCATGTAAATGTGCTCGCCCACTTTGGTAATTTTTTTATGGTGATAGGAAACAATTTAGTAGAATTTTAAAAAGGTACCCAGTGGAGTTTTTTTAACTACTGGTAGCTCTATGGAGCAATGATTCTACAAAAGGACCCTTTTGTTTGTTTTATACATGCACACAGGGGTGTCACATCACATTTCAATATGCTATATACTGTGAACTTTTGCACAGTTCTTCACAAAACTGTACCGCTCGTTTCATTAAAAAAACAAAACATATTGTACATATATTTATAATATCTACTTATGTTTCTTGTAATTTTAGTACAAATTTAGCGTAATTTTTATCTTTTAGTTTTTATAATAATTTAAAGTTTGTTATGGCAATAAAACCTGTTTTACACTATTCCACTGCTCTACAGTCAGTGTTCAACACATTAAAATAGCAAATGTGGATATCTAACTTTGCAAATTGAACTTTTGTTTACAAAAAACCTCCACGGGGCACCTTGAAAGTTAACATTTAGTCCTGGTTGACACCCATGGTTATCTGGTTTAACACTACTTTGAGTAGATATTATTTGACAAGGCAAAACAATGGTAGGAGTGGCAGGCGTTGCCACTTAATGAGAACTACTATACAAAAAGATCATATTTTATGAGAGACTGCAAGGCTATTCCTAAAAACAGCCAACCATACAGTACATAGTATAAAAAATGAGTTTTGATTTGATTAAAATCCTAAAAGAATTATAACTTTGAGGTCATTGGTTACCATACCTTAGGTGAGGCTATTTTGATATAGACAATGATGGGAGCCAGGGAGGTCTTAGCCAGCTGAGAGGGGTGGTTGATGGTGTCTGCATCCAGAGCGACCAGCTGGAGGGTGCGCGCTAACTCAAAGATGCGCTCGATCTCACTCTGCACCTCAGCTGAAGGCCCAGGACACAGATAAGACACATAAATACAGGAGGACAACAAAGAGATAATCTAAACACCATTTCTTATTGAGGAGCTACATCACTGTATATTAGCCATACTTACTTTACTTCTCTGCACAAGTACATACTGATATGTTAGTACTTAATCATGCATATCGAAGTTTAAGAAAAAACAGTTCCAAGCGTATGAATTAGACTGGATCACAGTTAAAGTTCCATTTATGCGCAGCTAAATGGAGCAGTGCAGCATCCTCATTCTGTTGCAACCTCCCAGCATTTAGAATTTTCTCGTGTCCTACTGATCTTTTTTTATTCCAAAGTTGCGAAGGAAGGAGACACTTAAGAATGAGATGCCTGTGGCACTAACTAATAATAAGGGCACAATTTCTCACCATGTGAATAAAACAGAAACAAAAATAAATAAAGAAAAACAAAAATACACCTTCTCAAAAGAAATTAAGTGGAACATTAGTTTCTGTTAGCACTTAATAGGCACAGCGGTAATTAATAATCAACTCTGTGGACTGCTTGGGTGTTTTGTTTTCATTGTTCCTCAGCAACAGCCTATCATTTTTTTTTTGTTCGCCTTTTTTTCTTTAAATCAGTCTGTTGGTGCGTAAGAACAGAGATTACAACCGGAAACCAGAATGTTTCTCGCTGGTCTGGTCAGACCTCAGCGCCTCCGAGGTGCACGTGCTGCCAACACAGCGACAGAGAGAGATAACGGGGCAAGGCAATCTCCAGAGAGAGACGAAGCCTGCACACAATTTAGCAGCCTCCAGAGGGCTGAAGGATAGGGAATTAAAGCTGGAGGCAAAAACAGGGCCTCTGTAGAGTGATAAGAAAGGTGAACTTTAACTCCTTTGCAGCAAGGCAAGGTTTCCATTAACCTCAACAAAGACTTGGACTTTTGCAAATTTGGATTTGACTGCAGCGAGAGACTTGCTCCCGTGCCATGACTCGACAGAGTTCATGAGAGAAGGTCCATCTTCTACGGAGGCTTTTCTTTGGTATGATCGCACATATATATAGTATATGGATAGCTTTATATGTAGGTCACAGAAGGGTGAGAGAAGTATGGACAGTATTGGCCTCGCTCTCGGATTCCCATTAATAACCTAGAGCAGATACCATCTGCACTGCTGCCATCCCCCGGATGCCTTCTCTCGTTGGTTTTTATGATTATTTTCTTTTTGTTAGAGACTACAGGCTGTCACACAGAAGTATGAGGAACAGAGAAACTGACAGGCAAGCAGACAGGCAGACAAACGATGTATGAGCAGATGATGAATATAGTGAGAAGAAAAGGGGAGGGTGGAAGGAGAGGGGGCTCCATTGTTTCGTTGCAAGGAGAGCATACGTACCCAGTACGTCTGAATCAAAAGAGAGTGGTGAAAGAAGATGGGAGGTGGGAGGAGAAAGTGGGGTGAGGGGGAGGATTTGGTGGGTGAAGGGCAGAAAAAGACAGGATGAGGAAAGAGAGAGGAGGCCAGATCAGACTCAGACAGTAAGAGCAGGTATAAAAAGGAAAAAACTTGACAACGGTACCTACAGTGCATGACCTGTCCACCTTTATAGTCCTGTCTGTTTCAGCCGAGACAGTCCCAATTACAAGATATGTGTATGTGCTTTTTAACCTAACTCCTGCAGCATCATGACGATTTTTTACTGTGTGAACAAGCTGCCTCTGAAAGCACATTAAAGAATAGATGTGGTGATATTCTATAATAAGAACTGTCTTTTATCCAAAGTCTGGTGTATCTTATTCCTCAGTGCCATCAAGCTCTGCTGTTCTCCACCACAGAGAGTTGAGTGACACGTTCCTTTGAAGCAACGAACCACTGTAGTTTATTTTGAGTCAATCCCACATACATCATTCTGCTGCCTCAGTAGAACAATAAATGTGAATTAATTCGCAGCTCAAAATAGTCTCTAATCTATCAATCTATCTATCTATCTATGAAAGAAACACACTAAAAGATATGAAACACAGATAGTGAAAGGTATTTCAATGGATGTTTAGCAACATGACAAAATGAACGAAAATGCTTTTCCATTTGCTCGATCTCCACTTAATCATCTTGTCAAATAACAACTTCTAGTTGTTGCACTGAAGTGGCTCTATGCCGTCTTACCCAGGCTGGAGCGGGTACTGGAGCGCTCAATGATGGTGTGTTTGCTGGGGTTGTTGAGGACTGAACGTTTGGCCAGGGAGATGTCCGCTGTCACCCGTGTGATGGATATCCTGAAAACAAAGATCCAGCACACCAGTTGTTACAGGGTCAATAAACAAAAAGCAATTAAAGCGGAGTGTACAGGAGTGTACATGATGTCATTCTTACCTGCCCTCAAACTTGTGTTTCAGAAAGTCAAAGAGCGCTTTCTGCATCATGTCTGTCACCTAAAGACAAAGCATCAGATGTAAGACAACGTACCATGGAAGTGAAAAAGATATAAAACAAGCATGTGTTACTAATTTTTCTGTTTACCTCGTATCCTTTCAGAGACGGCCCAACTAGGATGATGGGTCTCATGGAAGGGACCACGTCATAGGGTGGGACATGCTCCATCTGAGCCAGAAAAAGTCCTTATCAGTTCCACAAAGCTTACACAGAACATGAACTTAACACAAACACCCTTCCCCTCTGTGAGCGGTCAGACTGATGGATGGTGAGTTTTACACGCTGGACTTCATAAGTTTTTTGACTGCCTAGAAATGTTTTGGAGGCAGGGATCAGTTTCTTACTGAAAGCGCTCTCTTCTGCTGTCTCACATAATTAAAGTGTCCATAATTAAACCAGACGAGGCAGGGTGTCTGTGATTGTTGCTGCTGCTCTAACACAGACGTCACATTTCACACTTTTCTCTTTTTGTCATGCATCAGCACTCGGTGTGAATTTTCCGGTCATTACTGCTGCAGTAAAAGTAAAAAGACAGTTCTTACATTTGTGCTATTGAAATGTATCTTTCATTGCTGAAATCTTTGTCACAACTTTATTGCGACAAGTTGCAAGTGTTTGATATATTTTAGGGATGCACAATATCAGCACATTATTGGTATTGGTCAAGCCTTTAAAATGATATTTATTTTGAGTTTGTTTTGTGTTTCCTGTTTTATTTTGTAGTTCTCCACCTGTCTATGTCTTGCACTTCCTGCCCTGTTTTTGATTATGCACCTGTCCCTGATTAGTTTCACCTGGTGTCCTGCATGGCTATTTTAGTTCCTGTGTTTCCTGTGTTTCCTTTTCTGTCCGTTAAGTGTGTGATGTGTCTTATGTATCTGATGCATGTGTTACTGATGTTTTGGTTAGGTTTGGTTTGGTTCTTTGTGTTCATCACTGTGTCGTAAGTAATTAAAGATACTTTTTATGTATCACATCTATGCTTTGTATATTATGTCTGCATCTGCCTGTGGATCATCATGATGAGAATAAACATAATCTGGTAATTCCACTACAGGAGAGATATGATATTCTAATCTGCAATTAGGTAGAAAAAATATGCACATATATAAAAAATAATATGTATAAAATGAATATTAGTTCCTGTTTTTCTTTTCAGCCATTTTTAATAATCAAAATAAGCATTTTCCACAACTGCGTATAAAGCAGCCCTATATATACTGTACTCTGTGGCTTTCCCTAAGCCATTTACACTAAAACCATACAACCGACACAGAGACTTGTATAGAGCACCCACACACAAACACGAAGCTTATTTCTACATTATGAATCATCACTGATTCATCCATAAGGATGCCACAAGCATTTGTCCTCTTTAGAAACAACATTTTTTTTTTCCATAGAATGAGTTTTTTTTTTTTTTTCCAGTTCGTTCTTTTTAGATCTGTATTCGAAGCACGCCCCCTCCTCTGTGCATGCTCTGCAGCTCTTCAAGCGGGAGATAGTGCTGGAGTGCCCTGCTCCACTACATTACATTACATAAAAGCGGAGCATCGGAAGCTCATTTCACCTCATTTGTATTCACCGAAGCTAAAAATACATATTTTAAAAGTTTCCAAATGGCTCTTGTCTCTAAAGGGCAGAGCTGGAGCACTGAACATAACAATAGTGCTTATTGGTTTTGAATAACATGAGTGTGCTGCAGTTTAGTGTGGTGAGTAACAGGGAGGATGGCGTACATAATATAAATATCGATGATAGTTCACTTCAATGATAAATAGTTATGTTTAGACACTGTGACTCAGTTGTTTACAGTAAATGTCAGATATTTGACGTCATAAAATTGCGGGATTTTCTTCCAGAGAAACATTAAAAAACATTTAACTCATGAGCTTTACTTTACTTTTTAAAATTTTGATTAAATATTGCTGATATGTCAGCATTTTCTCATGTTGTTTGTAAAATGCTATTTTTGACTTGACTTTGCTCCAGGTAAATACTGAAATAGATTTGTCTCAATAGGGTGAACAGGAGTGTAGGTCAGTATTTAAATCTGACTACTTAGTAAATATTTTGAATGTAACTATTGTCCATATCTCTCACTCCACTCATAACAGGTCTTTGTTCTGCAGCCTTGACGTGTGATCCAAATTGTGCTGAAAAGCATAAAAACAGCTGAGTGTGAGGCTTCTGTTGCTCAAATCAGCCGTCATAAATGGAAATGAAAGCATGTCAGTATGTGTTACTGTGTTACTCTGACTAACGGGGTCTGGGATGATTCTGCACCTGCATCCGTACACTGACAGCTGTGATACAAGCTCTGAGGGAAATGACAGAGGTGTCACCACGGTTTACAAATGCTCCTTTGAATGCGTCCTTGGAAGCATGAATATGTGCTATGAAATATTCTGCGGACTCATTTCTTACCACCACATGTCACCACAAGAAGGAAAATGTAAGACATCACAGGATGGAAAGTTGAAATGTTAGAGGTTAGTCTTGAACGAACCACACTCACCGACTTCTGTTTCTGTTTAGCTGGGCCACCTACAGTATCATTCCACACAAAAGCCAGAAAAAACAAAAAGACAAGAGCACATTTAGTTATTGACAGGTTAGGATTAGGGGGGGAGATTGGGAAAGAAGCTGTTTATTGATTAAAACAGAGTTTACACTGACTGCCTCCACTGTGGCTTCATATGAAATATAGAATAGATTAACTAAAATAGCAGCAGCCTGTGAATCAGTTAGTTCAACGCCTCTCCCAGCTGACAAGCACACAAGCAAACATATCTCAGCGTAACCATCGTGCCCGGAGCCTGAAGGGCCAAACAGTGTTAGATTTAGGGGCTACAGTAGCGGACGGTTCAGTTGGGAGCAGTTAGTGAGAGATGGAGAAGGGAAGGAGAGATTAGACCTCTCGGAGGAGTTGGGGACAAATGCGGGAAGGAGGAGGGAGGCTGGCTAGGTAAGCGAGGTGTCCTGGGCCCCTAATGTTACCTTCTTAAAGAAGGGCAGTCGGTGGGCGTTGGCCTGAGGGGATGTTACGCTGCCTGACATGCCCTTGGAGGAGCGAGGGTCACCCTGGAACTCAGGGGGCTCCTCAGCATCCAGGTCGAGGGGATCAACGTCAAAGGCCACAGTGGACGTGTCCACGTGAGCTGATGAGGGGGTGGGGAGGACGGGCGGTGCAGAGAGAGAGAGGGACAAAAGGAGAACAGAAAAAGAAAGTAGGGAGGAGAGAGCGAGACAAGGCAGAGTTAAAGAGTAGAGGAAGCAAAGAAGTGGAAAAGCAAAAAGGGGAAGAGCAAATAGAAGGAAGAATGTGAGATGCATCCAGAAAGAGGCATGGAGGAAATTGCAAGAGATCAAAAGAGATGACACAGTATGATTTAAACTGGAAATAACATTGAGAGACAAGAGTTTGGAAAAGAACACATCAGATTATACATGAAACAAGGCACAGATGTGGGGTGTAACAATATGAAAGGGAGAGTGAATTCAGTGTGACGAGAAAGAAACAAAACTCGTAGATGTAAAGGAGGCTGCAGAGCAGTAGAAAGAAAAGAAAAGGAATGAAGCTGAGAAGGAAGCTGGGGGTTTAAAGTGTGATTACTGTCGATGCAGGTGTCGTAGGTTTGAGGGGGGGGCGGACAAAGGTGTTGGGATGTTGGCAATGTTTCTTGTCTAGAGTTTGGAGATGGGAAGATTGATGCCACTCGAGTAACTCTCCGTTAAATACGAGCCCACAGCCCCGCAGCTGGTTATCTTAGCTTAGCACAAAGGCTGAAAACAGGGGAGAACAGCCAGCCTCGCTCTGTCAAACGGCAACATAATCTGCCTACCAGCATAATTAAAGCGTACTAATTAACACATCATCACACATCATTTGTTCAAGCCGTACAAAAAAGCAAAGTGCATCAAGAAATAGTCCAGCACATCACACCCCGTAAAAGGGTGAACTGACATTTTTTACACTTCGGCTTTTGCAAGGATTAAACAAACGAGATTCAACGTGTTAATTAGTGTGCTTTAGAGGTGCTGGGAGGTTTGCAGTCTTTACTGTAAGCTATCGCACAGATATAAGAGCAGTATCGACACTGGCCGTGAATAAGAACCCCTTTGATTGTACGAGGTGGATTAGACACATCATTTCTGTTATTTAGGTATTTTTATTAAAACAGTGGCTCTATTTGATCAACAAAACCTTCAAGTCAATCAGAGTTGTTTATTTTTCCCAAGTTTGCACTTTCACCTCTCTCCTGCTGTCTCTCTTGGATATCGTTCTGCGTCTTTCCTGGCAATACGCGCACACAAGCCAGACACACTTATCAAGTTTAATGAGTACGGTCCATCCTCGGCTCTATTTCAGTACCGTCCTGTGTGCTAATGACAGACCTCCGAAGACCTCTCTCACTTCACACAGCAACCCACTGAGATGCACTGTGATTCATCATTATGCCTCGCTAACAAGCCAATTAAAATCTTGATTTAAATATCAGGCACCCGTCTCATCTTGCGTTTTTTTCTCTGTCGCACACGCGCGCGCTCTCCGTCGGGATTGCACACACACCCACGCAAACACGCACAAAGCCACCCTAGACCTCACCTGTGCCAGGTGGGGTGGGCCTGCGTGTTCCAGTGGCAACATCCAGACTGGAGCTCCCACCAGATTTACTATAACGGGAAAAACAGACACATATTATGATTGTGCTCATTCTCTTCATCGTTTTACTCATTTTTAACCGCCCCCAAAATTCCACTTGTTGCTGTTTAATTGATTTTACACATTTTTATGCCATAATAAAGCAATTATTAGGTGTCCTCCTGCAAGAACACCCTGATAATCATAATTTACAGTGAATATGGAACTGTTTTTTAATAAAAAAAATAAAGAAAAAAATAAAGAAAAATGGCAAATAAGCTGCTTATTATGTGCAGAATCGAGTACAAAACAAATAATATTAAGATTAAAATGTGCAGCAAATTGTACATTAAAATCTGTTAATCTGGATTATAGTAGTCTTCATTTTTTAAACACAGTTTTGAATAATCAAAATAAACAGATTCACATTTATATATTTAAAAAAGCTAGACTACAGAGACTTCAGTCTGTATATATTCAGTACACACTGTAGATGCACAGAGGAATACAGTGACTCACTGCAGTCTATTTTAAGATGTTTTACATTGCCTCATGGGTGAATGTGACTCATGTCTGACCCGTTTTGATAAAGTGGGATTGTCATTTATGATGCTGTAGATGTCATCGATGCAGAGAGATGTTGGTGGTTACCTGGAGCTGAGTCGGTTCTGTCTCATTCTCTGCTCCTGCAGCAGACGGGTATTCTCCAGTTTGACTGGGCTCGGGATGAAACCCACCTCACAGCCCTCCTTCACCAGGCGTCCGATCCACCAGTCATTGTTGTACTTCTGCATTTAGAGAGACAGACATCAGTAAACCAGCGATATCACACACATCAGAATTTATCACCAAAACCTAACCCTCATCTCAACGAATACAACTGAAGCTTCATTTTAAACTTTCAAAAAAAGGTAGAACTCAATTGTATCTTTCACAGTATAAATGCTCATCGTGTACCCAAATATAATAAGCAACATATTCTTGCAATATCATTTTATGCCTCATGTTTGTCAGCTAAAAAGGTACAATAATGTACCGAGTGACCAAAATTGTATCTCAAAATCAGAAAGTTGGAGTACAATTTTCATTAATTTTCTTTTATTATGTTTGCATCAGTTTCTTCTCTCACTCCCACTCATGGCCTGGGTAGGGTTTAGACGGAAGGAGACGGTGTAATGAGCTGCAATAAAACATGATCCCTCCCATCACTGCCTATTGTTCAAAAGGGGCCGTCTGGTCTTTTTATCCCTGAACCATTGAGGAGCTTTAGATTGCTACATAAAAGGATTTACCTTTGGTTGAAGGTGAACTGGTACAAATGTGTACTCTACTAAACTACAGAAAACTACTCTTTGTATATCTGTGTGAATATTGCACCTTTCACTACAAAATCTGTACAAAAATTGTCTCTCTATTTTTAAGCGTGAATGAACGAGAGCACGTTGATCTTACCTCTTTAATGTGCAAGAAGTCTTTGGCTTCAAAGGATATGGCCATGCCTTGCACAGGAACTTCATCACTGGGGCCAGGGTTGTAACCGACATTTGTCCGCACAGCAAACGCCACTGGTTTGGTCTGCAGCAGTGATGGGAAAGACAGATATTAGCTTCATGAAAAAAACACCTAACACCGAGTTCAGTGTCCCCTTGACACTAATGAGGAGGTTTACCAGTGTCAAAACACTCTACACCGATGTGCAAACTATGCAACAACAGCAACAACTATTAAAGCAACACTGTGCAACAACGGATAGAGGTGCAACAGATGATCTCTGACCTTTGCTTTCTCGAGCGTGGCAAGGGCCTGTCTGTCGGCCTCCTTTCTCAGAGCTTCAGGGTCCTCCTCCAGGGACACGTCAGAATCCGACGGCCGGCTGGTGTAGGAGTCTGCAGAGCCCTGAAATGCACAATGAGTTTACATAAAGATGAGGAGGTGAAAAAAAGAGCAGATGACCATGGATCAACCCTCGGAGGGAGCAAAAACAGAAGCAGACTCAGTGAACTTGGTCTTGTCTGGGTATATGTTTGAATGTTTAAAGTGGTAACCTGTTTGTTCATCTTCAGGTATTCCTGATGTCGTTCCTGTTTGTCCTGTTTCAAATTCACTTGTCTTAAGTATGAAGGACAAGGTTCTCCCTTTGCAATTTCATTTGCGGTCAAAATGTCAAGACTGCCTGGAGGAGTGTAACCTACATAGACACAAAGGGGGCAGTGGCCTTCATACTGCATGAAAGCTGACTCTGTGTAATTTGAGGTGGAGAGGATGCATGACAAGAGGCCGATATTTCCATTGCAGCTGCGCTGAGGCCAGGATGTTAAATATTTTCGCACAGGTACAACACGTTCACTGTGTGGGTGTGTCAAGTGGAGACAAAAAGAGGTAGAGAGAGAAGAAAAATGGCCTGAGGACTGTTTGTAATATTAGGGTTCTCATGAAGTGGCTACAGTTTCCAACACATCCACCACTCATGCACTGTAACTTGACTCCCTGACCCTCATCCAGACACCCATACCACAATAAAAACCAGAGCCTCCTGCGAGCCTACGGCGCCGACCCACTGTACTGTACAGCAGAGCGGTGCAGTGAGGGAGGCATCCTGAACTTCTGAAATGTTTGAGTGTTGAACTTATATAACAATCCCACTTGTTCTCTTCTTGCTGTTTTTTTTTTCTTTCTTTCTTTTTTTTTTTTTTAAACTGACAGGCTGCCTGGCGCTTTGTAGGAGGTGCTGACAAGAATGCGGACAGCTGAATGTGCCAGGCAGAAGAAGTGAGTCACTAGGTGTGGGCTTTTAAAATAGAGGTGAGAATGCGCAAAGATGACATACGCCATATGTAATGATGATGAAAAATTCCCTGCACATGTGTACTCAACACAAAAAGAGAACTCAGTGAAAACAATGAATATTTCTGGATCTGGGTTTGAAATATTTCAATATCATACCAAAACAATACAATTTTTGATACGTCAGTTTGGGGAATATAAACTTATTCTAACCCTTTTCTTTCGATTCAAATATGCTCAGTGCATCTGTGGTAAATAAAAATCTTTGCTTTAATAAAATATAATGTAAAATTAGAAACTCTTCCTGATCAAGAAATATACAATGAAAGCAAAGACCATCAGCCAGTATTCATTAAAGGGTAATACCACCAATTTTACATCTCAAAATCTCCTTATAGGTGTCGGAGAGCACTACCGCATATGAGAACAAAGTTATATAAATTCTGATCAAATCTGTCTATCATGAGTACGACAACATTGTTCCAGAAAGTAGGAGCTTTGAGCTCTTGGTTTCTTGCTGCCAACTTGTTGTTTGACTTGTTTTCTATGCTATTTAATTTAAAAAGCTAAAAAGAAATCTGGGATGTACTTGTGGTCCTGATGCATTTCTATATAACAGCAGCATCCCTGGTTCGATTTTGGTGCGGGACCTTTGTTGCAGGTCATCCCTGTCTCTCTCTCTCTTCTTGTTTCCTGTCTGCCACTGTTAAAGTAAAATAACTTCCTAGACCTTAAGATCTAAATATCTAAATATATCCGGAGTGAAAAACTGATCCAATGTGGAAGAGTGAGACATTTGTGTGGTGTTTACACGTGCATTTATGTGTGATTAATGCTCCTCTACGCCTTTGATTACCATCCATGCGTGTCTTTATGATCTGAAATGAAAGGACAAACACGAATGTTGATTCTAGCTCAGCCACCTGTCGTATCAAGGCGCTCTGTGACTTGGCAACTGGCGACTGAATGTAGACACTCCCTGTTGCCAAGGCGATGCCTAGCTACTCCTCATGTCATCGGGCATCCACAAACCATCCCCACTTCCTGTTTCATTTACTCAAACGCAAACACTCGCAGCGGTGTGCCCGCTTCCCACTCAAGTAGGACGAATGATCCTGTGAGTGGCATGCAGCACCTAATGAGGACAACAGCAGCCGCCCCCTCTTACTGACTCTGAGTCATCTTCTGAACCATACAGGTGGATCCCAACACTGAGCACCGACTAAGTGACGGTTAAAAACCTCGATGGGGAACCCACGGGAATGCTTTTAGAGAGAGAGAAAAAGACGAAAAATGACGTCTGAAAAAACATGCGACCAACAGGCTTGCTACAACAGGTCGGTGATGCAGCAAAATGTAGAGTGAGAAAGAGTGGGAGGGACAGGCGATGACTCGTGTGTGTGTGTGTGTGTGTGTGTGTTTGTGTGTAAGTGTGTGTGGACAAATGATTGTGTCTCTGAGTCACTCATCCAGTTGATTCTCATCACACACAACCAGAAAGAAGAGAGGGATTGACAGATTCATGAGTCAATACTTTATAAATAAAAAAAGGTGCATATGGGTGAGAGGGGAGACAAAATAGCAACTGACCAACAACCTCTCTGCACATTGTCTCCAATGAAATCCTTTCAAAACGCGTCGACAGACATTTCCTCCACCTTTTCACCTCTCCTTCTTCTTCATCTCCTCCTCTCATGTCAATGGGTTGTGTCTCTAATTTAGCTCCTTGCTTCACTTCACATACAGCTCCAGTTCAAAATAGCTACAGGCCACCTGATGGCAGAGCTGCTTTCCTATTGGCAGTGCCAGACTAGAGACCCCGGCAGTGTCATAGTAACCATCTCTGCAGCGTATTACAGGCAGCCAGTGAAAGGTGCATCAGGAAGGAGATAGAAAGATGTATAGGAATCAATAGTAAATAAAATACCCTGAAGGGAAATCAGTGATGGGGAAATTGCATAAAAGCGTTTCAACAGGTGATCAATTAAGTATTTTCTTATGCTGTGAGGCTATAGGCAAGAGGACAACACAGTAATAGCAACAACAAACAAAACAGTATGGCCTTTGGGGGAAATTATTCATTTTTTACTAACAAGACAAACTTTTCTACATTTTGCACTGCACTGTCACAAACACAGAAGGCAAAATGAAAGAAATGTGCACGAGTTAAGGTTCAGTAATTATTCTGAAATAGAACGCACTGTGTTCCTCCTCCTTTTCTCTGCACAGCGGCAGCCACCGTGATGAATTTACACCTCCTTAGCATTGATATTGAATAAATGGAGGGAGGGGGCAACAGAGCACAGGGGGGTAATGGAATAAGGAGCAAGGGCGGACCGGGGGAAAGACAAGTGCTTTGAATAATGAGGGTTGAAAAGAGTCACCCTGCAGCAGGGAAATGAGTTAACATTGTTTCTTCTGATGCAATGGCCCCTTTGCAAATGGCTTCAAGAAAAAGGGACGAGGTAAAGTAGATTTGTTTTCTGGGGGGTTGAATAAAGCTGCGTAAAAACGATAACGAACATACTAAAATGTGTGCTCTTTTTAAACTCAGGAAATAATCACCACCGTCTGTCAGATAACAGGGCAGAGGTCAAAGATTTTAATCTGCTACTGTCGTGAACAGCAGGAACCTTGCAGCAGGTGTTGTCAGACTTCACAATGCATGACTAAGAAGTGATTACCATCTAAGAGCTAACACATACTGCGAACCCCTGCCCTGATAATTAAACAGATAAAAATATCTTCATTGGTAGAAAAAAAAAGAAATGGAGGAAAAGTGAGAATATTAAATATCCTTTTCCTTATTCGATTTATCACAGAGTCTCCTCGGGCCCCAGTCGACGAATCAGAGACAAAAAGGGACACAACATCTCATCTCAGACAGCTGAGAACAAAACCAGAATGCATTAGCAGTCGAGTCTCAGCAATGCTGTGCATTCACATCACATCCAGAGGGAGACTAACTCAGTAAAAACAGACAGAGGGAAAAGAAAATCAGAGCAGGGGAAACATGTCTCACAGAACAGATGTACAAACGGAGGAATCACAAAGGACAGATTTCCAGTCTGAAGCTCATGGCCTCAGGCTGTAAATGGCCATATTCCTTTTTTTCTGTCACAGCAGCGTCATGGTAACCAGCTGGCTGGTGTGGAGATGACTAGAAAGATGAGTCATGGACTGAATTCACTAGAAATCCCCATTTTCATAGAGAGGAACTCCAAAAACACACATCATAATACGTGAAAAATACAATTCAGCAATGAGATTACGTCTGGGAGATATGATTAAAATCAATATCAATAAGATCTTTTGCATATGTTTATACTACTGCCAACATAACACCTTTAATGATACTCATATCCCAACACCAATACTTCTCAGTATCTTGTTTGCGGTTACAAAATTCACAAAACCCTTTTATCAATCAGTAAAATATGCCAATGGTCTCAATAATTTTATGATGTGTTAACACAAGCAGATGTACAAGCACATTGCCAAATATATGTATATACAAATACTTTAAGTTGTTTTTAAGTGTAATTCTTAAATTAGATTAGACATATTTTATTGTCTCTGTGTCTTGTCCATGGTAGAAAACATCTCTTCAAGTTTTTGGACAAAACAACCAACTTGAAGACGTCACTTTGGCTTTGGGAAATTGCAGTGGTCATTATTTGTGCTATTTCATAGACCGAACAATTCTTTGATAATGTCGTTAGCTAGTTGTTAATTGCAGTTATAAAAGGTAAGGTGAGGTAATGAAACTGATTATCATTTACGTTCAGTTCATTATATCCGACACAAGAAACTTCAACAACTCCTGTAGTTTAATTTGGGAAACAGAATCTTGTAAAACAGAAGTGTGCCACGTCATCACTACTGCTGAACGGATTAGTCGATTCGCCAATAGTCATTTACAATTTCGATAATCGACTGATTGTTCGAGGCAATTTATCAAACAAAAAAGCAGAACATTCATTGATTCAGCTTCCCACAGCAATTTGAGGACATAACTTTGGAACTTCTCTGTGATTTTTAATTCTTTATAGATAAAGGTTTAGTCGAAAAACAAACAGAGATTAAAACACTTGCTTCCTGTAGCCCTAATTGTCAAGACTATGATTCCACTGAAAGAAAAATGTGTATATATATTGAATTGTCACCCAGCCCTAAATGCAATAATTGCAAAAACAGTGAAAAACTATACATCAGAGAAAGTGTAAAATCATGAAGCAGCTCAGTATGCAATAACTAAATCCAAATCCAGCCCAGGCCTGTTTGTGACAGGGGCACGGCAGTGAAAAAAGCCCCCTGAAATGGCCATAGTGCTGGGACGGCCGGACAGGCAGCAAAGGCAACCGGTGGGACTGGAAGTCTAATTAAAAACACAGCGCCTTTCCAGCAGCTGCGGCCCGGCCCAAAATGGAATCACACTCATAAGAGGGGGAGCAAAGAAAGACTCGGACTGGGAGGTAAAGCGCTATCAGGACACGGCTGGCAAGTTATTTTATCCTGTCATGTCACAGAGCAAAAGCGTCTTGCTGAACTTTCAAAACTCAATCCAGATCCACACAGAGAAACTCACACTCAAACTGCTTCCAGATCAGTCAGATGCAGCAAAAAGCTTGTAGATCTATCCAGATCCTTCTTACCATAACGGGCCTTTGAATCCTCTCAGTCCTCTCCATACCTCGTTTGCCACGCTCGCCACACCACGGCAAACCAAGGGGGAAACGCCGGAGTCCACAGACACAGTTGTGTGTATGTGTGTGTGTGTGTGTGTGTGTGAGAGAGAGAGCGAGAGAGAGAGAGAGAGAGAGAGAGAGAGAGAGAGAGAGAGATAGTGGTAACTAGTGTAAGTATCTGTCTGTTGGCTTGTCAAGTGCAGAGGTGTACATGTGCGTGTTTGTGAGTGTGTGAGTGTGTGTGCGTGTGTGTGTGTGTGTGTGTGCGTGGTGTGTATGATAGGAGAAAAAGCCAGAACAGAGTGCCGTATGTGTGAAACCAGCAGAGCGGTTCTCTTAACCTCCAACCCCTGCTCACACACACACACACACACACACCCACCTTCCCACCTCCACAACCCAGAGGAACGTGAACCCTGCGTATAGGAAGGGAGCTAGAGCTGGCTGGGGGTCGGGTTGCAGGACTTGTGCTACATTTGCAAACTGGGGAAATATATTTAGCCCTGGTCGGTCAGAAACAGGGACATGAACACACTGAGACCCAGAAGGAAGCCTGGTATGCAGCCGTCAGCCATTCAATGCCCCGGCTGACGTGGGAGAGGGCTGGGGCAGAGCCCAGGGAAACCCCCCCCCCACCCATCTCTCTCCCTCTTTCTCTTTGCTTCATTCCCCTCGGCCTATGTCCTGATCTCATTCTCCCCAACCCCTCTGTGTGTCTCTTTGTCTCTCTGTCTGCCTCCCGGAAAAAGGGTATCAGACAGCGGATTAATATGGATATGAGGGGATGGTGCAACGACTGTAGCTGTAACACTTTGAAGCAACTGCCGCTCGACTATTTGCTGAACAGTTACTGCTCCAAATCCACGTATCTATCAACTAGGTGTTAAATATCATCTATAAGGGTCGGCTACTAATACATCTTTACAAAGATACATTAATTTCTTATGTAACTGCATGGAAATAAGTGTGAAATATTGAATTGGGACACTGTTAAGGCTGTTAAAGGAGGCAGACAGGTGTGGTTGGAGGGGTGGTAGTGGTATTGTTGGGAGGGGTCCAATGTGTCCACCAGAGGGCAACCTGTGACACAATGAAAGGGGCTTCTCCATGGCTACAGAAACTGACCGCCTCTTCCTCTCTTGTGTTAGCAGCTGATGACAACATAGTCAGCTGGGGAAGTAAAAAAAATAAAAATGGAGAGCAGTCCCACCAGTTAGCTCCTCATACAGTGAGACGCAGCAGCAACTGGGGCTCTGCTGGGATTCATATGTCAGGACTGACAGGAGGACTGCTTGTCTCTCCGCAGCATCTCAACCCTGGAGACCTTTCACATATGGCAACCGAGCAAGACGTGATGTTGTCTATGGAGCAATGGTGGGGAAAATGGATGAATCTTAGTATTCTGGTTATAGAAAGTGTTTGATGGGTAACTCAAGTGCAACGGAGCATGAAAGAAACAAAGAAATGTTTCTTTCTCAACAGATTTTCATAAAGGTTTGTATTTGACATACAAACCTTCACACCCTTTAACTTACACTTCTTAATATCCATCCTACGATGGTCGTGCTCTTGCATGAGTTGCAAGTATGGTATTTGCTTCAATTAGTAATTGACGCATATTACCTCCTGTTGCAAATCTCAGGTTGCATGTTGGAATTTTGGTGAAACATCCCCAACAGGAATGTTGCAGAATATTGTAGATCTAATCTACACCAAGGTGATCCGTATGAAATCTTTAAGCTCGGAAATTTCACAAGACAATGTCGTATTTACACGTAAATGGTGGTTATCAAGTCGCTAGTGTATTACATTAAGTGGAACACTAAAGAAGCTGCTGCAGAGACTAATTAATTAGCGGCAGCCAAGCAGAAACTGTTGTCTGTTCTTGTTAGCAGCCTGAATATATTGTTGATTTCAGGGCGTTACAGTGAACTGTATGTTAATGTCGTGTGATTAAGTTTGATAGATATTCTCTGGTGAAGAGAAATGTTGCATCCAAATGGAATAAGGGACCTGAAAGGACCATTAGTTTTAATCTTCATGAGTACAGACTGCAGTTTCTGTTGGTCTTCAGGTTTTTGCCAATGAACTTTGACGCAGATGTTCATCCCGTTCAGCCCCTCTGTTGGTGCTATATTAAACTGCTAAAACGTCGTGCGTGAGCATGCATGTGTTTCCTAGTTGTTAACGATAAAAGACACAACGGGTTCAAGATTTAAAAAAAAATATATAACACTTGAAGTAAAAATATTTTTTTCATCACACACTCCGGCAGACATGTCACCTCGTTTACACAGCAGCAGACAGTCTCTGCCCGTCTTTGCGTACCTGAAGACGGAGCGTGTTATTGTTGAACTCGACACACAAACCAGCGCTGCACAAACACGTAGGCTGCACCCACACACACACACACACACTCACGCTCACACAGAGACACACACACACACACACACACACAAACCCATCTAAACATCCCTTCGTCTCTACATCCCACTGTGCCTGCACACGGAGGGAGATTCAGTGGCCCGGTTGCCATGGAAACCGGGCTGAGTGTACCAGCCAGCTCTACTGTTGGCTGATTGTGGCTCTCATGTATTTGTGTGCATGTGTGTGTGTGTGTGTGTGTGTGTGTGTGTGTGTGTGGTAAGTGAGTGTGCACTTGCGTAGGTGTGTGTGAGACTGTAAAGCCTATACAGGGCTCTGCTTTGAGTTGTTCGAGGGGAGACTAAAATAGGCTGTATGTACAAAAACCTATAGAGCGCCTGCATGCTTCTTTGTCTGCGACTAACGGCGTTTTTTCAAATCTTAACATGGTTTCAGAAACTGTGTTCATGTGTTAGGAACATTCATAGATACTTCAGGCACTAAACAGCTGTGTTATGAAATAATTTTTTGGGTTATGTGCGGCGCTTTGACTGCTTAAAATCCCTGCTGCTTCCACTGCTTGCAAATGAGTAAAATGCTGTGCAATGGCATCAGACAGGGGAGGAAATTTATCTCAGGATGTGTTAAATCATCCTTACTATGGGTAATGATTCCTTATACAGTGTGAGTGAGTATGAATTGTGCCTGACCTGCAGGCCCAGGTGCACGTGGTCCCTCAGCAAGCGGAGTCACGGAGTTAATGAAGGACAAGGAGGTGGGAAGGGTGATATGTGTAGGAGAGGATGCAGCTAACCTTTAGAAACCACAGGAGAGCTCAGCTCCCTGTGTTCACCAACAGCGATGGGATTTTTTTTTTTCCTTCTAAAGCAACACCAGCACTAAACAGGTAAATGTCATTCAGCACGGGGCAAATCATTTCCTCTCACAAATGAAGAGGTCAGATGGAAAAAGGGGGACTCATTTATCTGCCACACAGCGCGGCTTTGAGAAATGTCATGTCCAGACAGGACTGCTGCACAGGTCGCGAGCGTGTGATGCCTTAACCCCAACTCCTAAACTCTGCGAGGAGAAGAAGTGTTCCCGTCTGACAGAGAGAGGCTTCTTGACCCGTTCTTGACCCGCTGGAAAACAGAGCTGGACGACTGACAGCAAATCAGTGCATCTACATCTACAGACACGGGTGGTGTAAGGTCAGAGGGGAGCAGTGTGGGGGTGAATCTTACAACTGGGGACTAATAATTACAATCAAACCCCCGGAGTAATCTCTGCTGATGTCTTTCAGCTCCATCTCTGTGACAATAAAGCTGCTTGTAGCTGTAGTCACAGGGGTTTTACTGTTGTTACCGCTGATGATATCAAAGCCATTTGAACGTGTGAGATACAGAACAGTAAGTGGGCCGTCTGTGACAAACACACAGGTGAAGAGGGGAAGATACTCCTTGTTTAAAGACAAGAAAATAAAGGGTTTTCATTTTCTCAGTCACAGTGGAAAGAGAACTGCGGCACGGTAGATAAATCAGAGTGAAACTGATGTGGTAATCACAGTTTGCTAACAGTGGCAGATGAAACCTCTATAATAAGATGTCACAAAGTTTAGGTTTTAAAGATTTCTGCACTTCAAGGTATAAACCTCATATTTGTTTGATCATTATATTCGCTGTCTTAGAAGTGAGCTTGGTCCCGTCACATTCATTTCATATATCCTAGTCTCTCCTAGACTTTACTGTCGGCACTTCTAATAATGTAAATTATGCAGAAAATAACCCTTCGTTCAGCTAATTCTCCTCAAACCAAAAAATGTTTAGAGGCTTAGAATCCAATTAAGGTGATTTTATTCTGTTGGAATGAGAAAATATTAAAGGATTAACATATGACTCAGACATATTTTTTGGGAAGTAATTTATCTGCAAATATTTTGATGATGATTTATTCATTTTATGTCATTTTACAAGCAGAAAAAAAAAAGAAAAAAGAAAAATATTAGCTCCAACACCTCAAATTGTGCTTTTTATTTGTCATAAATAATAGTAAACTGAGCATGTTTGTGTTTTGGACTGTTGGACTATTGGACTATTGAAACAGATCAATCAGTTTTTGTGATTTTGATGTGAGTTTTGGATTATTATTTTTTTGTGTGATTTTACAGACAAAATAATTGGCTAATGATTATTTTCATGATTCACTCATTAGTTGTTTAGTCTAAGAAATAGAGAAAAAAAAAAGTAAAATAAATAAAAAGTTTTTAAAAAAGAGAGAGATATATAACTGATGTTGTAGGATATATAAATGTTAATATGGAGCCACTGAACCCCCGGCATTAAGTCCTCACTCTGGCTCCATTAAACTTTCATGTGCTTCTTCATTAAATAAAACTAGAGGAGAGTGGAGAGTCTGGCACCTGGATTAGTGGTCTGGAGGAAGGATTAAGTGTGAAATGTTACCTGTCGGACAAAGCTGTTCGAGGTGGTGTCAGAGGAGGTGCTTCCATCTGAGCGCTTAAATCGGCTCTTCCTCTTGGCGTACTTTCCCTGAGAACGGAGACAGGTTGGAGGACAGGGGAGAGGGAGAGCATTTGGAAGGAAACAGAAAAAAAAAAAACACAAAAAGTTTAATTGCATTGCTCCCTAATAACTTATCCTGACATGTCTTGTAGAAAATCTTGTTTCTGCAGAGCATGATAGCCATTAACATTTGGCACAGCGTTTTTAAAAGCTTCTGAATATGATCAGGCAGTCAGATAGACCCAGAGATAAAGCAGCGAGAGTTCCAGACTGGAGAGGAAGTCAGACATGAACAACCTTCATTACTTGTCATTTTTCATGTTCTGATGCAAACTGGGACCTTGTAATCTGATTGGCAGACCCCTGGCAAATGGCCTATCCGGGTTGGGCAGAGGCCACACATTGCATTATGAGCCCACCCTGCCCACATCGCCATGGTTACGCAATGCTGACTAATCACATTTGCTGGAAATCAGGAGACTGTGGCTGTTGTTCTTCCAGTGTGACAAAAGGAACTGCTGATTAAAATAAAGCTCAGAAATAAACATGAGCTCAACATGCAGGATGTATTTCAGTGACCACATGTGATTATTCATAGGGGGTATAGCTCAGTGGTAGAGCATTTGACTGCAGATCAAGAGGTCTCTGGTTCAAATCCGGATGCCCCCTGAATTTTCTGCCTCATGTTTCCCTAGAAGAAGTTTCAAACAACACAGTAACGGTGGTTTTGCTTTATCAAGTTAACCACAGATCACTTGAACTGACTCAGAAAACATGATATTATATCAACACTTGTTTGTTTTTGATCTGTCATGAATAAAAGTAAAGTAAATGTGTTAAAATCCGTGTAAGTGAGCACTTCTCCTTTGTCAAGATAATCCATCCACCTGACAGCTGTGGCATATCAACACGCTAATTAAACAGCATGACTCTATAACAGTCGTGCCTTGGACGGGTCACAGCAAAGATCACTCTGAAATGTTCAGGTTTATCTTGAAAAAAGACACAGCCTGCCCTACTCTGCCTCTGATTGACTAGTGTTTGTTGCCTTCGTTGGAATATCAGTGTACGCCAACATCTTTTAATCAACTCGTGAAAAAATGGGAGCAAAAACAAAAAGTGTTGCGTTAAAAGACATAACATCTCGGGCTGCACGATATGATGTATTTTTTGTTGATGTGCTGCCGGTGGTAAGGGACTGGTAGAATGGTAATAATAAGTATGAGGAATAAGGACAGTGCTCCGGCAGACTAATGACAGTTTCTCAGAGCACTAGATGATGCCTTTGTTGTCTTTCATTTCAGGTCTGCAAATAAACTGCAACTTAAAACCTGAGATACTGTAGATACTCTCAAACCGTGCATCTATGGTACTTAATTTCTGTTGAACTTCTCATTAACTAACACATAAACACAACACACGTACATGTATTATAACTGAGCCAAAAAGATACCATTTCATTTCAGTGTATACTTTAACATTGAGTATCAAGAACTGTCAAGTCTTGTGTATGGATTCATTAAAAGGTTTCTAATTTAACTTTTATTGTTTTAGACTTTTTTTGGGGGGACAAAGTTTCTCCCACTCTCACACAGACCACATTAAGCACTGATAATTGAGACGTTTTGGCATATTTGAGCCTTGTATAGAAACATATGTATATTTATATTCTTTATATACTACAGGATAGTATTGTTATCTGTAACCAAACACATGTTTTGCATTACCATACCAACACTGACATGATTAAACAACTAATAGAAACAGGAATACAGAAGAGTTTTGAAATATGGTTAGAGGTAATGTTAAGTATTCAGTATGAATCTCTTCGACTGGTAAAACTCACTTATACTCACAACAGGATCATAATGTGACAGCCCACACACACACAAACACTGTACGCCTAAATAAACACTGAACATCACCAATCAGCTGCTTCAAACCTGTCCAAATGTCTGTTGTTGGATCAGCAGCAGAGATCCGGTGACAGGTAAACTACCCACCAACAGTGATCCCTCCTCCACTCAGTATTTTGTTATCATTGTCACATTGTGTACGACAGGGCGTACCATGGCCATCGAATGAATGACGCCGTCCCGCCTGCCTTTAAACAAACATGACCTGTTACACCAGCGCCAACTGGTGCGACGTGAAAACACACAGCGGCCGAGAGAGTGCAGAGAAAAGAAAAGGAAAAACATCTGTCAGACACTCATCTCCAAAAAAAAAATGGAGCTGAGGAATTCATTTGAATTCATTTTCAACCTCCCGTAGCGCAAAAATAACATATCCAGCCCTCATGTGCCAGGCTTGATTTAGTGCTGCTGATAGATGGGATGAACACACAGCTGGAAGCTCCACAGCAACAAGAATTACTGCTTTACTGTGGTTACTGTCTTTTAATGTTAAACTTAAAAATTGAGGTGATGATATGTGAGACAGGATACAGCTTACACGAGACTCATATAAAAAAATAGAGGCTGACATCACTGCTGGTAAATGTTTCCACCTACACGACTGAAAAAGTTCTGAAATGCAATGTGAAATCATATTTTTTTTGTCACATTTCTAGGGTTTACTGTAACATTTCCAGATGAAATATATCAGGATGCACGATCTAGATCATTACATCTGATCACAGCTGCTGCTCAATAACCACTCTTAATATGCAAACTAGTTACAGTTTGACGAAAGCAAACTATATTTTTTCAAGGTTTACTCGGGACAGAAGGAAGAGGTGGAGCTGGGTAATCTGTCTACTAGTTGAATTCACAAACAAAACAGTTTTTGCTCAATGTCATTCCTCCTGTTCATAACGGCCATGAAGCGATCTCTTCCTAATGTGATTTCAATGTAAGTGATGGGGAACAATATCCACTGTCCTTGTTTTCTGCAAAAAGTCATTAAACCATCTATCTGAAGCTGGGATGACACTTCTCAGCAGTCACAGAAATTCACAAAATTACATTTACACCTGGCTGCTATTTGATCATGTGAATCTCTACTAGGTGTCCACGGGCCAATCCCATCTGCTGCACATACACTTTTACATATTATTTATGAACATTAACATGTGTTTTGCAGGTGTACACAGGGACTTACTCGCCATCTTAATTTCTAAGATCACGAGCAGAAAATCAAATAGGTTGTAAATAAATCCCCATTTTAACTAGTCTAAACCAAACACCCTGGTTACAAAGATATTATCCACGGCAGTGTAAAAACTCTGCAGAAACTAAATGTTGAATTAATATTATTTTTACTTTCACTTCTGTTTTCATTTGCAAACAAGTGACTTAGATAACATGATTGCACTGGGGACGCTCGCCCTTTTGGACATGCTGCTGTGCTACCGGATCTCAGCAATGAATCAGGCAAACAAAATGTATGCTCTGCCGTCATAAGTTCACAGTTACATTTAACATGATGTGTGTGTGTGTGTGTGTGTGGGTGTAGGTGTGTGTTTAGAGGGGTCTCCGCGATCGGAGCCATGATGAGGCGAGTTCCTGTCAGCAAAGGGCAGGGAAATGCCAGAGGAAGTAAGGAGGGAAAGGCTTCCTGTTGGTAAACATCCTCCCAGATTAAGTGTATAATTAAAGAGGGTGTTGTGTGTGTGTGTGTGTGTGAGCAGGGGGCTTTAAACCGGAAAGCAGGGAGTGTGGTGGGTGCAGGCTGGAGGGTGGTAGGGTGCACAAGATCATGACTGTAACATGTAAACCACATTACACTCATTCCACCCTGAGCGCTCCATACATTATTCTGCTTGCAGACATCCGTACTGATCTGTCAACAGACACGATCTTTAATCTAAGCCACCCTCAGGCGCTGAATTTGGATCAGTTCTCACCCCAGCAGTTCATTTCTTCTTCTGTGGCGTGGCACTGGGTAGGAAACCATCCTTTTCAGGATATTAGAAATGCTGTTTCCGGCTTTTCTCTCCACAGCACAGAGTTCTAAATACATATACCAGCATGACCCGCTGCACGATTGCATGAACTTTAGATCTAATTGATCAGAGGTGCCACACACACACACACACACACACACACACACACACACACACACACACACACACACACCATTCCCCGCTGCCTGGCACAAGAAGGGGGTCCATCTGTTTCTCACCACAGCCTCGCAGCAGATAAAGATCTGACTTCTAAAAACAGACAGGACGAGGTGAGATGGTGTGAGCAGGATGGTGATAGTGGATGGAGAAGGAATCAGGAGAGCAGCTGAGGGGGAAGAGAGAGATGAGAAGGAGCTGGGAGGAGTGGGAGTAAAGAGGAGAGAGCAGGACTTGGCATGGTTTGAAGCGTTGGTTGTCTGTGGTGAGGTGTTTTTTCTTTTTCTTCTTCTACTTCTTCTTCTTCTTCTTCTTCTCCAGAGAGACAATGACTGAGCTCAGCGTGGGTGTGTTTGTTCTAGATATTCTCATCATTTTTTTCCTCATCCATTTAAAAAACTGTTATGACTAAAGATGCCCACGACATCATGTCACTTCCCAAACAAGCCGCAGCCTATTTGTAGCCGTGAAAAGAGTGACACCATCGAAAGTAGAGGGATACAATTATAAATGAAGTCCATCAAGTTGAATTTTGGGAAGGGTGGAGGAGGGTGTTGGAGAACATTTCTCCAGATTAAAACCAGATTCAAATAAATGAATTACTCCACACTTCCTGTTCATGTCAGCTCTAAAAAAAAAAAACTTCCACCATCCAAATTCATCTCCTCTCCAGCTAATGTTCAGCTGGTGCAACATCTACATCTAGTTAATTATTGATTGATTAAACAAAGGCGTGGTTTTCAGCATGAAAACAAGCGTTACATCACATCCTCACATATGGTCACGCACATGGGAGACTTAAAACCAACACAATTACCGAGCAGACACAGGATGAAATTAAAAATCAGAAGAAAAAAAAACAAAACAGAAGCTATGATTCGTTTTCGCTCCCTCTTTAAATGAGGAATTAGATGAAATTCAGGGTTGGATCAGTGCAGCAGCTTTTAGGACTCCAGCAGGCAAATCAAGCGACTTAATTGACGAACAACCTGTTAATCTTCAGAAGTGAAGCAGCATCACTGCGATCGCAAAAAGCATCTTCGGTATAAACGCACGGCAGTTCACGCAGTCTCTTCTCATCTCTGTCCTAATGTTTCCTGTTGTGTCTTACCTGTGTGTGTGGATGATGGTCGAACATGTCCATTTGGATCTCCTGGGTTGAGGTCGAAGGCGTCCTGGACATACTACTTTTCTGTACCATTGATTTAACTTTTTTTAAAATCTATTTTCAGTTTCGTGTGTTTATGATGGTGTCGACAGACTCATCTTTTTCTTTTTTCTTTTCTTTTTTTTTTTTCTCAGGGAGGGTGAAGCCGCTGATGTATCTGAGCTGGCTGCTATTATAATGGCAACAGCTGCCTTCCTCCAGCCTATAGCGTTACAAACTGGCGCACCAGGATTTTACACTACGGTCAAGACACCGAGGTGACGCTACGACGCATCCGGTTACTGGTTTCAAAATAAAACACTTGAAAAAGGTAGACTGTGGAGCAAATAGTAAAAGGTGTTGACATATTTTACAGAGGTCTGCCTGCCCTTTGACAGATGAGTTTTTAAGTGCCATACATTTATTGATGAATCATGTTCCAATTATTCATTTGCATCCTATACAAAAGGCAGACAAACCGAGTCAGTCATTGTTTTTAATTCTAGAGTCGCATAGAAGCCTATTTCCTTTTATATGCTTAAATTGTGTTTTTATAAATGGTTATTATAGGAAAATCAATATTAGGAACTGGGAAATCAATTGATTACATCTTTAAAGACATCTATCTAAAATGTAATCCATCCATTTTCTGTATCCACTTATCCTCACCAGGGTCACGCTGGGGCTGGATCCAGTTGACTTTGGGCAAGAGGTGGGGTACACCGTGAACAAGTCGCACTCACATTCACACCTACGGACAATTTAACCTACTAAGGTCATGTCTTTGGGCTGTTCTCCCTTTGTGGTTCACACTCAGTGTAATTGTTGTTTTTTGCACAGTTATGAATAAAGAATCAACCACTTTGCAATCATATAATTACTGTGACAGCCCTACAGTAAATAAATGTGTGTGTCTGTGTGGGTGTCTCTGTGTGTGTGTGTGTGTGTGTGTGTGTGTTTATACTATATATAATAAAATAATAAAAGAGTAAGCATAGCTCAGCCTCTGCTCCCTTTAAATAGTTGTACTTGAGTCAAAGGGGACTACAGATATAGACTGACACATTTAAATATGCATGCACATGGATGCACAACACTGTTATATGCCTCCCGTGTATAATACAACCATTATTACTAGCTGTTGCACCACTATCAGGTGCAACAGCTAGTAATAATGGTTATGTAAACATGAACGGAAATATTAGTCGTCACAGTAGTAATATAAAAAATAAAACAGGTAGTCTCACACATGCTTTTATTTTGAAGGCAGATTCGTCTTACTGCCGGTATGATTGTGCCTCCTTCTGTCCGCCTTGACGTCGTTTCTCTCTCCTGTGTGCGCTCCACAGACTCCAGCTGGGAGCCGAGGTCCACGCCCCACTGAACAGACCCCACCTTCACTTATCGATTGATGAGAGAACAACAGAAGCGCGGAGATGGAGGCTGCTGAGTGTGAACAGACTGTCAGGCCGAGCCACCGGTCCCTCACACTGGGATCCAGCAGACCAATGGTCCTGGCGGGGCTGTGATCGGGGTGAGAATAGTTCAATTTCACAGTTAGTTTGTGGCAGCAGCGGGGTGGCTCAGTATCTGAACTATGTATGATTTGAAGAAGAGGAGGCTTCTGCTGAAAACATCAAAACCCCACCAGACCAGCTCCAGGGACCCTGTTGTATAACTAACTGATATAATGGGCTGACCCAGGGGTGGATTAAGGGTGGCTAGTGTTTCAGAGAGGGCAGAGCTTTACTGGGGCCCTAAAACATGCCAAGAATTATAAATATTTATAGTTTGAATTGTTGTGGTTCATCAAGACAGCAAAAATAAAATGAATGTGTCCAGTGGTTATAGGCACAAAGACAAACAACAATAAACGTGTAGATAGAAAATGGTAAAATAAATGAAAGTAAAATTTCATCCTTCCATTATTCTTAAATTTGTTGACAGCTTCTTCGTGAGTATTGAATAAATCAAAGTTGTTTCAAACATGCCTAGACCTAGTAAGACCTGTAAGACCATATATTTCTTCACCTATTTCTCAAGCTGCTCTGATGTAGACCACCATATTAAGGTGCCATGTATCTAAAGTAAACACTGGCTCTAGGTTTCAAGAAATCCTGCACATTGGTTCTTTAATAGTTGTTTAACAGCTTGTCGGCTGTGGAACATAACATAAGCATATTATCACCTTATAAAGTTGTGTCAGTAAACAATTCATGTAATATTAAGCAAAAATGGAGCGACATTAAAACACATGATTCTGGCTCTCTGATAAATAAATGTCTTCTGCTCACTTACCTCTGTTCTGCTCTGCTCTGGACTAACTACTCCTAGCTAGCTGCTCACTAGAAACGCCTAGTCTTTCTATTATTCTATTATCCAGTCTTCTTTTTTTGTCTTGTTCGTTCGTTTTCATCTCGTTGTACGTACAGATTCACTGAAAGATTCGACTGAAACAACAAGCTGAACGGTGGAATGGTGGAAGAAGTCTTTATATCCTTTATAGCCTATTAATACAAGTACCAATACATGAATGTAAACATTCTCAAAACTGCAAAAAGTCCAATATTCACATTTCTCCTTGCACATCAGTATCATCAGTAAAATGTAGGCTACTCAAAGTTTCAAAGTAAAAGTACTCTGACTTTATCTAGTCTCTGTGTTCTGGGAAATACTGGATGATTTGAACAATTATTTAAATGAAACCATGTGAAAAGTTTAGAGGAGATGTCTTTTTGGTGGAACTAACAATTCATAGACATCTGAAACATGACCAGAGGCTCCAATGAGACACCTTTTTTTGTAAGATGTCACAAGCCACAAAGGTTGGGGACCACTGGGGTTTGTCATTATATTTTGGTGTAAAATCTTAATTTAAAATAACAAAGTAATAATAAAGTAACCTATAGCTGTCAGATAAATTATGCAGTATTTGCCTCTTGCATGTAGAAGGAGTAGATGTAGAAAGTAGCATAAACTAGAAAAAATAACAAGTAATGTAAATCAAAATTGTACTTAAGCAATTGTACTTAGTTAGTTTCCTCCACTGGAAGCTCAAAAACTTCACAGATGTCTGTGAAAAAGATAAATACTGAGGTCACGCATCATAGATGATATCATATTGACTGTACCTGAATAAACAAAGAGATGATTCATCCGCCTCCACCACTCATAGAAATCACCCTAAGAGTAAAATGATCTCCATACCTGGTGCAGTCTGTAGTGAACTCACTCTGGAGAGAAATCTGTGTGTGACGTCGTGATCAGAACTGATGGCGTTGGATTTAACGCCCCCATAGATGATCCTCTGTGGCTGCAGCTCATACTTCCGGTGAAGTGGTTACCTCAGTAGGAGGAAGCCTTGATGGTTATCCTCTTCAAAGCAGAGGAACAGAAGCATGATGTACTTTCAAAAATGATGATAGCTGTGTCTGGGCAGCAGCTACTCAACATCTTCCTCCAAGAAAAACATAATGTGCAGCAGCAGGACACAGAGTTTCAGGTTGTCCTCAACTGGATCGCTCACTCGTTTTTCATCTCTGTGCTGTTGCCCAAGGTAACTGAGAGGATGGACAATGAATCAACTGGTATCCTTTACATTCACTTCACGCAGTGGCACGCAGTGACAGCACCAGGAGAATAAACTCAAGTTTCGGTATATTAACAATCTAACAAATATGTCTCATTACCATTTACCATTTACAGTGTCAGTAAACACCAAAAATGATCATCAGAAAATCTGTGTTTATTCATTCTTAAAGATATACTAAATATTACGTATATGAAATGAAGGGTTAACTGTGGTAATAGTGAAATATTTAATATTAAATGTATTACTGTGAAGTCTTATGCTGGTAAAATATGCAGGTGGCTGGTAGATTTATTTCACTCACCAGCCAAAGAAGCTAAAACAAAACAATAGGAATCTTCAGCGGTTGGTAAAATTTCAGCATAATTTAACCGATCCTGGTTTGCACAGCTGAGCAGACCTATTAAGCATACAGCAGTGAATTCAGCAGTAATTAGAGAAAGACTTCAAAGATATTCTGCCCTACGTACAGTATGCAAAATGCACCCTTCACCCATTAATCAACTTTTAAGATTTATTCCAAATAGAAAGAATTGGTTTTGGCCCCTATAGCCCTGACAGTGCTAATCAGCTGTTGCATTGCAAATAAGGAATGTTAAAAATCTGCCTACACAGTAAACACTGAGCCAGACTGTAGTGCTGTTTGTATCTCTTTAACAAGATGTGACACTACAGATTCTCCATGTGCACTCACATCCTAATGATGATTACTAATGATTGGATTTAGGAGTATCCTGGCTGTGTGTTGCGCATGTAAGCGTCATATCCTGTTTTTGAGAAACCTTATTGTGATGTTTTGTAGATATGCAATGGATTAATTGGTTGTTATCCAACCACAACAAAAGTATACAATAGAGATATTAGTGACCCTCCTCCTGGCTTAGGTTTAATTTTTTTTTGTTCACTTCCTGGACACCATGTTCTTGTGCAGAGAGTTTGGGTTATACTTTGCCCAGAGATGATGCATTCAATTGGTGTTCTGGGTTAGCTGAGGTGAAGAAGTCGCACCCAAGCACCCTTCATGCATCCACACTGTGAGCGTGCAGCGTTGCCATGGTGATGAGCTGCTGCTGGAGAGCCAAGAATACAACAGTGGAAACCTTAATAAGTAGCCGGTCAGATGATAATGTACCAGTTAGTCATTTTTACAAGTGTCTTCATAAATAGCCACTCAATAAACAACAAACTGTAAATTCAATTTTTGTTTTTAATCTAAGGAAATCTCTTAATATGTTCTCAATAGCCAGAAAGGTGTTTTAATATTTTTATGACTGTCCTCAAGCTGCATATTTTACACATCAACTTGTCACTAAACTTGTTGCTGTTTATTTTATACTGTTAATTATTCATTCTGGGTTTCACACCTCTGAATTTCACAGTGAGTCACTCACTGTTCAGATTGTATGAAGATCATTTTGTACAATATATTTTGGAAACTAAAGCTTCTTCTTTCTTTATAGACAGAATCATAAGTTTTATGTGAAAAATAAAAATAAAAATAATATGAACCTCTTCTGTAAGGACATTATCAATGAAGCTTTAAAGGAGGTTCCATGTCGAGGATTGTGCATGAGAGCAGATAAACTCAAACCTTTTAAATTATAATTTGGAATTGTAATGAAGAATACAGATGTAAGATGTTTAAAAATAACATAAATGTTGGTATAACTCGTGTAAAGGTCACGTGTTGTTGTGTGGACTGAACAGCGCCCCCGTGTGTTTCAACACCAGAATGCAACCTGCGGTTACCCATGGTGCATTGCAGAAACACCGGGCAGCACCATTATTTTACGAGGGGGGGAGGTTAAGTTAGAATAAGCTAGAGATTTCCTTTATCCCTTATCATTTCCACCAGTTTGGTGTTTGAATAAGCAAGACATTTATCTCTGTGACATGTGTACGCTATCGATAATGTCCGCTGTGGTCTGCGCTAACACCGAGCTGTTTCGTGTCCACAGATGGACTCTCCTCCATAATGGAAGCTTCCGCTCCGTGTCTCGAGCCTTCCTTTTCCTGTTGAAGTAGCAGCCATGAGGTAGGACCGCTGTCGACGGCTCCATAAAACTCAACATTTAACCGTTAAAATGCACGTTTGTTCAACCCAACTCACTCCACTGAGACCCCTGGGTGTCTTTTTCATCGACACATAACGTCTAAGCCCCATTCCAACACCCTAAAGTCACGTTTTTACGTGGCTTTGTATGACACGATGCAGCAGACGGGAGAGGCCATGTTGCCACCCGGCTGCTACAGTGATGTTAGCTCCGCGGCTAACCGCGACGGAGCTGCTCAAACAGTGTGACAGCACATCGGGGGCTCCCTCCTCTACAACATTTATGTGGCATAATATTTTAAAAAGTCCACAGAAGCAGGCGTTGATGGTTTAAATCGCCGTTAAGATGTTTAACCTGAGGTGTGTGTGTGTCCCGCAGCATGCTCAGGCTCCAGAAGAGGCTGGCCTCCAGCGTCCTGCGCTGCGGCAAGAAGAAGGTCTGGCTGGACCCCAACGAGACCAACGAGATCGCCAACGCCAACTCTCGTGAGTAAAGCAACAAGTCGTCCCGTAGTTTGTCAGATTATATTTTACATGTGCAATACTTAGTGAGTTAATGGTGTGGCTGCTCTTAGTAGCTGTGCGTTTCAGCGTGGAGTGATGGTGAGAAACATGTTGACTGCTAAGTTTTAAAATGTCAGGGAATAAATCCAATAATCTATAAAAGACACCTTACAGGCAGCAGTCTATGCATTGTAATGTTACCTCTTTGGATCTGGGGTTGTAATGATTTTAAAATAACCCGATCATGCCTGTAATGCAGCCAAATAGAGTTTAAAGGTGTCTCAAACTAGCACCTCCCTGCCTTATTGTGTATTTTAAACTCTACACTCCAAGTTATGACAATAGCTAACAGAAAAAAAAAAAGATGTAGACAATATGCAGATGAAAGAGCAACATAACGTAATTCCCATCTCCTGTTGTCATTTAGACGTGGAATTCAGTGTTTTATCCCTTTTTTAAATGCGATGTCTGAACTCCCTGTCCACATAACTGCTAATAATTTGGCAAGGTTTTCACGTGGTTGCATACTGTTTCAGCTGACGCATTCGTGCTTCCCTGTATCTTACCTGTTTCCTTCTGTCTTCAGGCCAGCAGATCCGTAAACTGGTAAAGGATGGTCTTATCATCCGCAAACCCGTTACGGTCCACTCCCGTGCCCGCTGCCGCAAGAACACGCTGGCACGTCGCAAGGGAAGACACATGGGAGTCGGTAAGTTCAAACTGTCCACACTGCACAAATGGCTACACATGTAACAGCACAGATTTAATAACCAGTCTTGACATTACTACCTGAATAATGGAGATCAATGTGTACAATTAAGCTGACGTTCTTTCCTAAACCCCATTTTCCAGGTAAGAGAAAGGGTACAGCCAACGCCCGTATGCCTGAGAAGTTGTCCTGGATGCGCCGCATGAGGATCCTCCGCCGTCTTCTGCGTCGCTACAGGGAGTCCAAAAAGATTGACAGGCACATGTGAGTTCAGGACGTCTTCTCTGGTTGTTTCTACTCTTAATGATATGCAGGGCCTCCTGAAAGATTTCTTTATCAACTCAAACGCCAAAACTTTCTGAACGTTTTTTTATCATACTTAAACTGAAGTCATTAATATTGCTGCCACACAAACCTACATTCTGGTATACATTTTTTGATACTGGCTCATTTCCAGTTGTGGCACTGGCTTATTTTACACTAACTCGATCCCTGAAGGTTTTTTCAAGTCTTGACCAGAGTGAAGCTTCTCAAATGAAAACACTGCTGCGCCGTGAAGATCTACTGCCTCTGTACTAAGTTATTTTAATGCTTTTTGTCCCTCTGCCGTCCCACAGGTACCACAGCCTCTACCTGAGGGCCAAGGGTAACGTGTTCAAGAATAAGCGCATCCTTATGGAGCACATTCACAAGCTGAAGGCAGACAAGGCTCGCAAGAAGCTCCTGGCGTAAGTTTTGGAGCAGACACGAGTTCTGTTTTGTTCATATTCAGAGTTTGAGCTGCATTTATCCTGAGAACGTGTTGGAGTTGAATGTCTTTATTTGAGTCAATAAGAGAGCACATGGATGGAATAACATGGATGTTCATCTTGGAAGAGCTACGTTGTATATCCAGTAATGACAGTGCTTGAATATTGATTCTTTTAAGCTCTGCACTAAATTATCCTGGTGAACTGAAACATTGTAGAGGCTGCACATTACTGAAGGGAAAAAGTATTTAAGTGTCATGTTGTGCAGCAGATGGTAGTTGAGATTGACTGTCAGTTGGATCCTAGATTTGTCCACTCCACTAAACAAACCAGAGCATCACCAGCAGTAATTTTAAAAACTGGTTACTGCATTGGATGTAAATAGTTTTGTTTGTTCAAATGTGTTACAAGTTAAGTATCTTGAGTAAGACAATAAATGACACGTTACGTGAACACCTCTCTTTGTCGTACAGTGATCAGGCTGAGGCTCGTCGTTCCAAGACAAAGGAGGCTCGCAAGCGCAGAGAGGAGCGTCTCCAGGCCAAGAAGGAGGAGATCATCAAGACCTTGTCCAAGGAGGAGGAGACGACCAAGAAGTAATCTGGCTCTGTCCTGCCTGACTCTGCCAGCTGTCGAGTGCTGACAATAAAAGTGTACATAAAGACACTGATGGTCTCCTGTGCTTTCTTTCCACATGAAGCAAAAACCAAGTCAGACCATACTTGTATTGATAGTTATGATGCCCTTAGGACTTACATAATTGATTATAATTGAATACTAATGTATTACTATGGTCTGATAGGTGCTGCACATGATGGTTTATGATTTGCAATGACTTAAAATTAAAACACATTTTGTACTACAGACAGTAAAGTCTTGTTAATAGTTAGGATAGATCAGAGACAAAACTGACAGCAAGCCAGAAGGAGTTACAGAAATGACCAGCAGGTGTCACTGTGAACCTGTTGATTGCTAGAGAAACAAAAACGGGCCTCCAGACGCAGCTGTGCAGTGAATCAATGAGCTGCAGGGTAGAAGGCATAAGAAACACTGAAAAACAGCAGCTAGTCAGCTAACAGTATTATTAGTGTTATCTAACTCTATATGTTTGAGCCACCACAACCAGAATCCAACCAACCCGTGGGTCAACCTCATTCTTTCCAACCTACAACAGGTAGGTTGATCTTCCTCCCATTCAGAAAGTCTGCGGAAATAAATGGAAGGTAACCTTTAATTAGTGTCATTGGAAACACCTGTTTACCCTCTGTGATAAGGCTGTATTATTAAAGTCTAAAGGCGTCACAGCTGCTAATACAAGTGTCTGACGTGGCACAGGTGAAGAGGTGGAAGCTTTATTTTATTTTAAAGAGTACAGTGCAAACATAATTGATGGAGCACACTATCCAGTCCTAGGCAAGGTGGCGCTGAAGGCCCAAACCACCAGTGAAAACCAGTGGAGAATTAGTTTTGTTGTTTCTTGTTACTTCCTGTGTCAACCTACGAAAGAGGATTAGGGCCACATAAAAAATAAAAATCTCTTTTTTCTGGGGGGCAGTTACCACTGTGTTGTATTTGATTCGCTGGAAGTAGCATTTCCATTACGTGTTTTCTGCCACCAGCAGCGGTTGGGACATTAATTAAGAAAACATTGCAAATTAATGCAGAAATCACGTAATGGAAATAATACTTCAAGCGAGTCAAATAAAACACAAAGAATTCAGATTTTTTTTTTATGTGGCCCTAATCCTCGAACAAACATTGGTCAGATCAGATCACACAAAACAGTCTTCACTCCTCTGATTTGACTCATTTTATTTCTCTGAAAGAAGACCACCAGATACTCAGCAACATATGGAACAGATTAAGGCACCGCACCTGTTTAATTTCTTAATTGCAGAAGTAAAACTATATTTGAGACATAGGGTGTCAATAAAGTTAGAAAATTTAATTTTTACATGTTTGTCGATATCTAGTGGTTATAGCTGACATGCAAACATTCAGCCAAGGATAAAATTCGTGATATTCTAAAAAGTCCACTAGTAACCAATAGTAATATAATTAATAATCAATATAAAATAACTGAAGTTCTTCAGGTGACTGGCAAATTGTATTTCACAGCAATGGTGTCCTGATCTTGTCTTGTCTGGACTGCACTGGGTTTTCCCCCTATTTTAAAGTTACTGTACTGGTTCCTGCTTGAAACCTTTCAAAATCAAAAGTTCATCTAACAGTCACATTTGCACGTTGTTGACACACGACAGAAAAGCTGCTGAACCATGTCTTGCTTTCAACCACAGCTGTGAAAAGACACGCAGAAATGGAGCCACCACTACAACGGTTTATTTTGTCAGAAAATTACATACACTCAACAACAATCCACTCCATGCACGCTGTTAAGGATTGATTTGTAATACGTTGAGGGTCTCTCATGTCCATTACAGCTATGGCAGGATGCGTAAATTATGCATGTGCACCTAGTGATTGTGTGTGAGTGTGTGTGTGTGTGTGTGTGTGTGTTATATACACCCAGCATATCTGAGTGTGGTTCCATCTTTTGTCAATTATATGCTTTGGTGGTGTGAGACATGCAGGGTGGTAACAGTTCCAACAAGCACCAGGGCTCCAGGCCTCACGTTAAGCATCAGTGGAATGCACCAGGATCAGCTGTTCCTTAACCACATGACCCCATTACTGCCTCCCTCAGGTCCGCGTCTTCCGTCACACCTCCCTGTGGAGCCATTCGTCACAGCCATGGCAAGTGAGGTGGAAGGTGATGACAATTTCAGGGCCCACAGTTGGAGAAAGCCAACAAAATTATTTCATCGGGTGACTCGAAGGGGCTCACAGCTCATGATTAGATCTCCTGGAACCACAAACTTTTTAGTCAGATGGAGCACTGAGAGCAAAGTGCTGTTAGACATGCTCAAAACATATAATGAATGATTTAAGGTTAAGCCATATGTGGTCATGTGTTGTAAGCAGCCATTTGAAGGATTTTTGTGGCAGCAAACAGTTATTTTCATCTATTAATCATTGAAATCTAGAAAACAAACACATGCCGATTGTGATTACCTGAAGCCTAAGGTGATAACAACAAAAACCCATTTCTTACCAATGATTCTCTTTCAGCAGGTCGACTCGTCAATTAATTGGCTAATCACTTCAGCCTCAGGTAAATGTTCCACTTATTTTAAGACTTTTAAAAGGCCTGAATACATGAAAGTCAAAGAAAATAAAAAAAAAAAGTGCCAATTTTTTCTTCATCCCTTTAATCATCTGGTGATGTCCTTTATCTCGCAACCCCCAGATTGGATGCCACTGATCTAGTATATACACTGTGAACATGCATCAAAATTTAGAATACAGATACAGTATGTTATTATGCAACAGTGCATATGTGTGGACAGATGTGTGATAGGGCAGAATGTTAAGTTGCTTAATAGATGAAAAGTTGAGGTAAGTTTGCATTGCTACATCCTACTTCCTAGCTAAACCACTGTGATGTATTTTGGTTGACTCTGGTTTCTGTTTTTGTCTGGCAGCTTGAGATAAGATATGCATTCTTGACACTTTGGCTATTTTTAGGTTTTAAAAAATACAGGTCAGAGCTGTTACCTAATGATAATTTACTTATTTTTATTCCTCAGACTCTCACTAGCTCAAAAACATCCATATATATATATATATGGAGGTATATATATATACATATACCTTGGATCCTCTTGCCTCATCTGTTTTCACTGTTTGTTTGCAGACAGGCAGTCACACTCCCACTGAAGAAGTAGGAAATACATGTTTCCCCAACAATTTGCCAAACGTGCTGTTTGGTATCCTCTGAGAGTACAGACAACACACATCTCCTGCTTGAGTTCAGCGTGTTGCCTGCCCAGTCACGCAACCTGTTATCAGGTACAATTTACAGTCAACAGACTGAGTCAAACCACACATCTGCAAAGTACAAACCAAGAAAAACACCAACCCATGAACTAACATGAAACATGACAGGAAGTGTGTTTTCTGAGAACCCTCATCAAGTTCACATCCTGTCTTTGATATTGTTTACTTCAGGGATGTCTTAGTTACCTGTCTTAATGCAGAACCAGAGCAACAGCCTCATCACTGCTCAGCAGGAGGGAGGACAGATTTATTGGGTGCTGTTTGGGTGAATAGAACATTTGTGCTTCTGTCTGCCTTGTGATGATGTCACATGGGCTCTATAGAGGAAGCACTTTGCATCCACTCCAGACACTCACCCACTCCGTCATTGCGTGCCGCTTGGAAGCGTGGTGTGCCCAGACTTCCTGTCAAGAGCAGCTGGGGAGGGTCAGGGGAAAACACCGACACACACCCACACACACATACAAAGTAGAACTATGCAAATATTATTTACAACTCTAAGCTATTCAAACACGGTAGTCAAAAGGGTTTAAGCACTTTTAAAACTATTTAAATAGTCGTATATTATTTAATATTATTATTATTATTTAATAATATTATTAAATATTTTAAATCAATTATTCTTATTTAATAAATTAAATCAATAAATCAGACAGAATAATAAATTGGTTACACTTCATACTCAAAATTAGTCAACTCAGGGCTGGAACCAGGCAAGAACTCTGCAGGAATTCTGAGGAACTTTGCATTTCCTTCTGCTGAATAACAGATTAATCACAAAAAGTTAGTGCCTAATTACATAATCATCCATCACTGAGATAATAATTTCGGCATGATTCATGCATGCAGAGTAAAACAAACTGAGGGCTTCCTATGGGCCCACAAGGGCTGCACAACGCTGAGAAAATCTCCTGTTACAAGATTATGAATGTCATCTTGAAAAATAACTCCTTTGGCTTTAATGTGGTTAAATAGCTTATGGAGTCTTTGGATGGAAATGCCATTGTCTGTAATAAGCTAATGACTGACTGTTGTGTGCAGGAGGCAGCAGCATGGCCCGTGATGAGAGGAAACCAGATGTAAGGTCTGGATATTTGATTTAACAGACTGCCAGAGAGGCAAGGTGGGTTTTCCTTTTTTTTTTTTTTTGCTGTACCTCTTCAATGATACACTGCAGTCAGACTAGGGCAGTGGCTCTCTGTTCTGTGCTCACAGCCTTGTTATTATCATGGAGTTTTGTACGCTGGAGAAAAACATTTGTTCCCACATATCCCTCCACATTCCTGCTAGTGTCTCATGATGCATGAAAGGTCATGCATATGTGTATTTTCTCCCAGAGGCCTCGCCCTCAGGGGTGAGTTTGTTATCTTTCGCCTGAATGGGATAGCGCACGGGTTGAAAGATTGAATTTGACATCAACATTTGCAGTCCTCGTTAGAAAATATAGACATGGTACAGTCATTTAGGACATGCGAGTGACACCTGTATTAAGACCTAGCTGCTCACTGAGTGACCAGATCTGCTCGTCAGTCAACAATGCATTAAATTAATGTGTGTTTGAGGTAGAAAGTAGGTTATGTGAGTCTTTTAGACAAACATCTGTCTATTGGTACTATTGAGCTGGATTGTATTAGTAGCACAACATTATTTACTGATTAGGCCTCCATTCTCCGTCTGGTTGCAGCAAAAAACAGCCTGAAACAACCCAAAACAAGTTTTCTGGAAACCCTGACGTCTGCCAAAATAAAAACTTCCCAAGAGACTCTTTTGTTTTGGATGTGTGAGGTTGCTGTGTGAGGTTGCTGTGGCGCAGCTCGGCTTACTCAGCATGTTGCTACTAAGCATAATTGCTCTATTGCAAGGAGCTCAGCATGGAGTTTTCCACTGAAAGGCAAAACAGGAGGGATATATGCAGTAGAGTTGGGTGTGGTCGTCCGTCTGTGGGTGTTTATTGTGAAATGTAAAACGTATTTCCCATAATCCACCTTTAGCTTTACAGCAGCAATTGTATTTTGCTTCCATCAAACAGCTGGCAACGCAGACCTCCCAAATGAAAGTCAGACAACAGATGAGTTATAGTTCTTCTGGGCATCAATTCCCCACCGCTCCCTGTTTTTTTGTCTCTCCGTCTGGCTTCCTCTGACTTTTCTGCTTCTCTCATTTCAGCTGTTAGTGACCCTGTTGATCCAGCCAGCAGTGCTACCCTGTTAGAAGCAGGTTCCCATCTCAGCTGAGCAGCCACTTCCCTTCCTCGGACCACCCAACACCCAACCCCCAACTCCCTGTGACCTCTCAAACAGAGGAACACACACTTTTATTGTAAGGCAATATGAGTCGACACCGCTGGCAAAGTTTGACACTGGAATAAAAGAAGCTTGTGTGTGCAGGGGAGAGTTTGAGGGATATTAAGAGTTGCTCTGATTGGATGGAAAGCCTCTGCTCCTTGCCTGCTCTGCCCCTCACTCTTTTTTTGAACGTGTTCCCTGGCACATACACACTCTAGTCAAGAGGCAAACTGTGGGCTAATTCAGTACTGGGCACTCATGTTACTGCCTCCTTTTGTGCAAAGGGGAGAGGGGCTTAAGGGGTGTGGGCGGAGGATGACTGGGGGAGGGAGGGGAAAAGCAGAGAGGGAAGGCTGGGATCGGGTGGGGGCGGAGAGCAGAAGGAGCTGTAGCATTGGGACTTGGTTGAAAAGTAGGACTGTGAGTTTGTCTGTGTGAACACATGAGGAAAAGAGAGGGAAGACAAAAGAGACATGACAAGGATTCAAATAGGATGTGGAGCAACAAAACAACGCTTCTCTCGCAGCTGACCTGGACACAAACAGGAAGAGAAAGCACAAAGTAGAAGTGCATGAAGGATAGAGGACTTGCCTGAACAAGAGACAGAAGAAGACTGGCTTCTAGCTGTGGAGGCGTGCACTCACTCACCCAAGGAGAGGAATAAGCACTGAGTCAAACCAGACAGGAAGAGAGTGAGGGGGGAGGAGGAGGAGGAGGAGGAGGAGGAGGTGATTGGGGTAAAAGAAATCATAAGAAAGAAAAAAAAGAGGCACTCTTGAGGGAGACAGTGTGTGTGTGTGTGTGTGTGGGAGAGAGAGATTCAGCCGGGGAGAACGAGCCGTGGAGGGAGGAGGAAATCTGAAAACAGAGGAGCAGAGAACTGCTGAGTATTGAGCAAGGTGAAGTGAGACTGAGGGCGAGGGGGCTCGTGGGTGAAGTTCGCAGCAGGGGAGAGGTATGAGGGGACTCTTGAAGTCACTCTTCTCTTTGGCGATCACTCTCCTCTGTTTGGGGAGCCTGCTGACCACTTTCATCTGGTACATGTTCGACCACAAGTAAGTGTGAAACTACCTATGCACACACGCGCACACACACACACACACTCTCATTGTATTCATTTCAACCTGTCCATACTGTCAGTACTGTATATTTTATAACATACTTCATATTTATGTTATTTATATATCCTTATACATATGCACAGACACTTGCATTTCATTGTCTAAGTACTTTAGTTTGTGTGTTGTGGGTGTGTTAGTGTGTACAAAGAGGCATGTTGCGGTTTGATGAGATTATTGGAAACAGTTAATGATGATGACTTTTAGCTGTTTCTGCCTTTTGTCCTCCAAGTGTCTTTCCACCCTTTTTCCCATTCATGTCATCCTCTTCCAAAAGTAGAGGATGACATAGAAATGAAATAGAGCCCAGGTGTGTGTGAATAGATCTCATGTCTCGACATAAAGCTAATTTACAGCAGCTGTCCACAGGAGGCTTTATAAAGTTATAGTAAGATGAAGAAAAGAAATATTTATACAAGGGGCGACAACAATGTTGTGATCCAACACCATCATCCCCCTGAAATTTAAAGGTATTTAGCTGGATTCACTCTGGATACACTTTAATAACTATCTGTCATAGGTTGTGGGTTTTGTAGTCCTTAAGGTGCACACACTCCATCTGGGCCCTATCAGAGACATGACGTTTCAGCCCCTTTCATACTTACAGACATAAACAGGAAGAGAACAAGATACACTGCTGTCTAAGCAACCCATACCGCACACAGCAGACATTGCAACACACAGGCATGAAGAGACAGGCTGCTCCTGCTGAAATGTAGCTAAGTAGCAAAGGTCTCTGCTCATGAGTTTGTACACTGGTTGTTCATTGCTATAAAGCTGAAAGATTTGCTCTCTGCTCTACCTCTCTGCACACTGTTCTACCTCATGTCAGTGAGAGATCCCTGAGTTGTTTCTTGCCGTTTGAAATTTTCTGGTTAGATGCTGACTTAGTTAAGATTTGTTTTATGTCATGTAAACGAGCATGGCAACAAACAGTACAGTCCATTTAGAACAGGACCTTCCTCTCAACTGATGTAAACAACAGAATACGAATAATGGGTGCTCAGAGGCTATTAGATTATCTGTTCTTTCCCTGACTTCTGCATTTTGTGCATCAGTGCTCTCTCTTTTGTTCTCTCAACAGCAATGTGGAACCTCGCAAACCACATCCTCAAAAGAAAAGCACCCCTCAGTCCTCTGAGATTTGTAAAGGCTGTAGGTGAGTGCCGGCCATCCATCACTGCTTTTTTTGTATATTCATATTCATGAGATCAAGTCATGTCAGAACTACCGGTATTACACACAGATTGTCTGTCTGTGTGTGTCACAGGGAGGTCATCGACAAAGTAATGGAGCGTTACTCTCAAAGCTGGGAGAGGCAGGAGGACAATTACCAGAAATTCAGGTACAAAAACATCTTCTGAAAAATTGTATCACTAGTATTATCTCTCTATCAGTCCTATATAGTTGTGCATTTACCTGTCTGGAAACTGAACCACTGACATTTCAGTAAACCAAACTAAACCAAAGTTGCAAATAACCAATAGTTGTCACTGCATTCAATCATGCAGTTTCCTGTAACACTGCCCTTGCTTGCTTCCGTCCTTGCTCTCACTCACTACAACTGTGGTATGAGCTCAGTCTGTAGGTGAAGGATTCCCTCCTTCTACCACATCCTTCCTAAATAGTCCAAACCTCCTGCTGAGGCCAAGATCACTGACATGACACCGCAAATAGAATCTAATGGTTACACCCAAATGCTCCAGCTGTTGCAGTGCTTTAAAACACAGTCCAGAAAAAAGAAAAAGAAGAAGAGCCGCTGGTCCGCAAACCTGGAAGTTTCGTTCCTTTCCTCACATGTAAACATAACGCACACTTCAGGTAGGATGAGGAAGAGGAAGGGTGGGGAAGATGAAGTAAGAAGTGAAGAAGGAGTGTGATGAGGTGACTGGAAGAGAGGAGAAGCAGATGAAGGTTGATATAGAGTGTTGGCCTCCATCAGCACAGGAAAGTACTTTGGGGCAGCTGAGAAGGAACCAAACAGAGAGGAGATAAGTCAAGTTGCTGAAAACAAGATTATTTTGTGCGAAACAGAGAATACAAGAAAATGACAACCAGACACAGAGCGGCCAAGGAAAGGTGGATAAATCTGTCACAGAAAAACAACAAAGTATCTACAAAGGCATGAAATGAGAAACCTTTGCAGTGAAGACTACCCAACTTGGCCACATTAAGACAGAGGGAGAAACCCAGGAACAATCCAACACAGGCGGGAGTGGTGAAACTGAGAGCTGACAGAAACTGAGACTGACAACAACAAACTACATTAAACTCAAGAGGGAAACAAAGATACAAATGTTTTTTTTTTAAAGAGATACGCAGATCTCAACAAATTTACATTATCAGTCACATGTTGAATACCTAATCTCCTAATCTATTATTGCACCGCTTTTTAAAAGATGGAAATAAAGTAGACTTCCTCTCTCTTAAAATAGCCGTTTTACATATGAGCATACACATTAAATCCTGCTCGGTCTCATATGGTAGTTTCAGATAATTTTTCAGATCAACTTTCAGATCAGCGTGAAATAGCAAATACTCAAACACTAATAGTTGATTTGTTTCCCAATAATTATCCTAAATAAATAAAACATTTTCTCCAACAACAATGTTATGATTCAACATTAAAATCCTGTTGCTCCTTTAATAGAAACTACTGTCTAAATGAGGTTTTGCGACAGTTTCCGTTTATCGAATGGGGTGTTTCTAGTGGAGTACTGGTGTCTTAACAAAGTCATTAAGTAGAGATAGACCATCTAAAACTAAGCTTCAGGTTGGAGTATCTTTTGAAACTTTCAAACATATCACGTCTCTTCAAGATGTAACAATATTGCCACTTTATTGTTGGTTATTGTCTGTGATTTGTATTGCCTGTTATATAGTAATGTGATTAGTTTTATAGTTGATTGTGACCAGGAAAGAATACAGTATGATAGGTGCAAGAAGAGCTGTGCTGAACGTGAATCTAAAGCAGCTGAAATGTAACTTTCTTGTAAATATTATTTATGTGTCTATCAAATAGGTTAGATCTTACAATGTTGTAAAAATCATTCATAAGTGTCACTTCACTACGCTTCAATACAAAATAACATACAGGATTTTTTTTTTTTAAATGTTAAAATGATGCAATGTTGTTCCCATGGTACGTTTCATCATCATATGATGAAATACATGTGTCACAAATATTTTTACAACCATCTGGTCTTTTAAAACTGACCTAAAACTATTAAAACAAAAAAACAAATCTAGGGTTTGTCTGCTTTTTACATGTATAGAAAGAAGAACAAGTAGAATCATGGAAGGAGAAGTGGAAATAGAAATGGGATTTAAATCAGAGGAAGCTGCATGCAACCACATGGTCTAAATATAACACATATTGAGGACCTGTGATCTATGGTAAAATATATATTTAAATGACTCAAGACTGAATTAAAGTCCTTATATGAAACCAGAAATGCTTTATTTATCAGCTGAACTAACTTACACTTACTCTAACACCAAAAACTGACAGGTCAGCCTGTGTCAACACTCCTGTCCGTCTTGTATGTTATTTAACAAAGTCCTTGTGGTTCCACAGAGCTCAGCTGAACAACAAGTGCCATGGTTTTGACAAGGCCATCATTACCCAGGCCAACACTCCAGTGGGATCAAAGCTTGCGTACGACGGGGAAAAGAAGAGGATTCTCCAGGTGACCCCGGAGATTTTCAGCACCTTCGCAAAGGTATGATCTTTTGCCATTCATTAATATTACAACAACACAGTGAAAATGATTTCACCAATTTGCTTTTGCATGTTCGGTCAAGTCATGTGTCCACTGAAATGTTAGCTCTTTCAAATGCTAGATGACACAAAGTGCAGTTTATTTTTGGTTAAGGACTCACACCAGAGACTTCCTGAAATGTCTGCATGTACTGTCTGTACTGCCTGTGTGTTATTTTAAGCAGAACCTTTATTTTCTGGATTTTAATGAATTGTTTTAGTAAAACACATTTTAATAAACACACAGGGGGCACCCTGAGTTCAGCTGGGGACCTCTTGATCTGCAGTCAAGTGCTCTACCATTGAGCTATACCCTCTCACATTATTCTTTATAATGTGACTTTAATATACACCGTGATATGTAGCTGGCTTCTCTCTAGAAAATTGTTCCTGTCTTGACTTTGTTATGCACACCATCTCTTATTTATTGACTCTATATACTCTTTGGCCAGTGAAAAAATGCAGAGCATCATGCAACATCAAATCTGCAAGTTTAAAGCTGCCAACAGCTGGTAGCAACCGTATTCTTCATCATGAAGCATTACTGATGAGTTATAAAGTTATAAAGTTATAAAGTTATAAAGTTATTAAGTTATTAAGTTATTAAGTTATAAAGTTATAAAGTCATAAAGACTGCTTAACACTACGGACACCTGAAGCTTGGCATGGGGCACTCGGATCTGAACAGTGGACCTCTTGATCTGCAGTCAATGATCTACCACTAAGCTATACTACTGAGCCCCTTACTGTAGCTCTAATACACCCATGCAAAGCTGGACAGTAACTGCAGTGACATACTGAATCATTGATCCACTTCCCTTTAGTATGTTGAGAGACATTCTGTAATTTGCTTGTGTCTTCAGTATCTATTTTTATGATCACTGGCCAAACCTTGATAGCACTTTGGATGTCATTTAAGGGAAGCTTGGTTCAGAAGTGTGCTCATTTAAGTTATGAGTGATGTGGCCTTTTGTGGCCAAATATGTCAGGCTTCACCAGGAAATCTTGATTTGAAATGTTGGTGATAACATATCACACTGATAACAACCTATAAAATATCAGTAAGACGTGAATAACATCCCTTTGCAAAGGTATGATCTTTTGCCATGCATTAATATTACAACACCACAGTGATAACACAGTTATAAAGTTATAAAGTTATAAAGTCATAAAGACTGCTTAACACTACGGACACCTGAAGCTTGGCATGGGGCACTCGGATCTGAACAGTGGACCTCTTGATCTGCAGTCAATGATCTACCACTAAGCTATACTACTGAGCCCCTTACTGTAGCTCTAATACACCCATGCAAAGCTGGACAGTAACTGCAGTGACATACTGAATCATTGAGCCACTTCCCTTTAGTATGTTGAGAGACATTCTGTACTTTGCTTGTGTCTTCAGTATCTATTTTTTTGTGATTAACAGTTTTTATTTTCATTTTCATTATTCAACAATACAAAAACACAACTCCCCCCGCCCCCCCGAACACACACCACCAACCATGCTGATCCTTTTCTGTTTACCAACCTCTACCCCTGTGCTCCTTCATGTACAACTTTAACAGCTACCCTAAATACACTGATGAAGACATGATGCAAGATAAACCAAAGCAAAAATAGACACAGAAAATGATTCGAGGGAAAATCGATACGAGAAATAGATAAAGCAAGTTCTGTCTTAATGCAATATTCTGTTAACAAACAACAAGAATAAGTAACAATCACAAAATAAAATACACACAAAAACAAGAAGAAGCACATCTACATATATTTTTTTTTTTACACAATTAACTGAAAACTTGCTTCTCTCCACTACATTACCCATACCCTTTTAGGGGCCTCTTAAATAAATTAAGTATTTGCCCCATTTTGCTTCATATAGATCCAGTCTACCCAGTTGTTTACATGACATTTTTTCGAATGCTGCCACTCGTGCCAACTCCACAGCCCACTCCTGCGGAGAGGGTACCCCCTCCGTCTTCCATCCCCTGACAAGTATTTGTCTACCAACCATAATACTGGTTTGGACAAAGCTTTTAATATGTTTATCCTGTCCTGTCAGGACTGTATGATCACTCAAGACAAATAATCTAGGGCTAAATGGAATATGCATCTCCGTAATCTCCCAAAGGTTATCATAAATATTAGTCCAAAAGTGTTGGACTTTGTGACATGACCATAACACATGAATTAAAGTACATTCAGTATCTATTTTTATGATCACTGGCCAAACCTTGATAGCACTTTGGATGTCATTTAAGGTAGGCTTGGTTCAGAAGTGTGCTCATTTAAGTTGTGAGTGATGTGGCCTTTTATGGCCAAATATGTCAGGCTTCACCAGGAAATCTTGATTTGAAATGTTGGTGATAACATATCACACTGATAACAACCTATAAAATATCAGTAAGACGTGAATAACATCCCTGTATAACACAAAATTAAATAGATGTTGCCTTCATATGTGCGTATTTTTACATCGGAAAAGATTATAGAAAAAGCCTCCTTGTGTGTACAGGGGCTCTTTTAAATGACTCTTTTTCTGTTGTACACACAATATATGGCCATCACCATAAATTTCAGTGTAATTAATTTTCCATTTGTTATGTTCCCAGGAGCGTCCTTTCCCAAACAAAACATGGGACACGTGTGCTGTTGTTGGGAATGGAGGGATCCTGACCAACAGTGGCTGTGGAAAGGTGATTGACTCAGCTCAGTTTGTTATCAGGTGAGGAGAAATGTGTCCCGTGTTGTGGACTGAAAGACTGAGGACAATATTAATTAACAAATTAAACCATGCCACATAAAGATCTCTGTATGTTCTTTGTTACTTGTTTAGGTGCAACCTACCTCCTTTGGAAAACGGCTATGAGAAACATGTGGGCATCAAGACCGACCTTGTGACTGCAAACCCAAGCATCTTTTTAGAGAAGTGAGCAAGAGAATGAATTACACAGCACCTTAAAATCTCCCTTTCCGTCTTTTTGCATGACATTTGCTGTTTATTTTCAGGTATGGGGGTCTAATGGGGCGTCGCCGTCCATTTGTGGAGAGTCTACATAGCTATGGCAACTCCCTGCTGCTCATTCCCGCCTTCTCCTACGGCCACAACACTCCTGTGTCCCTGCGGGTTGCCTACTCACTTGAGGACTTTAAAAGCTCCACCCGGCCCATCTTCTTCAACCCTGAGTACCTCCACAGTCTGGCCCTCTTCTGGCGCTCCCAAGGCCTACGAGCAGTACGCCTCAGCACTGGCATAATCATGGCCAGCCTGGCACTGGAACTCTGTGCCAACGTGGATTTATACGGGTTCTGGCCCTTTAGCAATCACCCACATGGATTCCATACCCTGACTAACCACTACTACGATGACAGACAAACTAAAGTGAAATTTCACGCCATGCCAGCTGAGTTTGAGCTCTTGTTGCGGCTGCACAGTCAAGGGGTGCTAAGGCTTCACCTGGGAGATTGTCAACCAAGTGAAAAGTAGTTCCTAGACCGAGTGGCAGCTGACAAGACAGGAGCCAAGTGCCTTTTTTGTAGCCTCAGGATAAAGCCAGTTAAGTAAAGTATTTTTAAATGAATAGACAGATACGGTATATTTTGGCTGGTGAACTGAATTAACTGTGTCATTGCAAGTGTGACTTGCATTAAATGCTGAAATGGCCTATCAGCAGCCAAGACATTGCACTCATAATGCAACAATCATGCGGCTGTAAACAGTCTTATAATGTAACTAAAACTGTATTTATTACCACACATGTTCCAGCTGGAGTCTGGAGGGAGCTATTTTGATTTAAATCAGAATCATTTGTGAGGCCTGTGTGGGGGTCTACATTGTAGTGCCTTATTATGTTAATCTAACTAATGACTGACCATGGAAACTGAATGTATTTAGAAGAAAATACCTCCTTTACATGAAGATTGTTCGGATAAAACAGCAGCACACTGAATGTGAAGAATGTTTTGAGAACGTCACACATTGAACCACTTTGACAAATATTCTGACAACTGTTGATACGTCCTCTTTACTACACTTTAATCACACAGTTGTTGTAAAAGGCTGGTGCTTGCATGCGGAAGATCGTTTCCGCACACTCCATCATCACTGACACTGCTGGATGTGATACAGACATAAAGGCAGGCCTCAGATCTCAGAGTGCCTGCAGGAGTTGTTTCCTAGGAGTGTAAACTACAAACCATCACGGCTGCCCTCTGTGGGTCGTGGTCATCAGAGGAGCTTATTAAGTGAGACTCGGAGCCAAGGACTACACCACAGAAAGTAAAACTATACAATATCACCACCAGTAAGCCTCCTCACAGAGCTTGCTGTGTTACAGTGTACTATGCCTCGTCACCACACTGACCAGACATATAAGATCTACAATAAGTACTGTCACGAAGTGGCAACATACACATATTGGTACAATGTTAGTTTGGAAACAAATTCTTTTTAAGTTGTTGTAAATTCTAAATCAATGCAGATTTACTGACTTCAATGTAAGGTGATATGATGATTGTGAATTGTGCACTTTGAGTGAAAATCGTAACCTTTGGGTAAGCTTTCTTCTCTAACATTTTGCATCAAGAGTCTTGTGCAATTGGAAGTATTACCTTTCATGCTGACAGTCTTAATAGTGATTTTTGTCATCCAGAGAAATGATCTACCATAGTTTAGGTGACCAAACTTGAGAACCAAGCCAATTTGAGCCAGTTGTAGAATCATTTCAGTATTTGTGATTTTGTTTTTGTGAACAGGAACCGAAGGTGATCAAGTGAATCAGTGAATAAATATTTATCAGGAGACTGGATTGAAATTCACTTGTCTAACCTGTAAGAAAAAAGCTTTATCCCAGATGTCTCAGCTTGCATGTTTTTTTTTTGTCTTTGATCCTTTAAGTGCCTAAAAACCTGCCAAGATCTGTCATTAGAATGCAGTATTTCTGCTTAAAAACTGAATATTTGGCCAGTTTTGGGGCACAGTTTGTGCTCATTGTACTTGTCTCATTGGAAAGCCATATTATCCAGTCATTTATTAGCATACACTTGCGTAACCCCTTCTATATTTTGATTCTCTTCTTCTTTGTTACACCTCATACAGCGTTTTAAAACCTGATTTAAGCCATATGTTTGTGTAGTGTATTTGAAAATGCAAATCCACTTCCTCCTGTTCATTATTTGGTCTTATATTTTTCCATATTTGATACAGCTGTGATATAAGTAGGCTATACATTACCGCACCTTCCACTTCACTGAGTTTCTCCTGTGTGTTCTGCTCTAGGGCATCTCACAGTTACCGGATGGACTAGACATGCGAACATCTGGATGATGCTTTCACAGACTTAAAAAAACCAGGCTTTGGAAAGTACTGGAGTTTTGTCCTACTCCTCTTTCCCTGTCGCCAAATTCATAATGGTAGCACATGTACACTGTCTCCAGAATGACATCTGTGTAGGGTTAGTACATCCGGCCAATTAGGCCATTAATGGAATGAAATGTTTGTTTCTTTCGAGAGAAAATAACTCACTGCCACAAGTTTCTATCCCAAACATTGCTCTTGGGATTCCTGACCTTGTTGTACATCCTGCTGCAGCGCTCCACTTATTCCCACTAGCTACTCGCTCCAGGGAACGTTCTTTATTTTCAGAGAATCACAAAGAAACATACTTTCCATTTCCATTTTTGTTGTTAGTCTCCAGGCAGTTTGTCTGTGAACCCACCAGTGATGACAGACACAAAGTGGAAGGCTCCGTAAAAAAAGAGAATGAGGACAATCCTTACATATTTTTTAATTTCTTAAAAGCATTGAACCAACATTTCTGTTGGCTCGGCCTGCATTGATCAAAAAGGTAATAATAATATCAAGGACAATTTAGTTTTTAAAATCAGTGGCTGTTTTGAACAAAGCTCACAACGCGTTAATGTAATTTATAGCCTCACAGACTCAGATGTTCTCTCATCACAAGCTGAAGTTCAGCTGTCACCGAATGAAGTGCCGCAGTGACAAACAAAATGACCCGGTTGACATGAGCTGAAGTGACATCTCTTTGGTTCTCCTGTGTTGTTCCTGCCAGTGACACAACATCAGCCTGTGTGACTGTAATTCTCCTGATAGGATGCAGAGACCCCCTGCTCTCCACCAATCAAACTCAGACACAGATTTCATACTGACAACAAGAACAGAACAATACTCAATGTTTCAAGAGCAGGACGCCTTTTATTTCCTCAGGTTTTTCTTTCTTTCTTTGCTAAGCCCAAACAAAAGATGCAGAGACTTTATTCAAAATGCATTTCTGATTTATTTTTGTAGGAAAATAGGTCTTTTCACATGCAAATCAAATGTATTCATCAAAGAATATGAAAAAAATCTTTGCCAGGGGATACCAGAATGGCACTCAAAGAAATGTACATTTTACAAAAGGCATAGCAAAACACACAAATACATGTATGAATCAGAGATTGTACTGGTAATACCACTGGTTTTATTGTCACATCCCACATGGGTGACTATAAGCATAAAGGGAAACAACACAGCTTCACTACAGCCTTTCTCCTGAACACAGACATCGTTTTACATAGACAGACAGATGCTGAGGGTGGACATTGTGGTATCCCTGATGAATAGACCCACAAAAGACTTCTTCATCTGATACAACTATAGTTTCAGTTCTCTGTCTGTGTTAATATACAGTGCAGAGATCATTCACATTGCACCAAATCGCATCTTTCCAACCCAGTTAATGTAATTTTATTACACCAGTCCTGTTGTAAGTGTGATCACGCCTTTTCTTTTTCACTAATAATTCCTTCAGGCGTGAGGGCTTTCACATCGAAAGTGTGTCTTCACCCTGAACTGACAAAGTATGCTTAGACAAGACAATTGCCACTGGTCGTGAGTGAATAAATAAACATTCCTGAAACTAACATAGACTGTTAAACTGATAAACCTGACAGATCAGATGCTCAATATGGGTTAAGGAAATGTCTACCAAATAGGCCAACAAGCTTATTTATTATTATATTATAAATGCACTGTCACAAAACCAAAAAACACACATTAATGTAGTCTATCAGTGCCAAATCAGTCAGAACACTTAACCCAGAGTTTATCCTGTGTTTGCTTTTAGTTTCTTTAAAAGGCCTTGCCTGGTTTTCACATGACAGCAACAATATGTACGGTCATTTCTGTCCTGTGAGCACACTTTTATTTTTTTCTACCTTATTGTTTTTCTTTCTCAGCCGCTCAACAAACAAAGGAAAACAGGGCCACACAAATACATAACTGTGCCGCAGGCTAATTCTTTTGACCTGGATAGTTGCCCGAATTCCTTACTTCCCTCTGAAAACACGTAAGCCACATAAGCTACAATAGTGCCAAACTGCTATTAGTGCAGACTCTGAGCAGATGGGGTCCTTGAGTACCCCTATGCCCCTTTCCTCACTGTCTGAAGTGCTCCATTCTTTGACAGGAAGTCGCCCTCTAGTGGCTCCAGCTGCCTGTAACCACAAAGCATCACCAGCTGTCTGTCAATTTATATTTCAGATTGTTTCCTTCTCTTCAATAAAGCAATAAATACTTCAGTTGAGAACATTTGTTCACAGAGAAAGGAATGATTAATGAGTGCTGATTTAGCTTCCAGTGGAAGAATCGTCCTTAACTGACTGAAACTCTAAATCACCTGTGGCTTATTGGCGACAGAGTGGCGTCAGTGGAGCCAGTGTCAGTCACTGCTCTGGCGAGCGACTGACTGCAGTACTTCTAGAGGTTTATGACTGTCTGCTGGCTGGCTGACAGACTTGTGGAGACTCTTGCTACTTGAGCACCCTGTTGTATTGTACACCATGTGAAGGAAGCCACGTCACAATGTCCAGCCTAACAACTTCACATGTATCAGACATGTTTGTTCAGTTAGTTCACAGTTTTCTATCTATCAGATGAGAAATCAAGAACACAATGGTCCAACTTTTTGGATTTGCTCCTCCTACTAATTTAGATTCATAAAATGAATCAATGCTTGTTTGGGAAGCTACTGTGGGGCAAAACTTGGAATGGTTTGAATAATTTGGCACTTTATGTCCTTTCCCCAACTGATTCACCCAGCCAGTTTGTCTCCACAGAGAGCTGTTGAGCAGATCTCAGAACACTGTTTATTAAAACACAGCCAAGAGGGTTGCTACATACATTAAATACTGATACTGTAACATACAAGGAAGTCTGCCTTTTTTTTCTCTTTACGTCATTAAGTCACTGTAGCCGACATATTATAAAAATATACTATGTCATATTTCACATTTTTACAATTGGAAGGCAATTTAAAACACAGTAACCATAAATATCCATACAACTAATTCATAACAACTTGCTTTCATTTATTTATTTATTTATTTTTTACAAAAAAAAAATCATTATTGAAAAAAGGAGTGTTTTCATATAAAACACTTGACTCAATTTTTGCTCAGAGTTTGCTATTTTAAATCCCATTCCAAAAAAGCAATACACATACTGTAATACAAAAAACAAGTGACTTTTACAAAAGTGTTGGTCTCATGTAGGCATTTTTTTTTTCATGACTGGAGTAGCATGGCCACAGTATTCCAAAGCTACAAACAACCAGGCTTTGTAGCAGCCCAGCATAAAATCTTGGCACTGACACTTGCATCACACAAACAGTGTTTGGTCTCACTATTTTATAGTAATGGCTTTAAACCTTTTCCATTACAACATTATGGTGACATTGCAGCCTTGTGCATGTAACACTGAACTTGTAGCGCTGGGAAGACTCAACTGACACAAGGCCTGTCAATAGAAAAGGAACACTACAGCTGGTTAAGGTGTTGCTGGATGCAGGTAGCATTTGGCAACTGGTATCTCCTCCAATAAAGTAAGCCTTGTAGAAGATACCACTAGGGGGCAGTCAACTACAAGGCAGATGGAACACCAGTGGATTGCTGAGCAGCCTTATTCAATAGCCACAAAGAGCCAGAGAAACTGAGAAGTTGAAGAATAAGATATAAAAACAGATTTGTTTATGCACCTTGTTAAAAAGAGCATTTTCTCTCATGAAAGATTTGATAAAAAGCCACCTGCCGTACTCAATGGGTTTCTGAGCAGCCGCTGGTGTAGCACAGAGAACACAGGAAACATAGAGAAACACACTGTCAAAGTCACAGCAATGTAACACGGATGATTGACACTGGAGAGAAAGCAGACAGAACATGACTGACAGGGCACAGCCTTCGGGAAGGTGAAGTTCTCACCGCATTATAAAGTCACTGTTTTAGGCGTTGCCACTGAATTGTGTTTCATTTTATTGCATTTAAGTTGATAATGTCATTACAGTACAAAGTCATAGCTTTAGCTAGCCAGGACATAATGACATGGCATCCCATTGCCTTTGTATAATGAGGATGCTTCGTTGTGATATCACTGTATTTTGATGTCCCAAAAATTAGGATGGAGACAAGGTCTTTGCAGAGAAGCAGGCAGAAAAATGAGCTAAGCCAAATCTGGGATCAATCTGATTTGAAACAAAACTCATTATCATTCAGTAATTTTCCAGAGTTCAAATCCCTAAAGAAAGGATGAACAGGAAGACATCAGACGTCAATAATCTGCTTTAGAACTTGAGGAGAACAAGACATGTAAACGACTGTAGCCTATTACAGTTTGTGTTGGTGTGATGTTTCAAGTTAGACAGTGGTAGCCCAGACAAAATGAATTGTCAGCTGCAACGTCACATTTTTTTTTTTACACACCTTAATACACAAACACACATCTTCTCCAGCTTGCAGGATTCTTTAAGGCACAGTGGTGTTTAAATGTCCAAGGACATTTTCAACAGCTCATCATCCAATGTCTAATATATACATGGTTTCAATACATGTAACTGTTTTTGGGGTTAAATCCATACAGAGGGTTTGCCCTCCCCAGATTTGCTGCTGCTGCTGTTGCTGCTGCTGCCTCCTCCGCTGCTGCCTCCTTTGCCGTGCTTGAATCTATGCTTGCGCTCTTTCTGAGGCTGAGGCTGAGGCTGTGGCTGAGGTTGAGCCTGGATGATGTTACTTTGGGGTTTGTCGTCCTGGTTGTCCCCAAGCTGCTCCTCTGCCCGGTGCTGCTGACTGTATGCCTGGATGGCTGCCTCCAGCTGCTCATGAGCTTGCTGTATCATGTCTTTGTTCAAAGCCACGCGGGCCTCTCCTCCAGTGGGAAAGTTATCCTCATTGCTACCAAATTGCTGCTGCTCTTCTTGGGCAATGTTTTCCCGGTTCTGCTTGCATGCCATCTTAGCGTTGCTAAGGTCTGTGTAGGGCATTTGCTCTGGCTTTACCACAATGTTGTAGCCAGGTGGAGCTGATGGGGTGTTCCACGAGAAGGGGTAACCTACGTAATCAGCGGCCTCATCTCCACCCACCCCTCCCTCAGAACCTGCCTCAGGCCCTGGTACCCCTACTGAGCCCTCCACACCTCCATTGGTGCTCAGCAAGCCCAACTGGTACTCATCTTCCTGAGGTGGGCAGCGTCGACGTCGAAGAATGTCACAGATGGAACCAATCCCCAAATGGAGCATCTCCCAAACATTAAGCGCAAGACAAAGGACAGTGACACCGTACATGATACGCAGGAAGATGGTCTTCTCTGTAGGCCGTGACACAAAGCAGTCAACGCTGTGGGGACAAGGTTTCCCCGAGCACACAAACACGGGCGTCACACGGAATCCATACAGCAAATACTGGCCTGCAAGGAAGCCCGCTTCAAGCACTGTACGAGTCACCAGCTGCAAAACGTAGACCCGCATCAGCCCCTCATCTTGGATACGCTTGCGCCCATCATGCCGGACTTTGGGTCTAGGCGTAGGTTGCAGCGGATCACGTGGCCTTTTTGGGGGCTCAATCTCTGGCACCTCATAGATCATGGGATCATCCTCCTGGTCCTCCTCAGTCTCCTCGATACCCCGGTGCTGCCGTGCTCCAAAGCAGATTTTCCTGGGCTTCCTGTGCGTGTATCCCCCTCCTCCTGTTCTAACTGCAGCAGAACCACCTCCTCCTTTGGCTTCATCTAATCGTGCGATCTTGTTGACAGCATAGCCCATGTACATGAGAGAAGGCATTGCCACCAAGATAATCTGAAAGACCCAGAAACGGACGTGTGATAGAGGGGCGAAGGCGTCATAGCAGACATTCTCGCAGCCCGGTTGGCCCGAGTTGCAGACAAACTTGCTCTGTTCGTCGTAGTAGATGGACTCTCCCCCAACGGCAGTGAGAACGATGCGGAAGACGATGAGCACGGTGAGCCACAGCTTCCCCACGAAGGTGGAGTGGTTGTGGATCTCCTCCAGCAGCCGCGTGAGGAAGCTCCAGCTCATGGTGTCGCTGGACAGTGGGGCAGACAGTGTCCCTCTCTCACCTGCTCACAGACTCTGGATAAAGTAAAGGAGGAGGAAAGGAGAAGACAAGAGAAAGAGAAAAGGGGAGACAGAGTTCACAATTAATACAAATATCAAAACGTGATCAAAGCGAGTGGTTGCACATTTATCTAGTACAACTTTTATTCCTGTGGAAACAGTATTAGTTCTGCAAGTTCAGTGGCAAGATTGAAAAGGAATGACATAATAATCGCTTTAATTAAAATAAGTGTTCCTCTCTGAGCTCAGGCAATCAATATGTCCTTAATGTGATCTGTTGCTTCTTGCAGCGCAAATACACACACACACACACACACACACACACACACTGAATTTGGAGCTCAGTGCCACAGTGAGGTTGCTGTCAAGTTCAGGCTTTTAGGGAATTAGAAGACCAAACAGGGTGGAAAGAGGATATCGGTATTAAAAAAATACCATCAAGCAGCACTGAGAAGGAGGCGAAATAATCCAAATAGGAAATTTGCTATCATCAAATACACACACACTTTATTTAACAGCCTCATCTCTTTTTGAAGAAATAAATCCTCTTAGTGAGCCTTCTTCTGTGTGAGGTGCAGTTTTTCAGGATTGCATTAACTCAACTAGTTTGTTCTGGATGAGAGGTAAATGGCATTTTGCTGTGCTTATGTCCACGTGCATGTGTGTGTGTGTGTGTGTGTTTAGGAAGTTTAGGAAGAGGGACATGTTGCCTATGTAGGTTAGGTCTGGGCTCCAGGCAGTCCATCCAAACCAGCAGAATCAGCAGGTGGCCGGGGCACAAACCGTTGGAGCGAAGAGTCAGACAGCAGACCCACATTAGCTCAGGCAGTGGAGCTGAACCCAAACACTGCTGTCCCTCAGGGCGGCTTTGGGGGATGAGTTTGACACCTCCACAGAAGTTTCCCCCTTATGAAGCTGCAATACGGCCTGGCTTATTGTTAGTCAGACTGAGAGGAAAATCCGACCATGAATACTAGCTTAGTTTGGGGTTTAAAGGGCTTCCAGGCATGATAGCCTTACCAAGCAGGTTCAGAGCTTAGTCGGAGTGAGCTGGATCTGCAGCGAGAGGGAAAATTTCACTGTAGGAGACGAACAGGAACTCCCAGCCCTCTGCTTTGTGTCTCCAGTGGGAACAGGGAGGGTGGGAATGTTTTGAAGAAGGCTTGCAATGAAACATGTGTCATTTTGATCACTCTGACCTTATAAGGACAAGCTTGAGACAGAGGAGGTAGATGTCAGGAATCCCGTGTGTGCACACTCCGGTATGCATATTACCGACATACAGTAAGAGGCAGAGCTGCAGTCAGAAAAGCAGTAAAGTCCATGTGAGTGCACTAACTGTGAGCGTCTGTGACCGACACGTATGAGTAAGCACCAAATGGCCGGAGCGGAGTGAGAGGTTGCCACAAGCACACAGTGTCATAGCAGTGTCCTTCCATGGTCAAACTCTGTCTGCGTTACATCACTGTATTTCTTTACATAACTCTTACTGTACTGCACAGTTGTCCTTTAGATTACAATATCCAGATTCACCAGAGACAAAGAGCCGGCTGCGAAGGTTAAACTGCTTTAAATTAATTTCAGGCTATTCTGCTGAGAAATGTTTTGGGATTATTTTTACTGTATCGTCAGTTTTTTCTGTATTTGTCTTTTCAGTGTTTTTTCAATTACAGCTGCAACTTTAGGGGTAATTTATGGTACTTAAGTGAATATTGGAAAATAATCATTTAAATAAATAAATAAATGTATTATATCAAATGTTCTCTAGTAGTATTTATTTATATAATCTGGGAGAAGATTGAATTTCAAGTGATCAATAACACTTAATAAGTCTGTCTGAATATATATTTCCTACTCAGTTACTATTCCCTCTTATTAATATTTCTCTTAAATATAATAGCTGCTATTACTTTGATTTACACACTGTGGCTGCATTCACATTAATTTTCTCTTATCTCATGTTCCAGCTCTTGATGTTTACACTGAGTGAAATCTTTTAACTCGGGTTTCCATGTTTTTGTGGCTGCACCACTCAAACTGCACAAATGGAAATATTTTTATATTTGATCAAAATTCATTAAACCTTAGGACCTCCATTAGGATTTAAAAGCTCTGTGCGTTTGTTCAATATTCTGCTGCACAGACTTTTTTTTCAATTAACAGGAACTGTCACACTTCCACCTGACCAGGAGAGACGCTCAAGCCCAGGTATGGGCCTGCTTGAGTTTAACGCTCCTCTGCTACCTCAGCCACATATAACCTGGCATTTTGCTTTCTCATCCAATTTATGTCTAGAGGAGCTAGTGGGGCAGTTAGGGGTAGGTAACTGACTCTGTGCATTATGTTACTGGGGTGAGTCAGCCTCCCAAATAGCATCGCTCAGACACAGCAGACTGTCTGTCTCTTACTCTGATATAAACGATGAACAGCAAATTGGTATAAATCATGTCACATGTGAAAACATAAAAAGGCACGCCATACTTCGGCTCTAAAGTCAAGAAAGGAAGCACAACTTTCCTTAGTGTAATCTCATAGTGATTTTATATAATAGGATACTACTAATGAGCTTCGAAGTGGAATATATATTTCATGATCAATGGCTCTAAAGCCATAAGCCTAAAAGGTCACGACTTTGTAATCATGGGTCGTCAAACTATCAGTCTCTTTGATACATCTGAACCCATGACATAACTCATAGCCCTACTAGAACAGTACAAGGTCAAAGGCCAATAAGACCAGTTCCTGAAGGGTGACCTTTCCACATCATGACATCACGTCCCAATTCAAACAGACACTTACAATTATAGTTAGCATCACTGGAGGGATCCCCTCAGTCACTGGCTTTCCCTCAGGATCCACAGAGACTTACGTCTGAATATAGCACACAGCCAGACTCACAGACAAACACACAAAAACACGCACACACATGTGCAACGTCCTTAAAAATCATGCTGAGTAGAGCCACAATGTCACATCATCAGGGTTGGCTGAGGTGCTTCACTATTCACAGTAGTGACTCATCATGTGGACGCAGCGCTCCAGCCGGAGGGTCCCAGGCTTGGGAGGGACACCAGGGGAATCAGACCACCATGGGACCAACTGCGACCCGTACATGGGACCACTGCAGGTGGATGAGGGTTGTAATCATCTAACAGAAAGATGTGCTGTAACTACATGTGTCATCATGGGGAGTTGTGTGCAGCAACAGGTGAAGGTGGCAGGTGTGTCCGGTCATGTTTTCTGTACATGACTGTTCAGTAACAGTTTGACTTACTTGACTAACTTGGGATCTTCTAGGCATAAGCAGTGTATTTAAACATAAAAAACAACATGTAAGTTACCGAGTTACTTGGAGAAAACACTTGAGATGAAGATATCAAGATAAACTTTGGGGTTTAGCACTTATTATCTTTCTTAGGCTATATAATGTACAATATATTTGACATTTACGTGCATAAACACGTGTAGATGAAATTATGTCTAGTTATATTTTTGATGTGTCGTTTGATGATCTGTCCAAAGCAACAGCTACTTTTATCTTTTTAAAGTTTGTGTTAATGTGAACTGTTTCATTTATGTGTAATGATGCAGATGCAGTTCTTAGTTACGCAAGATTCAAGATTTAAAGGTTTAATATGTCACATGCTCATGCAAATGAAATGCAGGTTAGTATAATCAAGAGGTTCCGTTAATAATGTGCAATAAAGAATAACGTTTACAGTTAGACCTAAAACTAAGAAATAAAACAAAGCTGAAAATTCAAATAAATAATTCTAAACATGTGTGTAATAAGTATTAAAAACTGTGTATATTCGAACATTGTGACGACAGAAAAAACATTTTCTGAACTGTTGATAAACTGTACTGCTAATAAAAGGAAGTGTGAATTAAAATTCTCTCTCTGCCTCTAAACTGTTTTACTACATCTTCCTGCTTGGCTTTTATATATGCAGAATCATGTATAAACACACACACACACACACATACACACCAACACAAAGCATTATTCATATTAATAAACACGGGCTAAGGGCAGTTTGGATAATGAACATAATGCAAATGTAGAAAAAGCTCTAATGAGTGTATGTAAGGGTAATATATTAATTAGCCTCTGGATGAACTTTAATCAAGTGAAGCATACTAACGTACGTTTACAGGCATGTGAAGGCGCTGTGTAGATCTCATATCAGTGAATGTATTGTGTGTTCACATATAGCATTGAGCGATGATACTGGATCATTTCAGAGTTATTTTTAGTTTTATTTTGTCTCTGCTTCCCTGCTAACCTCACACTGTACTCGTTCATAGACAAACATCCGCACAGATGCGGCAGCCGCTATCCATCATTCAGCTCAGAGCACAGATGTACTTTTTCCCCTGCAGACTATGAATGTCAGAACAGGCTTGCAGTACAGTAAACAGTTCCTCAGTCTGCTTCATCATCATGCTGATTAGCATTCAGATCTCTCATAGTGATTGGAAAAAATCTTAATGCAGATCAAGTAAAACAACCAACAGTGCTTTCTTCAGCCCTGATCCTGAACACTCCTCATCTTGACATCACACGTTCACATGATTATGATTGCATATTTGTTTCTGTACAGTGCTGTTTACAGGGTTTGACTACAACCTCTAATGGCTTGCGTGGTTTTCCCTTCAGTCTCAATAACCCTGATGGCAAAAGCATCCTCGGGAATGACCTCTGAATGTTATATCCAGCATTCAGTAATAAAAATCATAAACCTCATAAACTACACTAGCAAACTGAGTGGGAATTGTGCATGTTCTAATTACATTTCCAGAAGATTCATAGATTTTAAATAGTATAAACTGTGTGTGGTAACTGCGCCATGTTTATTTCAGCAACAACTTCTGGTGAGCAACATGTGCTACAGAGTCATTTTAAGCGCTGCTCACTACTGACAACACTAACTTTTAAAAAATGAAAACTGGAACTGTGTCTGGTTGATGAGTTTATTTGCTTTTCTGCTTCAGTGCTGCTACAAGTTTTCTGTCCGCACAGCATCTCACACAATTGCATTAATGTCACACGAAGGATCCACTTGAGTAATATGAAAACATTATCATTAAGCACAACACAAGAATGCAACAATCTCATTATAATGGTCACTCTTCAATAGTATTACCAGGACAAACATTAGCTGTAATAGAACTAGAACAACAATATAAATGTATTTTCTGGATATATTAGACTCAAAAGTAAAAACAGATAAAGGTTAGACGACTATTATTGAACACTAACACCTGTTAACTCAACCTTTCTTTATTCACAGAGAAAAGAAATCAGATAATTCATTGATGAAACTGAACATATTCAACAGTCTTTGCTGCAAAGTAGAATTTTGTGGCCAACAGCAATGCGAAGACAGAGAGAAGAGGTGGCGAGGAAAAGAAAAGGAGGTTAATTACTCTCCCCGTGTGAGGACGCCAGAAAACGTCAACGAAAAATTGACTCAGTGAAGATGCAGACCAAAGCCGCTCCTAAACCTGCGGTGGCAGAGTCTGAAGCCGTGCTCGCTGCTGAGTATAAAGTGCTGCACTGTGTGCAGAGGCTTAATATGCTGCCTTTGTAAAACTTAATCACATAAAAAAAGAAAGACCTTTAATTTGAAAAATGGACAATGTAGCTAATTAATTGGGATGAGTCAGTTTTAAAACCAGAGTCATCCAACAAATAAAGACTCTGATATGAGGATTACCCCAAAGCCAACAAGAGATACAAGGATGATTTTGGTCTTTATAATGTTACTTGTTCAAAGTCAGTTTCACACCAGAAACTCAAATACGTTCTTTTAACAACAAACACAGTAAAAGCATCACAAAGCTACGAGATCAATGACCGGGACTTCAGAGCTCTGTTGGGCCGACGTTCCTCTGACTGTCGAGGGTCAAGGACACAGTGCCTTCTCCCTCTGTTCTGCCAGCAGCATCCTCAGGTTTTACAGATGCCCTTCCAAGCCTCCACCTTGTCCCACACACACTGCATATATCAAACTAATATGCTCACAGTAGCTGACCAGACATCTGTCCATGATAACCCCCTGGATTGTCATATGTGGGTTAAATCATAGTTGTTTTGATGCTGACGGACTCCACATAAAACCTATAAATTTATGTCATAAAAGGTCACCAGCCTCTTCTCGTGAATCCACGATAGGAGTGGAGATAACCACTCTAACAGCGCTGTGTGGAAGACTAGGTTTAAAAAGCACAGGGGGTTCCCCTTCGCCTCTTAAGGTACTGGACAAGCTCCTTTGTTAGTCACTCAGATATTCAAATCACCAAAAAATATCCAGCATATCTAAAAATGGATTTCTTATCAACATAGTCTGGTTGTCCGCTTTTTTTCTGAGCTGCAACTTTGTTTAAGAGTCCTTAAAGTGATTTAAAACATTAAGTTCACCCACACAGAGGGTTATCGGAGCTGTTTATCACATCCATTTTCCCAGACTAATCTCTAACAGATTGTATAGTGCATATATTTACATAGACACACAAACATGAAGCTTACTTCCAGAGTGATCAATGCATGCGGTCATGAAACACAAATAACCTACAAATTCCAAAGGATCGAGTAGACAATACACCCCAATTTGGGCCTCTGGCTCATAAAATGTGTAGCGGAAGACATGAAGGAATTTGGATAAGAAACATTACTAGTGAGGGATAAAAATAGAAACTGCTGAACATTTTGTTGTGTGGTCAGACGTGAACATCGTCTTGTGAGAGAGTCTTGAGACATCTTTGCTGAGAAGATGAATGAGCTATTCTTCTTCATTTTGCAGGGGGGAGGTGGGTTCTGTAGGAGCATTTCTCCCTCTGTATTCGTGGGAAACTAAAGATTCCCTAATTAACAGTGTCCGAAGGGAAGAAACGCAATGGCAAACTGGTTCCATATGTTACTATTACGAATCTCTGAGGCAGGAGCAGCCTCTCTCTGAGCATCTTGTCTTTTATTCAATATCACACCAGGAAAGAATGCATGTAGATGATTTTTTTAATGTTAGTGATATTAAATTCTCCAAAAGAGTCATCACTAAAAGTCACTTTCAAATTGATCAATGGGAAAAAAAAGCACATAGACAACAAACAAGCAGAAAAGTCAAGTGATGATGAAGCTGCATACTCACTTTACTACTCCTCTCCCAGATGCCAGGTACTGCGTCCTTTGTCTCTCAACCTGAGGCCCCTCATCTTTGTCTCCTCCTTTACATACACTTTAACCTCGGCTGACATCAAATAGCCATGGCCTAAAATCAACGACGGCATCCCGACAACAAAGAAACCTCAAAACAAAACACACGTCTCCACGGCCGCTCTCTCGTGAAGAGCCTCAGTGTGTGTGCTTAACCAAGTGTGAGCGCTTCCTGAAAGGGAGAGGAATGAGGGAGGCAGAGCATCTTGCCTCTCTCCCTGTGGTACTCACAGTGGTCCTCACTTACCCCCTTATCCCCTCCAAATTGGGTCATGGTTGGGGGTGGGGATGGGTGTGTGTTTGTAGAGATGATGGAGGAGGTGGTGGTGGAGTTTTAATACCCCTTGGAGAGCAGAAGGGAGGGGAAGTCTGGGTGTGACAGACAGTGATAGGGTGGAAGGGAAAGTAGACGGTTTTTGGAAAAGCCCCACCCTGTCGAGCTTCTAATTGCTTCTCTTACCCTTTCCTGAAAGCGTAAGAGAAGCAATTAGAAATCCATCTTAGATGATGAACGTAATGTTCCTATATGGAGCCTTTTGAGATCGGGAGAGCCTAAATAAATAACTTAAGCTTTTTAAAAATATTTTATGACCGTAGTGAAGGACTTGGTTAATGAAAAATGTATGTTAAACTAAAGTAACTTAGCTTAGATGTTTTTATTGAATAAGATTTTAGTTTGTTAGCTAAACTACTGATAAAAGCATGAGAGACAATTTGCCATCTCCATAATTTGGCTGTTCTACCAGCACAAACAAAGCTTTTAAGGCACGTTTACCATGCATCCTTGCAACATAATGATCTCAACGCCCACCAATCGTCTGGGGATTTCTAAATGCAAAGTAGTTGCTTGAATGGCAGCAAGAGCAGTCACTAACAAACACCCTACACCCACCTAAAACAATGCTCTTCCCTAATTCTTAAAACATTGGAAAGTAACATCCTGAACAATATTATATGGTATATATGTGAGCATTTACAAGCACACAACTTCTGCAAATCAACTCCCTAAAGACTTTGGACTGATTGTGTAAGGGAGTCTTCAATTACTGAGCAAAGCGTTTAGAGAGACTGGCTTGTGAGTCTAACCAATGAGTAACACACAAATAAGAAAGATGGTATGTTTGCAATAATTTAGAAACAATGTTGGTCTGTTGTTGGTCCTTTATAATCAACTATTGGAGGGATTAACTAACAAAAAAATCCCAACCATAAACTAAATGTATATGATCTTTATTAGAATTAGGATGTTTTAGAAGATTGGATTTTTGTAAATATTTAGCCTAAAAAATACATAATCAGTTTGGTTATACTTAAAGTATTGTGTGGACCATTGGCAATGATTTTCATACCACGTCCAATGTGTCAAAGTATGACAAATAATTGATGCACAACATGCTGCATGTTATGAGTGCCAGTGGATTTGGGTCTCTAAAAGAAGGGCTGTCAACAACAACAACAAAAAAAAAATCAAACAACACAAGTCATCAGAAAGTTATTAGAAAAGTCATGAGAGGACACGGCGAACTCTTTGAGATAAAAGTTGGGGAATATCCACGACATTTTATGTCAATCACATATAGTTTCTTCTTGTGGAGATTCAGAGACTTGGTCATAATCCTCTCCATCACTTTCAGCCTCTGCATGCCCTTCTCACTCCATCATTCTGCTCCCTCTCTAATGCCTTCACATAGAGTCATAATCATGCAACGCTCCGAACAATAAAAGATGTTCGTTTGATATCCAAATCCACTCACCAGTGGTGGTTGCTCAAATTATGACTGCACGCTATCTCGGCCTCTTTTCTTATCTATGTGTTCTGAGTGGACCAATCGCTATCTTCAAATTTCACAGATCATGTGCTGAGAAATCAGAGGGCGTAAATCCTCTTTAAATTCATATCATCAACGCGGCACAGCTTCGGTTTAATATGTTTTTCTTTAATGTACAGCTATCGCAATTTTTTTTTTTCATGAATGTGAAGTTGTGAAACAGGATTTTTCTTTTTGGACGTGTCAGCTCTGTAATACCCTTGAATGATTTCCTGCTCCTCTCCTTTTGATCTTTGACAGCTTTACGGAGCACCTTCTTCAGTCTTACTGATTTCTACAGACAGCCGCACAAGATGCGATGATGATAACGATTTAACTAAAAGCAGCACAGAAAAAAAAAATCACTAACCTGCGGTGAACCAGAGTTGTTTTGGCTTGTCAGCACACATACAAAGCTATTATATACAGTATGTACTAAAGACGAACGATGACAGCTGTTCACAGTAAAAGCCTTCCCTATGTGGGGATGAGTGACCGTAAAATAAAAAGTCACCAGCTCAGTTCTGGGCACCTTATGTGTTGAAAACTTGTGATTAATAAACACACTAAATCACTATGTAAGTCGCTTTTTTATCTGTGTGTGTGTGTGTTTGTTTATGCCACAGTCGAGGTCATCTTTGCAGACTCAGCCAGCACACGGGCGGAGATGATTTATGGCTTTGATTTTCTGCTGACATAAAGAGGAACAGCTCTCTGTTACTGTCACTCCATATTATGAGCACAAGGGGGTATAGCTCAGTGGTAGAGCATTTGACTGCAGATCAAGAGGTCCCCAGTTCAACTCTGGGTGCCCCCTTTGGGTATATACTTACTATAGCAGAAATGCAGCCAGATATATAATATATAATACATCACAGCTTGGACTTGGTGTCCGCTCCAATGGAATTCTCTTTCTAGCTTGAGCTCTTCAAAGCGCCACATTGTTGATGCAGAGTTTTCAGGAGCAGATTCTTGTTGGATGCAGTTTCACCTCACCCAAAGAAGCTTTCTTATATGTACTACAGACTTTTAATGTGTTCAAGTTTTGAGTGTGCTGTTTATGGATACTATTTTCCCACAATGCAATGTACATGCAAAAGAAAATGGAGAGAGCAGCTCACAGCTGGGAAACAAAAAATTAGACATCTCCAGAGAAATTCTGGAAAACAAACAAACGAAAGAAAGCCATTGTTTTTGTGTTTGTGGAGAAGTCACAGTTTGATTGCACTAATTGTAAAACTTCCTGTTAGTATAAAGCGGTTAGGTATGCCAATGTTTTTTATATCAAATGCTAAAACAGTAGACTATAATAATTACCGGTAAGTACTGTACATACTGTATGCTGACAGGAGAACAAGTGCTAAGCAACACTGACAGTTCAGCTGTGTCATTATCACATGGTACAGTGTGATCTTCAGTGCATTAATGCTAATTAGCTTTAGTTTCACTGCTGAAGTTTATGATCAGCTGTTAGGACAACTACTATATTTAAGCAATGCTGTAGTCCCTCGCGCTCGTCATAATAGCCTCCAGTAACTCTTAAGAAACAGTGCCAACTTATGATCGTGATCTCTTCATTGTCTTCAGTGCAGTGTTAGGAAGACTGTTACCATAAACACAAACACCATAGAGACCTGATTTAATACTGTTGTGCCAGTTCGTGACTCACAGATTGACTGGATCTCCCTGGATGACAACATATGTAAGATAAACTATGATGCCGTTTGTTGATGATACAGTACAAGAGCTATATCATGTGAGTTCAGAACTAACGCTGGTATTTTATGCTCTCTGAGGATCATATTGGATGAGAAAACACCTTCAGTGGGTATGGATTAATCCACCCTTAGTGTGTAAATCTGGGCTCCATCCATGCCGTATATATTAAATGAAACAGCATTAAAATGACTGCATCTCGTTAGATCAATTACATACTAAATATAAGGACATACATATACATTGCAGGTTGACACCATGAGGATCATGCCATATTATTTTCCCATACAGCTTCAATACTTGACATTTGAAAAAACTTATGAACACTGGTGTCTTGTAAATCTTCTGTCTGAAAAATTTGAAATTCAGAGTGTCTATGGGCAGCCTTCAAGAAAATATGTATATATCAGCATGTCATAAAGCAGACAGCTCAGAGATGGATTGAGGAGATTGGGGTTGCTTAACTCCCATAATCCTTCAGGCCGTCTGCATAAACCAAACTAATTTGGCTCATTTGACAGTATATCGTCCATTTAAACACCAAAGCACTTTCAAGAAGAGGATTGAGTGACACATTCGTCTCATCTTGTCATTTTTTTCCCACAGTATGGTTCCACTCAAGTCATTACAGCAATTTCTCTATTTCGTTTCGTTTAGTTGCAGACTGACGGGTTGCTATAAATGTACATTAAGCCTGAGGCAACAGTGTGGAAAGATTCTGGGAAATAGAAGAAAAAGATTCTGGGAAATAGTACATCTTTAAGTGAAGCTGGGAATTTCTAAGATTATAACCAGAAAGTTGAGTTTGAATGGCAACTTCCCGATGGTAAACTTTCTGCAAACTTCCATCTGTAGTTTCAGCAGGAAGGATCTCACATTGCAAGAGTGAAAACACGTTTTAATGGGGTCCTCACTGTAGGCACATCTCCTTCCAGTTCTAATGTTTAGTCAAACATTAACCAAAACCTCTTGACCCTGTCTGCATATTTCATTTACAGAGTCACAGCAGGAGCTGTCTCACAGGCAGTTCAGGATAAACTGTGAGAAGATATTGAATAAAGATATTATATTTGTGTTGTTTATGAAGCCAGAGAAAGATATAGATCACATGGACCTACTGCCAAGCAAGTGAGAGAGCAACGAGGGAGCACAAGACTTTTTTGGTGTTTGGTCTATATTAGCAGCTTCCATTGGAATAAATGTTTGGATACCATTTAGCCTCATTATATCCACCAGTATAACTCACTGGCCAAGTATGTGACAACATCAGGAGGTCTCCTGTTCCAACTCTGGCTTCCTTCGCTGTCTCACTTGTTGTTGATTCAGTGGTAGTACAGAAGTGTAAGCAGAAACAGTGAGAAAGATTCATTCACTGACCGAAACAAACAAGTATTTAAGGATTTAGGTCACAAGCTTATAATGTTCCTTCAGCTCAGGTCAGTTTATAGTTGTCTTCGTGTCAAAATAGTTCTATAGATTGGAAGTAATTCAAATCCGGGTACCAATTTAGCATAAACGTGGTATGGATAATAAAGTATATAAACATTTTCTTGTTCTAAAAATCATCATTTGTTGTCATATATTACATATATATTTTGATGTTAATTATCCACAGCACATGTTCTACTGTACGTCAACAGATCAGTGATCAGAAGTTAAACAGTTCATTAGTTAATTGGCAGTTTTCTTAATGACAATGACTGCTGAAAGTTAAAAAGCTTGTACTAATACTTTAAGGTTCCTTTACGTATAGTTTATCTCTTACAGTCGCACATAATTGCATGCTTAGTTGAAAGAGCCCTTACTGTAATCATAGGCAGTCTTTGGTTATAATGTGCATGAAGGTAATGAGTCAGCAAAATCAATTCTATTTGAAAACCTTTTATGGGTCATTAAAGGCATCTTCTTCAATTTAATTGCAGCAGTAACCGTTCAAACTGTTGCCTCGAAACAAAAGCGCTTCAGCGAATCAATATTGATGCAAAGTGCTCACCGCAGGTTAAACAGCATTCGTCTGATCGTTTTATTTAGCACCCTGTAACCGCAGCCACTGATCAGTGCTTCAGACAGACAGAAGGGAGTTATTAAAACAACTACCTGAAGTGTATGTGTGATGTTTGGCTGCAGAGGGGAGTTTCATAAGTCACAGTAACACACAGCTTGACACCTGATATGTTACATAATGTTCTGTGTTATTTGTCCAGTCTCTATGATGAAAGCATAAAGAACCAATGTAACATACTGACAGGGAAACCCAAATTTAAACTGGGGACCTCTTGATCTGCAGTTAAATGTTCTACCACTGAGCTATATGCCCTATAACAACTCATCTCATGGAGGTGCCTTTGTTTTCTTTTATGCCATGACCTCTTCAGCATAGAGGGCAGTATATGAATAGACACATGTATGCATGTATAGGTCCTGGCTTAAGATATATGCATGGATAGATAGATAAATGGTCTAAAGATAGACCACCATAAACAATGCATTCTATAAATAGTGCTGACACTAACAAACAAACCAACCAATTAATCATATCATGCAGTCTATGGAAAACCTCCTGCTGACAGTCTGAGAACTCACACCAGTTTTGTCCCCTCTGTGGCTAAACTCAAGCTCACATCTATAGCAGAAACGTATGATCGAAATATTTTATAAACTGCATTGCACTTTCGAATTTTGTCCTTGTACTTCTTGACAAAATATCACATTTGATCAATTGGTAACACAATAAAAATGAGCACATGTTGTAAGGTTTGAGTTCATGTTAAGGTTTGTGTATCTCCATCTTCTACACCAGTGATTAAACACTTTAATTCACCTTTAACTGCAAGGAAAGTCCTTGGGAATATTAAACCCTTGTTGATTTTTGTCTGTAATTAGCATGGAACAAGTTAATTAACATGAGGTGAATAAAGGCCACAACATCTACAAGGGCATGTTCATTATCATGGGTTCATTATGCAAAGATATTTAGAGGTTCATGGGAGAGCACACATATTCATATCTATATATATATACTCAGCAACTATGTCTTGTTTTATTGTAGCTCTGTGGGTCAAATTCACATTAAACAGAGTCATGAGCTACAACATGAGGGAGTATAACTCAGTGATAGAGTGTCTGACTGCAGATCAACAGGTCCCCAGTTCGACTTTGGGTGCCCCCTCTGTTTATAACCAGTGTAAGCAGTACTCTGTGCACGTGTGTCTGAACTTTGCAGCATGTTGTAGCAAACAATAAAGTGGCTTAAAGCTCCATGAAAAAGGTATTAAATCATGTAAACGTAAAGCCCATATGGGTTTTATTTGATCTCTGCTTCCCTCTTTTTCATATTACTATGTCTTTAAGGTTTGATTTGTTGCCCAAAGACAAAATTGGATTATAAGTCCTGTATCCCACCACCTTACTGTACAATGAACTTACATTATATTTATACTGTCATGCTCACGTGGTTATAGCTCAGAGTTGGAACATGCGCCTGCAGATAAAGAAGTCCATTTTTACACTCTTTGAACCTCTTCTGTTGATAATACACATTACACACAATCATAGCTGTGCCTCCATACGTGGAGTGCTACCCCCGTTTGTATTTATCTGCTCTAAAATGGATTACTTTAATCTGGAGTCAGTCGATTTGCTGGTGAACACACTGAGCATGATTTATTTGTAGTAACATCAAACTTGAATTATTAATAGTTTCAATAAGTATATTTACAATAACATACACAGACTTTCAATGAAAAATACACGAGTTGGAAAAACAACTAAACAGAGTGTATTATAGTTTTATTCCTTATATTTTCTGCTCTATTTGTGTGCATTAAAAGCAAAACAATAAATCACTTTCACTTTTTTACAGCCCTTTGTGTCATTGTTCTTTTATTTTGGTATTATGGCACTTATTGACAAAATGATAAAACACACACACAGCTGGATTTGTGTTGAAACTCTTAGATTCAGGTCTACAACAGGGAGGTATAGTTCAGTGGCAGAGCATTTGACTGCAGATCAAGAGGTCTCTAGTTCAACTCTAGATACCCCCTCTCAACAACAACAAAGACATTTTACGGTGATGTTGATTGAGACTTTGTAATAAATTGTTTTTCTATGCTCAGCATTAGTTCCTAATCTTCTGTTTTGAACCCAGTATAACTAATTGCGGTAGAAAAATATGACTTAGATACATTCTTTGGACTATCATCACACGTGCAGCCGCAGGACTGTACCGCACTTCATTTCATTACTCGAACTCATCAGCCTTTAGATTCTCATCTCTAATTAACAGAGAGGAGACGGGTTAACCTGAGGTGAACGGATGTTCTGGCATGTCTGTGAGCATGTGTATGTACATATATACATAATCATGCAATGCCAAGACACAAATGCAAACACGTGGGAGCACATGGCTTTCAGCCTCATTGGGCTCAGGCTCACCTGCGTACTCAGACTCATTAGAGAAGGAAGGAGGACGAGTTGGAGGCAGGAAGGAGCCGAGGGAAGGAGTGGGGATGAAAGAGACGGAGGCTGAAGGTCTGTGTGTGAATGGAGGTTTGTTTGTGTGTGTAATGTATTGATTTAGTAAGAGTACACAATATATGATTAGAGATAAAACGTGTCCCAGTAACCAAGTTAAAGGGTAAAACAAGAGCTCCTGAGGGAAAAGGCTGCTCTGTGGTTGTGTCTGGGTATATATATATACATTTGTGTGTGTGTGTGTATGCGTGTGTTTGTGTGTGTTTGTGTGTGTGTGTGTTTGAGTCAGGCTCAGAGTGACTCAGTTAGATGTTTGTTGTTGTGTCTTCAGGCGGAGATGGAGCGTGTTCAACGTGTGTGTGCGTCTCCATGTGTAGGTGCATGTGCAGAGCACCTTTGCCTTTGGTGACAGGTTTAGAGGGCAGAGGGAATGTGTGTGTTTGTGCGTGTTCAAACCTGAAACTGCGTGCGCAAGCAAACTACTGTACATGTGTGTTATTCTTATTCATATTATTCACGTTCTCCGGGGGAAGCGGCCGGTCTTTCATTACAGTGTGTGTTCACTTGTCTGACAGATCTATTCCTGAGGCGACTGCTGCTGCTAAATATCACACACCTGGATGCACAGTGTGTGCCGCTCCCTCTCATTCTGCGTGCCTTCTAAGACCCTATTACCATGCTAATAATATCCAACAAATCACACAGCACTTTCACCTTGATGAGTCTTCGTCAGAGGGGTCATACTGCACATACAGGATTTATTTACCTCAGCGTATCTTTGAAGAAATGCCAGGGTGGAAGGAAGACGGATGAAGGAGAGAAATGTTTCTTCACATAACATCACAAATATGTATAAATACCACAGCTGCTTCCAAAATTATTGCTATCTACTCTGTTTGTGCTGTGAAATGAGGAATGTGACTTAGAAAAGTACAAGTTGGGTTTAGAATGAAACAGTAGCTGGTTTGTGTGCTAATTTTTGGCTTATATGGAGCAAAAGCTGATGATTAAAGAGCAAAAAAAACATTCAGTGGTTCTTAGTATCTTATAATACATCCAAATGTACAATCATCAGTGGTAAGAGAAGCTTTCAGATCGTTTACTTTACAAATCACTCTCACGCCTCCAACTTGTCTTGAACGCAGCAGCTACGCTTCTAACCAGTTTTAGCAGACGACATCACATTTAACCAATTTTAACTTCCCTCCACTGGCTTCCTGTGTGTTTTAAGATTGAGTTTATGATATTACTGATCACTTTTAAAGCCTGTATAAAGGCCAACGTGTAGCCTTAGATCCTCAGGTGGGTGACTTTGAACACACTCTTATCTTCGTTGTACTGCCGTTTTTTATGGTATTGAATCTGTTGTGTTTTACCTTTTTTACTTTTGATCTTACCTGTGTGGCTTTCTTTTAGGTCAGCTCTGTAAAGCACTTTGTAAACTTTGTTTTTTTAAAGTGCTATATAAATAAAGTTATTATTATTATTAATAAACTAATAAGCAGCAGTACTATAATGTACTATACTAAATATACAGCACTTAATTACAAATAAAGGTTATGCACTTACAATTTTAAGTAAAAAAATGTGAAAGTAGAATGATCCATTTGGGTTTGGAGTGGATTACGCTAATTACAATCTAACAGTAAAACGACTTTGATGAGGCCAGTGTGCTCTGTGGAAAGGTGTAGGACAGACTTGCTAATGATAGTTTACCAACTGTGGTGGACAGCGGAGACTCAAATCCACCTGCACGTCAGAACCATTTATTTAAATATAGGTGCACATCCACATTCACTCCCAATCTTAATCTTAATCTCAATCTGCAAAGTAAATATTAACAATACCTGTCATATAAATGTGAATATAATCACTGCATATATGACACCATCAATCATCAACAATTATTACCATAAACACAACCCACCAGATGCAGCTTTATCAAGGTTCTGTGAGATATGAAATGTTAATCTCTAAATCGCGGAGGGGAAAACATTTGCACATTAATTTTGAAATAATTTTGAATTTAAGTGACTTTAGCAGTATGCAAATAAAATGCTAATTTCATCACTCTCCGCACAGCTTTTTGCAGATCATTCGCGTTTCATTAATGTATCAGTTAGAAAATGTGACATTAGAATAAATGAAGCTGGCCGTATAGGTCCGCTGCATTCACCGTCCTCGCCTGTAAAGGACTTTGGTAACCCACTTATGCAGCTGGATTTGCATTGAGTGAATTGAAGCGAAAGATTTAAATGGCATCAGTCTTGCTATTAAAGCAAAGCAAAACATCAGACAAACAGGGAGGAGCAGCTCTCTGTATATGTGTGTGTGTGTGTAAGCAGGGGGAGTGCTGTCCCTTGCCTCTGTGCTCAGTGTGTGCAGCAGCTGCAGCTTTCAGCCTCGGTCTACACTGTAGGGGCCATTCTGCTGTCTGAAAGACTGATAGATACAAAGAGCAGAATGGTGATGAGAGATGACTCAGTGGATAGCGCTGATGGTGCGTTTCAAACACACTCATTCTCCGCTCTGCATATTGCAATTCAACATGTGTATGAAAACAAAAACCACGCACTCGGGTCAAGGATTCGAAACGGGCTCTAAAATAAGCTTTGCACCGTTAGGAGCTGTTTTTGGACGAGGGGGTAACGTGGCCATCAAAGCGTGTGTCGATTTCACAACTGGCCTGAGGGCGTTAAAATCTTGACTGAATTTGGAAGAGAGCAGTCCACCCCCTCCCTCCTTCTGTGATATGCAGTCGTATCTATTGTGGTCCTTAGTCTGCGACACCGGAATAAAAACATGAATACAGATGTTGACCTACGCCTGATGCACACACATATGTTAGAGAGGAAAACCCTGCAAGCGAAGCAATCAATTCTCACACTCTATAGAAACAGGCATGCATGTACACACAAAGGCAGCTCCACACGCATGGCGCCCACAGTCTAATGAGACAAAATCGGCGAGAGTGCATGAATGGAGTGCCCTGTTTCAGCACATGGCACCAAGTGCTGAGCAGAGACAAAGCTCTCATGCAACATTCCCATTCATGGCCTGGCACTGATGGCAGAAAATGGAGCTCACTAGCCAGCTCACAGTATAAAGGTATTATGACAGCCCACTAGTATCTCCCTCCTTCCTCACCATCCCCCACCTTTCTCCCTGTGGGCCCTCGCTACCCACCCCCACAAATCCCAACACACTCTCACCCTTCCGCCAACCTCTCTCATTTTGCACTCACTACTGTTCTCCGTCCCCATCCCCCTCTCCAAAACCTCCATTTCCTCCTGCTCATCATCATCCATAAGGACAAACACCCTCTTTACACATGACATACACCGCGTGCTGCTGGATGAGAATAAATGGTTCATCCCATGTAGAGTTGGAGGTCATGCATGTATGTACAGTATGGTGCCCGTGGGCCAGTACAACCCAACAATAACTCTGGTGACGAACAGCTGATTTTGAACAATACTGGTGGACATATTTGACCATGATTACTATAATACTGTAAGTTGGCATCTAACAATTGTTTTCATGATCAACTGAAGTGTATTTTCTCTGTCAATCGTTTGGGATATAAAATATCAGAAAAGAGTGAAAAATGCTTGACCTAAAGACATGTGTACAATCACCAGAGACAAAGAAAGGCAGCAAATCTTCACAAGAGAAGCTAAAAAAGGACTGTTGTTACTCTATATCACATCAATGATTTTCAAGTGCCAATTTATTTTCTGTCAATTAACTAATTGATTAGTCAATTAGCTGTTTCAGCTTAGTCTGCCAGCTCAGACAGGCGTATTTATGGTTTAAATGCTATGTTGTCTTGCAGATGTTGCTCAGAGGTGGCCTGTTCAACCAACAAGCAATTTTTCTTTCTCACTGTGAATTGTAAAATTAAGCAGCAATTGACATCCTCACCATTAGGTTAGGAACAACTCTTCTAGGTCATAAACAGGCCAACCAAAGAATGATATATTTTTTTTGATCTCCCTGTTTAATTTGAATGAATTTTAGTCAGGCCAAATTTTCCAGTGATTCTAATGAAGAAGCAAAAATGAAAAGATCATCTGAAAAACATTTATTAATTGCCTGGCAACAGATCAGTCTTGTGACCACTTTAATAAGCCATCAAAACTGTAAATTTTACTCTATAGTAAAAGCCTGTGATTTATTACCCATGGAAAGCAATTATAAAATAATAAAGTGAGTATAGCTGTCATCTCTTTCATCAGATGTGAGTGTCAGTGTGAAAAGGGGGTATAGCTCAGTGGTAGAGCATTTGACTGCAGATCAAGAGGTCCCCAGTTCAACTCTGGGTGCCCCCTACTATACTACAATAACACTTATTTTGTTCTATTTCAAACAGTATGTGTCGAAGGTGGAGTAGGCTTACAGTTCAACTTCAGATGCCCCCTGAAACTGTATACACAAAACTCAAGTACCACTTTTCCCTTCTGCCGTCTCACGGGCCAGAAGGCGGAGCTTTGCTCTGGGAATGGTGTTTATGTACATAGCTCTGTTTTCAGTGTCCATGGCAGCCATTGGGAAGCAAACAGAGAGGAGATAACAGCTGCCAAAGTGAGAGAAGTTAAAGAATGTGGAAGAAGGTGTGTGTATTTTTCCGGTGTCACTTTTTGAAATTCTCCCCTTTTTGACTGCGAATTCATGAGGATTGTAGTGTACCAAGTTTACACGTGACATATACTGCATGCTGCTGGATGAATGGTTCATCCCATGTAGAGTTGGAGGTCATGCATGTATGTACAGTATGGTGCCTGTGGGCCAGTACAACCTAACCACAACTCTGGTGAAAAACAGCTGGCTTTGAACAATACTGGTGGACATATTTGATCTGTGAATTCATGAGGATTGTAGTGTACCAAATTTAAACCTTTTTGTCCTGGAAGGATATCCAACACCGTATGAGAAACCCTGGATAGCAGAGAGTGATAGAGCAACATTTAAATGATTATTATCTTGAAGGAGAGCAAAGGTGGATCTCATCCACATCCTTAGTTCGTCTTTATAAATGGTTTCCATGCGCTTGTTTTTTTTTTTTTTTACCTCTAGCTCTTATTTTAGAGAGGCACTGCAAACCAAGAGAAAATAGAGGCAAGGGTTAAGAAAGCCTTCAGCTCGGCACAGAAACAGTTTAAAAAATGTGGCAATTAACGTCCATTTGGTGTTAACTTTTTGCTGCTGACATTTTAGAACAAACCATAGGTTTCTAATGAGGCCAAAGCTATGGCAAGAATATAAAATGTGCTAAGTGTAGAAAACACCATCTTTTGCGCTTGTGTGGCTGTAGCTCAGTGCACACACACCATCTTGCTTTTATCCAACCGAGGGTTTTTGTGTGCTTTCAGTGAGATGCAGCAGCGGTGTGAAGCAAACCGCTAACAAGCAGTGGAAGGCAGGAACAATCCCCCACAGAGCAAAAAGATTTACAGACATGAACACTAGGGCCAATTACAGCACACGTGCACACACAACAACGCACAATTTCTTCACTTATTGATGACATTGATTTCTTGTGCTCAGGGGGTACTTCACTGCCAGCTGATGTGTACAGCACCTGATTAGAGCTGTGATTTATGACTGACCATAAATAATGGCTGTCTGAACTCAGCTAGATTGACCAGAGAGAGGAGAGACGCTCGTGGGGGATGCATGGCGAAAAGACAAATGGGTTAAGCGAGGTAAAGCGGGACACAGGGAACCAGAAGGCCGACGTGAGAGCATTCGGCAGCTCCTGTGCAGAAGCCTGGCTTCACTGTGAAGCTCACTCTCTCGAGCCGGAGCAGACCTGAGACCTGCCAACTGCTGCGCTCATCCACCTCTGCTCCTTTAATGCTCGTTTTACAGAGGACATACAGGCTTTAAGGGAGGTATTAATAGAATGTAAATCACAAACAGGTCCCCGAGGATGTAATATAATGCAACAACACTAATGAGTGACTGATTAACAGTTGTCTTATTAAAGTCTGCCCTTTAGTAGCACCTGACATTTCACTTTAAACAAGTTAATAGCTTAACTTCCACCCCTGTAGCTTGCGTGAAATTGGCACTTAGAGCATCATGAGTCGTGGACATCTATTTCGGGTGTGTCAATGAGTCAATCAGTTATGAACACGCATGACTTCCTGCTGAAATTAATTAGCACTGTGTAATGAAATGTGGCTTTTGCCCTACGGCAGCGGGCTGTTTTAAATCAGACATCTTAGAGGGGTATGCATTGACTTCAAGCTCCGTGTTGCTGTGTCTGACAAGCAGTGGCCAGGCACACACACACACACATGCTGCCATGCAGGAAGGAGAGCACACAGAGGCCAAATGCCACTGCCAGCCGCGGTTGAATTTGTTTTCTCCAGATCAGTAAGGACATCCTTGCCATCACAGCAACTGAACGTTGAGAAGATGATTCTGGCTGAGTTTGTGTGGAAGGAGAAGGGAAAAGAGGGTGTCTGCACACTCAAGGCACATGTTTGGTGTGAATGCATGTGTGTTAACACGCTTACATGTACCCTTACGATGCTCAATATTCTAATTAAAGTTTTATTTGGGGTAAGCTGATGACATTAACCCTTGATAATCTGAAGTCTCCTTGTTAACATGTCAACGCCAACATTCATGTCCACATATAGTGTCTGGTCTGCAGTTTGAGCCTTCTGTTGGCAGCTGCCTCCTCCCTCTTTATTTTTTATTTCAAGCTTTATTTGACAGAGATATAGCTGACGAGTGGCAGGAAGGTGGGGATCGAAAGAGGGGGATGATGCAGCAAAGGGCCACAGGTTGGATTCGAGCCGTGAGGCGCTGCTGCAAGGACTGAGCCTTCGTACATGGGGTGCACGCTCTATCAACTGAGGTAACCCTCGCTCCTCCTGCTCGCTCTTTGACTCCCTCTCTCTTCTTTATTTTGAGTTTTGGACTAGGATAATTCATTTCTCATGTATCATGTTTTCAATAATGGGAAAGAAACTACCTTAATCTATGTCACTTGCGATATATATATATATATATACATACATACATTTATTTTCATCAACAATAAGAAAAAAATAATAATGGTCTTTTTTGTGTCTTTTATGCGAGATAATCTAAGTAATATTTTTGATGAAATGTATCTACAATCTTTCTTGTATCAATCAATCCTTGAGTTTGAGTTTGTGCAATTGGTTTCACATAAAGTGAAAGCAGTTAAATGTTTTCTCACAGATGAACAGACATTGTACAGCAACATCTCAGAGAGAACAACATTTCTCTTCTTATGACAACAATTTGTTTGTTGCCTTGAGGGGATAATTAACCCTCTGCTGGGAACTGGCAGAGGTTAAGCATCTCGCCCAAGGATGCTTCAGCACATCCTTCCAGTTGTGGGATACCCAATCAAAAAAGAAAAATGTCCTGGTAGACTCTGACCTTGACCCCGTTTCTTTTGACAAATCCACAGGACATCATTCATATTTATAACTGGCCATGACTGGGTCATGAATGATGGGGGACAAGGAGCTCCCAAGTTATTATACTTTAATATCTGGGTAATAAGTCAGTGTCAGTGCATAACATTTGTCAGCCTTCATTCTATCTCTCCAAAGCCACTGTGCTCTCAAAGAAGGCTGACTGAGGAGCCCAGTCGCAGGAAGGGTCAGGGTTTATCAAATGACAATCCTAAGAGACAGAGTTGATACAGAGGTCAGCCTGAATTCATTAACATTCTTCACAGAGAACCACATACATGTCACTATACATGACAGATTAAAAGGTGAGAGTCAAGAGGTAAATAGATAACACAGAGTGTGGCAGTAAACCTAATTTTAGTTGGCACAGGTTCAGGGATGTCAATGTCACAGAGACTGAAATATCTGTATAACTTCTGGACAGATCATAAACGCACTCATGGTTCTCAGAGGAGGAATCCTAATGACTCCAGTGATCCACTGATGTCTCCTCTAGCACCACCATGAGGTTTAGTACGAAAGGTCTCGAATCACTGGACGGATTGCCATGCAATTAGCAGCAGACATTCAAATCAAAATTCAAACCTGAGGATGAATTGTATTAACTCGGTGACCCCTTAAATTTTTCATCGGTCAAATTTCAATGTATGAACACACATCTGCAAACAGTCTAACCTGTGTTTAGCACTAGTTAGCATTTTCTCAAGCTACACTAAGACGATCATTTAGCTGACGCTAAGCAATTGGGAGCAATTTGGGGCTCAGTATCTTGCCCAAGGACGCTTCGACATGCAGACTGGAGGAGCCGGGGATCGAACCGGCGATCATCTGATTGGTGGACGACCAGCTCTACCTCCTGAGCCTGTGGCTCAGTACAGCCTCATTAAGCTGCTAGCATGGCTGTAGACGTGATCAAATTATCCAGTTATAAGAATAGCATTTTACAGTAATAGAGTTTACGGACAGTTATCTCCACTGCCATAAGACAGAAGCTTTATTCAGGACACATTTCTCCAAAGTGTGCGTTTATAGGAGAATTTCTGTATTGAAGAGACAAGATTAAACCAGAGATTATATTTTTAATGCTCTCTTTTGTTTCTTATCGTCTCTTTTGGAAGAGAGACAAAGTGATCCATCAGTGCTCTTCAAGCTGAATTTCTTTTCCTAGGCATGACATAGTTGTCCAGTTTCAATGAGTGGATGGAGAAAAATCTGCACCTCTTCTGCTAATATCATAATGATACTTTCACCCAAGCAAAGCAAAATCAAGCAAATACTACTGGCCCATTTTGTGTGAGTTAAATATGCAAGAGTAGTCCCACATATACTGTTTATAACACAGGGTGTTTACCCTTTGATGGACTGGGTACTGGGCATAAATTATCAGTATATCCACTTTCCAGGAATATCAATCAGTACCACTGTCTGAAAACATAAACATGCAATATAAATGCCTCAGTACATGTAACACAAGTACTCACAGAAATGTGTAGTCTCTTGCTCTCCTTGTCTGCAGCTCTCAGTCCATGTTTTTATGCAGAAACACGCCCAGGCTTCTTTGTTACTGTTTGTTAAGGTGTATTCTCTGCAAGCTGTGGTGTATTGAGAGTCACTGGACTTGTGTTTTGTTTATTGTTTCAAGATCATCATCATGCCAGAGTCCACAAAAAAAAGATAAATGAAGTTTCAAAGAAACAGGGCATGCAAGTCAATGCAAAGCTGCCAACATTAGGAATTGATTCACCGTTCCAGCCAAATTCAGCAGATGGTGAGTGAATGCAAACGGAACTGAGCAATCAAATTTCCTACAAAACACTTAAAGGGTGCAGAAAAGGGGAAGAAAGACAAGATTGAAAATGCATAAGAGGGCTGGAGGAGCCGAGACGGAAACACACTGAATGACTGGAGAACAAAAAGAGCCCCGTTGCAGCAATATGTTCTTGCCTACGGTTACACTACTTGTTCCAGTGCAACTTTAATCATGCAATCATGCTTGCCATGTCAACTGACAGGTCTGATTGTGCAAAAATTAGATTTTTCTCACCCTGACATTGGATCTAAACACCAGAAATAACAGAAGCCAGGCTCACACTGTCTGGATGTCGTCCAGCAACAATGAAAAAAAGAAAAAAAACAACACAAAGAGGGGGAAAAAAAGGGACAGAAAGAAAATAACGGAGGAACAGATTTTAATAGGCACAGGATCTGCATGAGAGCTATTTTGAGGCAAAGTTTAGACATAAAGAAATGTGATGTTTATAAAATCAGATTTAAAAAATTGCACTGGAATACAGCCATACCAAAAGAATATAAAAAATAGAAAAAAATATAAAACCCCACCTTCTCTAAGCTCAGAGCACAGACTCCATAAATCGATTGTTAGCCCACGGCAAATCCTTCAGGCCGTCTCGCAGCTGTATACAACAACCTGATGAAATCTACATCGCATTAAAGACCACACAGCGCTATGCTTACATTCGCCACAGTAAAGTCTCTTCTTGTTTAAGTCTATGTATGGCTTGTGTTATAATCGTTGACAGTATATATTAGGGTTATAATAAGAGATAAAATAAACATGAGTATGTAATGCAAGATGGAAAAAAATCATCTCCAAGCTCCAAGTTGTTTTGTATTCACGTTACATAAAAGGTTTTACCTGCTGTCCAGGCAGCCTATATTGTGTTAAAAGTAAATAATACCATTTATTTCTGCATTTTTCTGCAACATCTATTCATCGTGTTTACGTAAATTCAGTGATTTTCTCTTCATAAACTCATTGATGACATCCTCACTGTATGTCCTGTATCCTCACTCTTTTAACAGTGTGGCAGAGCTGTATTCGTTTACTGTGGATGATGATATTTGTCACAGCGGTGAGCAGTGACATCTGAAAAAACATGTCATTTTTGGTATTTAATTGACAGCATGTCATCTTTAATTTTTGCAAGGGAGAAGCGGAACAGCAGCCACAGACAGGCTGCACACCTCTAACTCCTCAGCAAGGTAAGCATTTTTAATAAAACAACACAAGTTTGTTTCGCTGCATTGTAAACAGACGATTCTGATAAAGTGGCAGCTCAAGGAGCATTTGCCGTAGGATTAAAACACATTTGCTGCTATCAGAAAGCGAATAAGAATATGTGATGAAAGGATTGAATCTATTAGTGTACGAGACAGGTTCGCTGAGACAATCACACTGTGCCAGCTGAGGAAGCTGAACTGCTGCTCTCCCCTCCGGCCTGCGCGTACAGTCACTAAGTCATTATCATTCACAGAACAAACACGTTCCTAATGTAATCTTTATGTAAACGGTCTGTCTTAAGGCTGAGAGTTCCCTCGACTCCTAAATGCATTCAAGACTCCGCTGTGCAACAAAGGCCCAAACCAATAATAAACAGAGCCGACGGCACAGAGCTATTTAAAGTTCGGCCTTTAAGCATTTCTGTCAAGTGAATCTTCTTTCCACCCGTCCTTTTTTTGTTTTAGATGTCGAGTCTCGAAGTGTTAGCCCGTAAGGCTATTATCAAGGCTACCCTAGTAACATGAGAGCATCTGTGTGCGCCTTTGGGCTTTTTCCTACCCATCACACCATCGTGGGCTATGGCTCAGATAATCCTGAGGCCTTGTGGCCATAGAAACCCATTCATGTATAAATTTTACTTTGCTTAAGCATGACTCCAGGAGAAGAGACAGAGAGGACAGGACAGGGCTGTCCTGAGAGACACATCACGTGTTGCTGATAATAGGAAAGAAAGAGTTGCTGCTTTGGTGTTTGGTTGTTCAAAATATATCTAAGTATGTATTTGCACCAGCACATTCTGTATTACGATCACAATCAAATCACCACGTCCTCCGTCTATACTCAAATTAACAATTACTAAATGCTGATTATCTTCTTATGAATATTCAGTGGGGTCTTGTGCGCCTGTCTTTGCCTTTTCCTCAGACTATTCATGATCCTGCTGCTTGCTTTTCTCTGTTTTATAAATAATTTATACTTTTCAGTTTCTTGGTCAGATAAAATACAAAATCTACTATTTCTGGCTCTGGAAACGTTTGGCCTCATTACTTTACTAAACACCCTTACTCAATAATGAAAGAAAATCTTAATGCAAGCATTTCGCATGATATATAAGTTCAATTTGTAGCAATATTTCCATCCTTCCATCTATTTTCCATAACCGCTTATCCTTAACAGCGTCGCAAGGGACTGGAGGCGATCCCAGCTGACATTGGGTGAGAGGTGGGGTACATGCAGGACAGGTTGCCAGTTCATCATAGACTGATTAAAAAAAGTTTTCTCTCATATTCTTAATTAATCTTTTGTTTATTTTGTCTGTAAACTATCAATTTATTTATTTACTCTTAACCGATCATTAATCTAAAACCAAAAGATTGTATCCTTGTATTGCTTGAACCACTGAATGTTTGCTTACTAAAAATGACCGAAACTATAAATCGATTATAATATGGCTGCTGATTAATCACTGATGATTTCTTTTTAGCGCCAGCAGTTGTTTGGATTTTTTTCACCAGTTTGTTTGGAATAAAACTCAATTTCTTGTCAGACAGACCTGTGAGCCACACAGTCTATAAAACATGGAAATATGTCAGAAAATGATCCCTTATTAGACCGATGACACCTGTCATGCTTAAAAATTTCATCTCGCCTAAATCCAGATTCTGCCTGCAACATATCTCCAAAACCTTCTCCAGTTATTTCCGAGGCTCCAGTTCAATCTACTCGAAGGTATGAGGCTTCCATAGTAAACTGTATAAACACTGACCCTGACCCCCAAGCATCTTAGTGTCTTGGAGGAACATGTTGTATATGGAACAGTGACTAAAAATAACCTTGCTCTAGCTTGTCTCTCTCTAGATTTTTATTAGTGTCACCTCTTGTATTTGCTCAATTGAGTGCAATTATTCTGTAAGACATTTAAAGAGGCAGCACTCTGCTGGGTCAAAGAGACTACGCCCCTGGTGTTTACATGCTAGTATGACTCAGTGTTTGTATTAGCAAAGGCAGAGATAGAAATCGAAAAAACTTTAAGGGACTGAAGAAATTGCATCGAACAAACAAAATCCTTTTTGCACTGGACAGGTAAATTCCTCGTCTGCATTTATCATGTGCTAAATAATTAGCTCTGTGACCCAATAATGGAGGTCATGACTTTTTGTAGCATGGCAAGCACTGGCAAGGAGGAGGGGAGGCAACAGCTGACACAGCACTGATGAAAAAATGGGAGTAATATGAGAATTTGGTTATTGTTACAGTGAATCATTACTACATGAGCAACAAAAATACCCAAAAATGTCCTCCCTGTGTCCTCAACTACGTAGGTTTTTGCATCTTTCTGCACATTCTGTGCATTAATGTGGGTGTTTTGTGTGTTTGTGCTCCTGCCTCAGTGTGTGGCCGCCATGCAAGGCGGTGACAGGGTGTCGACCGCGGTCTGTGAACCTGGCTGCTCTGCTCAGCTCCTCCTGTGACAGAGAGCGAGGGGGACATCGCCCGAGCATGGGTGTCCCAGCTGGGCCAATCAGGCGTAAGCCCTCGTGGACGGCTCAGCGCATGCTTTCTGCCGTGTGCAGCGCTGTGTAACGGTTCCCCTTATGGATTTTAATATGCTCTCCACAGTGTGAGTGGCGCTCCGCTGATCACTCGTGTGTGTTTTTGTTCAGATAATGAAGGTGACTCTGTGTGTTTAATGAAATCTCTGCGTCATCCTTCGCTGCACCTATGTTGATTGTGTTTCATGGGATCACACAGAGTCACGTGACTGAACACTGTGGGTTTGTTAAAAACTTTAAACTTTGACTGCTGTGTGTCTCTGAAACCAGTAACTGTGTTTTGGGCCTGAAGCTGTTACCTTAAAAATATCCAAAGAACAGACATAAAAGAAATGCTTCCCTCAGGATGTTGTTCCTACCTCTTCAACACCACTGAAACCTTTAAAGCTTTCCCATGAAACTCAACAACAGCTCCAGCATGTTGACCCACTGTAAAAACATTATTATGTTCAAGCAGGCAAACTGAGGCTGAAGCTGATAGACTTTTCAAATTTCTGAGATTTCACTAATTACATCCAACTGCTGTACGTAAGTACAATTTACATACTTGATACCAGATACTGCGCTACATCTATGAGGCAGATATCACAATGATTGATTCCCTTAGTTTATTTGACAGCTATAGTAACTAGATTTATTGTAGATTGTAGAGCTGCAATAAACAATTTTGAATTGATTAATCTGTCGACCATTTTCTTGATTAACGGATCAGTTGTTTGGTCCATAGAATTGCAGAAAATGGTGTAAAATCAGAATCACTAACACACCACCAACATGACTGGAGCAGCACCACTTACTACTTACTACCACGAGCAGAAGCAGAGATGGAAGTGAAACAACAGGTCATGAGTCACATGAGCATACAGCCAAATGTTACCTCAGCACTGCTGAACTCAGGGATGCGACTAAAACAGCGAGAAAGATTGTGTCATTGGACACTGACAGTTGAATGAAAGGCATCTCTCGGCCTTAGCTCCTGTCACATTGTGACTCCGCCCCTAACGCTGACCTGAGGGAAGTGGCATAAGACCTGTCACCCCGCATCACGGCCCGGGCCACGACAAGCCAAGCTCATATATGTAAATGTGTCAGCATGCACAGATTCATGAGTCTGACGTATCAGCTTGAATATGCATGTTCAACGCTGAGTGAAGCGTAAACAGTCTAGTACATCTGTGTGCGTGCGTGTGTGTTTTCAGGCACAGTGTGTATGTCTGAGCTGATCCTGGTATGTTGTAGTGACATTCCCGGTGGGAAGGAGCCTCACGACTGTTTTCATTTGCTAGACTGCCCATATCTCTTCATGAGTATAGGCTGTGTGGAAGTGACATCTGATTTCATCCGCACTCAGTGGGGTTCCCCCTGTCTGTCTGTCTGTCTGTCTGTCTGTCTGTCTGTCTGTCTGTCTTACTACTGCTTTTCTCTGTTTCACTTCTCAGTTTATTTGACTGTTGGTCAGACAAGATGGAAAATTTAGAGAAATGGGTTTGGTGCTTTGGGAACTTATGGTGTCATTTCATATATTTTGATAATGTAAACATAATAAATTACATAATTCTCCTGTGGTGTCACGACAGAACGGACTGCGGGTCTCGAGTCACCCTGAGTCACAGAGAGCGTCACACAACCCTCACTACCGCTCATCATAATATTTGGAGTCTCCCCTAAAATATCAATGCGTGTTCTGTACAAACGCACGCTAAAGACCACGCATAGCAGATGCGTCAATATCACGATATAACGAGTTAAATTAAGGCAATACGTGAAGGTCAAAAATCTTCATTTATGGCTCATACCGTGAAGCTCATGAATTCTAAAATTAATGACAACTTAATTACCATCCAGTTTTAATCTTCACAACTATCTAAAGACACGCGGCACATCTCAGTAGCCTCACTAATTATTTTCACGCCGATTCTACGGGAACAAATTTTCGCTACATTCATTCAATCTTCAAGATGAAACTACTCTGCCAGAAAATGACTGTTTGCTCCTCGAAGAAATAGTTCCAACTCATCATCCTAATCCATCAATTACATCCATAATGTACGTTCCAAATGGCCCCATCAGTACATTTGAACCAAGCTGCTTACTTTAAGGAAAGGGAAAATGTACCATTAGGGAGTAAAAGTGGGTGTATTTGATGACCTCTCACTATTCTAATCACCTGGTAATTACACAGAGAGCAGAGCACCTTCCCTCTGCTCTAACTTTAACGCCGTTTACGCAAACTGGCAACCATTAAAAACACAGAGCAGGGTACACAGTGTCAAGCAGAGGGAATCCAGACTAGTTGGCAGGCGTAAAGACAGTTTCCCTCTGTGTGCTGCGCTCTACGGATTAAGGCTGGCAGTGTGCTCACATCTGCTAAACAAGATAATACCTTGATATTTCACGTTGCGCAGTTAGGAGAAGCTGCAGCGGCGAAGGATCTCCCATCATCTCCCCGTACTTCTCAACTCATCCACAACGCTGCAGTCCCCAACAGCTCTTGCGTGTACTTTTCTTGAGACGCCAGTAGCATGATATGTTGACTGTGTTTGTGCTGCAAAACACCTGCTCCTCATATACAAGTGGGTGTGTTTTTGATGTAGTGGCTAGAAGCATGAAATTTACCTCTGACTGTACTGGCTCCACATCACACATTCTGAAGGGAAAATTGGGAAAAACAGGAAGTGGATTACTCCAATTATTCAAAATAGCTGCCTATAAAGCATGTAATTGACTTAAACACATCCCGCAGACATTTCACTTGACAATTACAATGATTGTAAGTGCCTGATTTAATTGCAAACGACTAATATAAAGGCATTCAAATAAGAGCATAAAAGGTAGAGGATTCGATACACATAATATTCTGGTATTTTTTAGTGGAAATGAAGCAATTTAGGACTCAAGGCTATCATCTATGAGTGATGCTGTGTGTTACTGTATAATGCACATCTGGCTAAGAGCGGCGGGGCTTTCATGTTGATGTTATCTTGACTGGTTAGCAGCAAACACTGCAGTTTAACTTGACATTAAACATGCGTGCCATGCTGTGTATGTATGGAAACATTTCCATTTATGTATTTATACGTACGCAGTTAAATATAAGATGAAACCACCGTGCTCTCTGCATTCCGCTCTTGAAAAGTCTCTTGAAAGGTTGCAAGCAAACCTCCTGAGGTTTTAATTCAATATACCATTATTGATTACAACTCCCAGGGGTATGATTCCAGCTTTTAACTGTACATTGAAAGAGGCACAGAATAATAAATTCTACACTATATGGCATTATTGATTTTCCAAGCATCATTAATCATTACAAATTCAATAGTGTGGCGTTTAAGCTCACACAAAACACATTTTTAAGGTATGTATGCTTTGCTTGAATATTTCCATTTCATGCTACAATTCAAAAGTAAATATTGTACTTTTTACTGAATTACTTTTAGTTGCTTCTCAGATCGAGATTTTACAAACAAAACACATGATGAATTTATAAAGTATGAGAGATGTAAGAGATTTGAGTACTCTCTCTCTCTCAAACTACAACAGTCTCGCACATTAATACAACAATAACAAATGTTCCAATAATATAATATATGATAATATAACAAACACAGGGGCCATGCTTAAGTAACATATTCTGGAAGACTTAAGTAAAGGATCTAAAGACTTTCTCCACCACTGGTGCTTTTTCCACTTTTTAGGCATCTCTGCAGAAGGTAAATTGTTTAATGTGTGCTCTAAATTTCATACTTTCTTCATGACGCTACTTTGTCAGTCTTTGCATATTACACTTTTTGGGCCCGTTTTCTTGGATGGACTCTTTTTGGAAACACAGTTGCAAATGTTTGTGTTTTCACAGATCATTGGATATGTTGTCAATCAACCCACCAGTCAGCTAAGAGGCTATGTAGCATTCCTCAGACTTTTCTAGAACGTCTTCTGATCATTTACATCCATGCACAATTTATTGCTTATATCTGCCAAATCATAAGGGGTTTTTTTGGTAGCAGTGTCTCCAAGAGTATAAGAATACAGAATATTTTAAATGAAAAAAATGACAGGAGCACATTGGCCATGATACTAACTGAAGTGATAGGGCATTTCCTTGCTGCCACACAGAATCTGCTCCTCATCGCTCTCTCTCTCAGTGCTGAGCTGCACAGGGCTCGACCTCCCCTCCTCCCATATTGCTACAAGTTTCTCCTCAAATCCACAAGGAGTGAAATAATGGTCTTGGGAGGTGGGGGGTTGCAGGCAACAAGGCAGTAAGGGGGATCAGACGACAGAGATGGACTGCCTCAAGAAAATAATTTCACATACAGAAAATGTTCATTACGTCTACAGAATGCAAGGCTGTGAAATGCCAGAACTGCACTTACTATATGGAAATACAGAAGACGGGGTGGAGGACAAATGGAAGCAGATATGCCTCTACTGGCAGCTTTCCAAATAAATAAATTCTAAATAAATACATACGATCCATATGTTATGTAAAAGGCCAACATCATTCACTAGCTCTAATCTCTTTCAGTTGCAATACCCCAATCCATCACAATGACTTTACATATAGCCATGATTCTCTGAAGCACAGGGGAGAAACTCATTATGGTGGCTCATTTTTTGAGCCATTGCTGCTGTGGCGTTGACAGATGCTCCACACAGAAACCAGCATGGCATATTTCAAAGGCATCCAGCACAATGAAATGGTTTCTCATCAGGGTGAATAATGCGTGCCGCTGGTCGATCCCCAGGTTAACCGCTCTGAGTGGTGGGTGTGTTTCTCTTGATATATTGACTTCAGGAATGAGGAGATAATCAATGAATCAGGGAATATGTGTGTGCAGGGGCTGTCAGAGCAGCACATTCGGTTGTAAGAGGCTTTTAGAGCTAGAGCACCATGGTAAAGACACTACCATGGATAAATAGATGCACCACCTTAGCCCAAGCTTACCTGGAATGGTAGCTGTTAGAAATGTGGTATTGTTGTGTTCTTTAAGAACTATTTAGTTTAATTTATTAAGCAAATAACCTCATTATAGTAAGCACTACTGCTGCAATTAGCATTTTTTCTCATCCAATTTTAAATTATTCGCCCCTGTAGCTTCTGATAATGTGATAATGCCTTTAATACAGCACTTCCCAATACAAAGCACTACAACGCCCACCAACTAAACAAGCGTTTAGGCAAAGCTTCTCAACTCTGGTGAAATATATGCATTAATAATTAATCTCAAGAGTTTTCCAATAAAGTCTGCATGCACTTCCACTAATTTGAACAGCTCCTGCAGGATTCTCTGCACCGCCCATCTACACCATGTTCTACTGCTGAAATGGTTTGAGAACAAAAGACTGTGAGACACTGGGGCTCACCCTCCAAACTTGTTTAGCATGGCTTTTTAAGGATACAATTCTGTTTGATTTGAAACTCATGGGCAGACATATGGACTCCAAATTAGCATCTTATGCCAATTAGACGCTGCTTCCCAAAAGCACGTTTGTACAGAGAAGTTGCCCTCTTGTTGCTCACAGCTTGGCCTTCACCAACGTGCTACAAATACAAAAGATAATGACAATAATAAAGAAGAAAATCCAGAGCGAATTCAAACAGATGTGAACCACAAAGATCCAACCGTCGTCCATGCGTTATGGTGCCACATGGCGCGTCCATGAACCCCGACATTCACTCTCACCAGGTCTTCCATTGGCTTAGAAATGAGCCACATAAAGACATAAATAAATATCTTTACAATAAAGAGAATAAATGGATAAATTCTTACCGCTATGCGAGTCTGTGAAGATACTTTAAGATATAAGATGATCCTTTTTTCTGGGAGGGGAAGGTCGTTTTGGACTTGGTGAGGTCCAAACTTGAATCTCGCCGTTAATGATGTGCTCCGTTTGTCGGGAGGAACCAGCAGGCTGTTGACTGATGTGATTTTATTCTACCTCAGAGCATCGCTACAACATATGTACGCACTCTTTGTCCATGTCCTCCACACGCTTCTGTCTTCAGTCGAGGAAACGTCGATTAAACTATGTGGTCTGTTGCGTAAAACCGGTGCCAAAATTCCTGCGGGCCCATTCCGTTACAGAGATGCTAGACAATAGTCTGCTCATTTTGGCACGGACAGAACCTCCTCCGCTGCCAGGAACAGTTGCATCGGTTGATTAAAACCAAATCTTGAGAGCTAATTGGTTCATATCACTGAGGCTGGCTCGAGACCATCGCTCACATGTGCCAGTTGTCTCCGGTTCTGTCTTTCGGCTCCCTCATCTTTTTCTTCTTCGCAGGAGGAGTGGACAGTGGAGTTGCCGATCTGTTGATCACCGGGGGTCCACCTACGTCCAGCTGAGTCTTTGTGTCGTATTTATCAGGACCGGGCTTTCCGCCGTGCGCCACATACAGCGTGGCACCGGCTGGATGGGGGTCTCGTTGAGTGACAGCTGGATTCTCTGACTGAGAGCTCGGCGAGACGTCTCTGCAGGGGAGCTGTGGAGCTGGATGCTGCGCGTACACGTCTTTGACAGTGCGCGCACCCGACAGGTTTACACATCTTGGGTCCACAAACATCATCCTGAAAGAAACAAAGTGTATTCCCACTGATTCCTCCTGTTTGTCTGTGATATAGTTTATAATGGTATAATAACATAACACAATCACGTATTTTTATATATAAATATTTGAATTCTACTGTGAAATTTACACTGTAAATTTACAGAAAACACATCCGTTTTTTACAGTAGTTTTCTGTTTTTATCAAATACGAAACTATAGACAGAATTATAGAAATTATCTATAAATCAACAACCAAACTGTTATTTTGCATTTACATGCCAATAATGACAAATTAAAGTAATTTCTTATTTTTGTACAGAAATATGACTATACTATTTATACGGTATTTTTCTGTTTTCTTAAATTGCATACATGTAATTCATGTAAAATGACAATAAATATCTGTAATTGTGTGGCTCATTATGTAAATGTTTATGTCCATACTAACAATTTCACATTTGTAGCACAAGTGTAGCATTTAATGAATGTACTTTTACATTCTTAATCTAATTCTGGATGCAAATTTAGCAAAGAAGATTTCTAAAAAAAAATGTTTTTAACTCTCTGTAGTCATGTTAGTATCACCACTTTATTGGAGGTGTTTGACCGTAATAATTCAGGAAACACCTGTAAAATAACAGCGTTTCTCTGCAAAACCTTGACTGAAAATTTATAGTGTTTAATTTTTATGTAGTTTTATTTTATGTTTCTTTGTTTGCCAGTGCATTTAAAACGTAGGGTTACTATATTTTATGTGTTGAGGTGATGCTTCATGTTTTTCCTTTTTATTCAAATCTGTTGAACTGGTTCACAAACTATTAAAATCACATTCAATCAAGAGCCTTTATTTATACTGAGCAAGAAAATGTTATTTCTCTTGTAGCTTTTAAACAATTTAAAGCAAGTGAAAAAGATAATTGACAAAAAGCAAATAATAAATTTAAATATTTGAAAAAAAGAGCATTGTAAGTACACTGAGTAGTCAAAGAGCAGTGAAATGGAAAGTTACAGCAGAACAGTTTGTTCTCTGAACAGTGTCGGCTTTGTTCTGGTTTGGTCTGGTTTGGTTTGTGGTGACTCTCAAAGATGTGTAGCACTGCGACTTGCTGTTCACGTGGAGCCCACAAAGCTTGGATAAAGCCCACAGGATGGAAAACAGAGTGACACAACTGGAAGACCCCGTGACAAAAATGAAAGATTTCACCACCGGGCCGCAAACTATATTCCACAGAAACGACTGAAGGACACAGGATGCTTCAATCTCTGATTCCATAAAGTCACAGGAGCATCGTGCTGAGAAATGAGTGGAAATGATTTGGAGGTGCTTTACCACTTGTGGGCAGCTCGCATGTGTGAGGGCCCACGTCTGGTCTCAATCTCCTTTTGTGGAAGGCCTCGAGCTAGGGAACACATATGGCTCATGTGAAACTAGCTGGTTGCTTCAGGTTTGCAGCTTGATTGTTCTAAAGCCCTCTATTCTGCAGCACTCTACCCATGCATGTGCAGCCTCAATCAGCCTGTGAGCTAAACTCTGAGATGGGTTGACCTCTGGATCCTCTGTGATTAGACCATGATTCAGGATTGTTGGTCCTTCTGGTGCCCTAGGGTGCAGGAGTCACACAGTCATGCGGTTGTGTATTTTTTTTTGTGAGCTCCGACCTTGCCAGACCTCAAATTGCCACTGACCTGCTGGGCAATGATGGCGCCCTCCTGTGTTTCTGTAGGATAGGCTACGTTCAAGAGAGAGATGTCAGAACATATATAATGATCTTTGTTGACTGGACAAAGCGAGGATAGATTCGGGGCTTTTTGAAAAAAAAACTTTTGAATGAATGGAGCCAGACTGAGACACGGTTTTAAAGAAAGTGGCACATTTGTGATTCTGATTCCAGGCAATGAAAAAACTTTTTTGAATATTAATAGTAAATTCAATACACTAGATGAATAGACATGAAGTCTAAAGTTAAAATTATATCTTTAAATAATAACAGATGCTATTTGTAACTGCAAATAACCTGCAGCTATGGAGAGATGATGAGGCAACGGGGCCTCATTTTGTAGTTGTTTTTCTGCTTTTAGTGGCCATTATGTGCTCCTTTGTACACGTTTTGTATCATGTTATTGTCATTTTACATCTTTTGGAGTTTTGATGTTGTTTTGAAGCATTTTTTTTTTGGTAATTTTGTGGCACTGTGTGATTGTTTTGGTTGTCTCCGTAGTTGTTGTAGTCTTTGTCTTGCATCTCAATGTGTTCATTTCGAACAAGACACGTCAACAGTCACTTCATACGGAGGGTTTATTCTGGTAGGCCTTTTCAGAAAACCATCCACACCAACTACCAATCTCTGACTCTGGCAGGGGGAGCAGGAAGAAGTTCCCATTTAACCTCAAGTTATTCACAACCTGCAGACAGTTTTTGGAGTCATGACATTGTTCCAAGGGCTGACTCAACCTTCATCATCTTCATTCAGCCCATAGATCTATTAATGATTTGTATAAGTGGCCACTACTTTGCTATAAGAAGACGGTCATGAAATTGCCTGACCCGCCTGTAGCTACCTACTTAAGGCTGGATGTTCTGGAGGGAAAGGTCTGCTCATGATTTTAGCAGGATGAGACAAGTGTGATGGAGTCACACATACACACATGACAGGGGAAGCTGTGTAGGTGAAGAAAGATAGGCTAAGATGAAGGAGAGGTAAGAGCAGAGGACAGATTCATTGCGGGAAAAGGTGACTGATGATGTGATCGAGAGCAGATGGAGGTGAAAAGGAAAAAGGGAAATGGGCAGCCTTGCAGGAGGAGTGTGGCCCTAGATGGCCCTATACCGAGGCAGAGCCTTGCTCCTGTCTATATTTAGCACAGGGACCACAGATTGTAACGAGTGCTCGGGGGCCTTGTGTTCAGACCAGAAAGAACTGCTGCCATCCGTCTCAGCACCCAGGGGCCAGGCACGATCCCGGATCACGCCAGTGCAAGGGAGGAGAGATGGGTCGATGTCATCTGAGCACACATTTACTTCACACATGCAGAATTGATCACAATTTGTCAAAGCAGAAGCGAGGGGATACAAACCCTGAAAGCTTCTGCATGTCGATACCTTGATGAGATGGGTGACATCACTGCACTTAGCTCTTCCTAATGGGGCCTTCATGTTTACAGTGATCTCTTCATTTCTCCTTCCCCTAAGCATTTGAAAAGGGCACAATATCCCCCATCACAAACTACCCTCGTCTGCTGTAATAAAAAAAAAAAAATCTCCACGCTCTGGACAGGATTGACATTCAGTCCAAATGTCAGAGCAGCTCAAGCCATTTTTGCAAGACAGTTTTTACCTTCCCCATCTCCACCACCTCCAGGATTGTCAGCGGTGACTGATGAAGGGCTAAGCCGATCAGACGCAGCAGTCCTTTAAAGGTGGGACAAGATTCACCCATCAAGCCACTCTTGATGTGTAGTTCAACTCTGCTCTGTAGAGTGATTATCTGTGTCTTAACATCAAATATTTGTCACCCGCGGGCTCGGAAGATTGACAGTTTCATCTTTCACAAAGCACAGAGGCTGCGGTCAGCTCTTGATCCGCTCCTGCAGCATGATCTACTTCTCCTCTGTGTTCGGACAAAGACTTTGGATGACACAAACCCTTGTCACTTTCTACAGGTGATATCTGCATGGGCATCTTCATTCATACAAACAAGACAAATGTCATAACTGGGGTGAATAAGAATATTAATTTCTATTGCAGTCTAATTTCTTTGATATGGGTTTAACTACAAATGACGAGTGAAGATGTCAGGAGACAACAAACAAATCACAATTGGATTATTTCATTTCAAACATTAAAATATTTTTGGTTTACATGAGTAATTAAATAGATGAATGCTGAAAATTAAAGCAAGCTAATATTACTTACCTGTTCAACTGCACCCGGCTTGCCCAGCTTTGGTTCCTCTGCTCTCAGTCAGCTTTCGCCCATGCTGCAGGCCTGAAAACTCTTCCTGCTGGTCCAAAACACCTGTAGTATAAACACTAACACTCCCCTGGTGCTCTGAGCTCACAGTCCTGACAGCCTGGCTAACAAACTGAGCTAACATTTGCTAACAGCAGCTGTTTACTTCACTGTCCCTCAGGAAACTGTAAGAGTGTCGAGGCGAAGCAGCCAGTGGACATCAGAGGGAAAAACAGAAAATATTTTCTCCATAAAATATGATCCAGTTTCACCAAAAATCAGTGAAATATTTTGAAACTTTACCGACTTCATGCAAAGCATCGTACCCAGAGCACAGTTACATAGTACAGAAACAGACATACGGGGCTCAGAGTGGGAATGCCAGAGGCACCATTCACCTGATTACAAGTCAGTGTAGCAAAAGGATTTCAAATCTGTTATTTTTAAAGTTACACAATGTTGCTTTGAGCGTTTTCCAAACTTTCAAGACTTTGCATGAACCCTAGCAACATCTGTCATCTTTGACTTGCAGCATCGTTCTTCTTCTTTTCCCTTCATACAGTCATGTGACACTAACCTTTGCTTCCTCTCTGCCTGCCTCAAACCATCCCACAGCCTGTCCATCCGTCACCGCCCACACAGCGTCCCAGACAGACACACCGATCACTCAAACCGTCAGCAAAGCGACTACACTCAAGCTTCCTAAATGACATTTACATATTAACTTAATCTGTACCATGTACACAAGCTCCCAGCAGAAGGATAATTGTGAGGATGTGGTTTCAGAGTCAGAGTCAGAGAAAGTACATCACAATCAGACATCTTTATTTGAATCACTTTTTTTATTCACCAGATCAATGACATCCAATTTCTTTTTTAAAAAAGGCTTCCTTGTTTCTTATTCTACAAAAACAACGATAATTTGTACATATAAAAAAACAAAACAAAAAAAACAGCTTCTGCAATCTTTGACAAATACAGCTGCTTTCCAAAAGGAAAGGGCAACAACTCTCCAGTGACAGTTAATAAAATAGCAATGGATGTAACCTGAATCTATGAAAATGTATGGATTCTGTGTTCTTGTGGTCAGATTATACCATACTCATACATCCACAGGATTTGCTGTTGAGTGATTACTGGAGGTCTGGGCTGTAGTTATAATTTGTCACATGTTGCAGTCTCACATTGGGTAGTTAAGCACCACGTCCTGTTTGGCGAGCTCCAACAACATAGGGTCGTCGAAGAACTTGCTGATACTCACATCCTCACTCAGACCCTGCAGAATAACAAATATAAATCAGTCATACAAAACATTTAATTTACAAAATACCAAGAGATAAACGGGTAAACAAAAGGCTCACCTTGCGCCTTCGGGTCTTGATCATGAACTCTCTGGCCAGGTGGGGAGCAGGTTGGGGCTCAAGAGGCCTGATCACGATACTCTTGTCCAGAGGATCACCGGGGACGATCTGAGAGGAAATATAAAAGAGAGTACGACTGGTCAACAGGTGAAATCTCCCCATCTGTCCATTTGTATTCAGCTGAGCAGCACGCGAGAAACATTCTGACAACATGAAACACGCGTCGCACTTTGAGCTTTGACAAACTGAGTTAACACTTCTAATAGTGGCTCCGACCTTTCATCAAATAACTGATTCAGTTGCAAGTCTGTCCAATTGTTACCGAGTCAGGAGTGCGTCCATCAACATGATGGAAAAAGCAACGTGTCAGAGCTGCCGCTCCTTCAGTTTGTGACAGACGCGGCACCAGTGCAGTGTTAGCAGATTGAGTTAGAAGACGTACGTGTTTGCAGGCTTTTAAAATGATTCACTAAATCCATTTTCTTAAGGAGCTTATAGTATGACCTTCACAAAGTGCTCTCATTGCCATGGATATATGATACATTAACCCTAAAAGCAAAGAGACGGAACGGGAAGAGAAGACTTTTTAGGAATGCTGAATCTCAAATAAGTCAAGACATTCCCAGCCTCGGGAAGAGATTAAACTGGCAGGAAAAGGGAAAAAATAATCAACGGAGTGGCTTGAGCCCAATTAACAGATGGATGAGAGCTGCAAACCACAGTAACTCAACTCTGTGCTGTTAGCATGCCAATACTGGCTGTACATAATCACACTAATGAGGGAGGCACAATATGGCCTTCTGAGTTTAATGGGCTAAACCGCAGTTCAGGGACTCCTATGTTCTTCCTGTTTTCTAGGACAGCAACTGCCCTTTAGAAACTCATTTGGGGAGAAACAGTCACAGTGATTAGTGTCGGACCTCAGGGGTGTCCTGTAGGGAGAAGGTACATTGTACAATGACAAACTACGGCACAACGTTACAGTAAAAATGTGTTTATACGTACTCAGCAAATCACAAATGCTGTTACCAGAGGATCGCTCTATAGCTGCAATACATCTTTCCCCCCCAGTGTTTGGACAAACGTGTAAATAAATAATTCATGTCTGGTTTCTTGTCAAACACTTTCATTCCCACCTCAAGGGAATAACACACAAGGCGGGAGGATAAACAATATTAAATATTTGCACTGGGGAAAACCTTTTTTTGCCTTCCAGACGGACAACTTTACTGTAAAGTATTAATTATCCCTAAGTGGAGTTAATTTTCTCTGACACAGCTCTGCAGAGTGCACACACAAACACATGTCAGACATGGCAGGCAGTGACCGAGACAGCCACATTATACTTAAAACTTAATGACTCAACACTCCACTCTACTCCGCATCAAAAGCGATTTAGCCAAAGTGACAGATGTGTGCGCGAGGTTGGTCACTCTGCTGCACGAGCGTGAGCGTTGGTGCATGTGGGGCGAATAAACGCGTGACCAGTGTGGGTGACACACAAAAATCTGATGTGTCCTCTGAACAGAGTGTTTTTTTTGTCATATTTTACATTTGGTGCGATAGCTGGTTGTGTACCTGCCAATGGTGGAACACGGACAGAGCAAAGGCCTGTCCCTGTGTATGTGTGCGAAGGTCAGTCTCAAAGCCGAAGGAGTCGATGGCTGGGATAAAAGCTTTAATGGTGTAGAGAGGGGACCCTGGAATAGGTGCATCCTGGGTGACGTGACCCCTGTTACATGACAAACAGACGACATGTTTAAAAGTCAAATTGTATTACAAAGACGCTTACTGCATTTGTGTATGAGGGTATATTGCCAGTGCATTGCATTCTGTCAGCATATGAGAATAAAGAGTGTGTACAAACCTTCTTCGAGCCAGCACTGTGTACACAGCAGACACACAATCAGCTGGAGCCTGAACCTCCACAAAGTAATAGGGCTCCATCAACCTTGGAGTGGCCTGTAGCAAAAGGGAGCCCATACATTAGAGGGAGGACAAAAGCGTGGACACACAGTATGGCCAAGACATGTACAGCTGACACATGGATTTATGATAAGAGCATTGAAAGAGTCAAAGGAGATGAGGAAAGAAGCCAAAATCACATAGGAGGAATATTATTTCAATACAATTAAAAAGAACACGTCAGCAAAATCCCAGGACCGTAATCACAGTAATGGAACATTAAAGAAAGTGAGGATGAAAAGGAAGTCTGGAGGAGCTAATGGAGGATGAGGAGAAGAACAGGCTCAGGGCAGGATGATCTCACCATGAGGAAAGCAGAGTACACCACTCTCCTGGCTGTAGGAATGACCTGGCCTCCTCCTCTGTGGAGAGGCTCCTGAGCGATGACTGCATCCAGGATCTTAAACTTCACATTCCTGATGGCTGAGGGCAGCAGAAACACTGAGTTATGGCAACAGACCACTGATGAGGAATAACACGTTTTCTTTGTGCAAAGTGCTTAATGCTCCCAATGCTTGACTTTCCGGTGAGGGGGAAAGAAAAGAGAGGAGACAGAACTTACGCTCATCACAGAGAGGGCCTTCCCTGGTGCCCCACTGGAAACCCTGAACAATGCTGTCTTTGACTGAGCCGAGCAGCGCCTTGTCCACCTACAGAGGGGAAAACAAGACATCGAGGGGTTAGATCTAAAACTAAAAATAGTTCTTATAGGACAGGATGTGCTATTGTTTAGATAATCTTGTGTAACCTTTACCCTGATTAACAGATGTAAATAGATGTACTGTAGAATTAATAAAGCTGAAGTCACTTTGTTCTTTTTTGGCATCTCAAATATTTTGGAACTGATGTTGATGGAGCAAGAATGGACCAGTCTGGCGTTTATATAATATCAACTATATATACACATATACATATATTAATCAGTTGTTTTAATGATTTATTATGCAAAATTGCCAAACAGTTTCTGGATCCAGCTTCTTGTATGTTTGTAGATGGAATATTTTGGGTAATTTGAAGACGTCACTTTGGATGGTGGGATGTTGCAATATACTAGAGTTGAACTGTTCACAAAATTCAGTAAAACAATAATCCAAAAAGGAAAAGAGTTGACAGTCAAAGCTCTATATTGCTCTAAATATTTATAGTACAGCAGTTCATCTGTGCGTTTCTCCCCTTTATCAAAGAAACCAGTCATGAAACCAGAAGGACAGTGCAGCCCTGTGTCAAGGTGTTTTGTTTCTACAGTGAGGTTTGGGTTTTTTGGTACATTTCATTCACTTAAATTATAAAAAGGTTCCTGCGAGTGCATTAAATTCAGTTCATTTTGTCATGGACACAGCTGTTACAATTGACCCATCTCACAATGTTAACGAAAGTGAAAAACTATTTGTGCATCTGCCCCATGAGTTGGATCAGCTCCAACATTTAATGGGTCCTTCCTTGGCCCACACTACACCCGTTCGCTGAGCTTCAAAATCGGGTCTGTAGGTTTATAAGAATCTTTATGACTGAAAGAAAGGAATCTCGTTTTCCAGAGGAAATAAGGCAACAAAGAAGCGCTACATAACCCTGAATCACCTGCCTGGCTGGTACAAAACTCACCTCAGAGGGCAGTGTGTCATCTACAAGGATGTTTGGTCCAGTGGTGTCTGGTCCAAAGGCCCAGATAGACCTGGCAGCCAGCAGATCCCAGTCGTACTTTGTCTGGAAAAACTCTCCCAACTTCTTCCTGCCGTGAGGAAACAGAACAGCCACTGGTTGAAAGTAGGTCTGCACATTATGTCAGCTGGAACATTAAGGAGATTGGTTGATCGGAGGGCCGAGGGGTTAATGGAAGAGGAGGAGTAGAGCGAAGGTTCAGTTTAATGGTGTGTAAAGTATGTCACTTCTCTGGCATTGCTATTGCACACTGGCACCGCTGGGCCCAGATGGCCTAACAGATGAGCTGAGTACTGACAGGAAGTCACTCTCAAGCAGAACACACACACACTCATGCTCGATGTGTCACAGGGACTGGAAAACTCATGCGTGCTTTTAGTGCATGATCCAATTACTGTGAGTGAGCTGGTCAATATACCAAGGAGGGTTTTAATGAGCACACCACTTGTCACAATGAAGACACGGATGCCCTTTACTCTGTACTGTGTTTTACTGTACATGCACTTTACAGTTAAATATATACACATCAGTAATTAGCATTTAATTTTAGCATTTCTTGAGGATCATTTCAAATGGACATGGTGAAACAGAAACACAGTTATTGTTCGTGGTCTGAATGCACCAACGTGGGTCATCAAATCTGAACTTGAAACTTGTCGTCACTTTGTTCTGCCTGGTTTTAAACCGTGCATCAAAAAAAAAGAAAAACTAAAATTTAACAAAATTATCCAGCTGTTATCAATTTGCAGCTTGTGGTTGTCACTTCCATGTCCAACTTATAATTAAAAATTGATGTTAGGTATATCAGAGAGTGCACACGTCTTTCTTTGTTTATAACTTGACTTGAGAACTTTGGGTAACACAACTTTGGAGTAAAGAAGAATATTACCCACAAATCCAATAACAGCACTTTTTAAAAGACCATTTCAGCACTGGGCTTTTCTATACCTCTCTACCGTCTCCAATGACAGCATTTAATTAAAGAACCAATCTTGACTCTAACATGCTCATTTATCTCTGGGAATAATGAGAATGAATGATCATCAGAGCGGCTTTTGAATATGCAGAAATTAATAAGGCTAAAATTGTATCGAACTGAAAGAGAGAAAATCTACAGATCTGTCTAACATGAAGGGCACATTACACCATCTCAATTAATTAAGAGATCAATTAAAGTTCTATCAAGCAACACTAATATCTTTTACATCATACCTGTTCCATGTGATCTGCACCACTTCATTCTCGATGTCCTCAGCCAGCCCCTTCTCCAAGGGCTCAGCGATCATGGTGATCTTATTCCTGTCAATCAAATCACACAGCTGTCAATCACTCATTCTGGGTTGGGGAGACACTTGGCCAGAGGGAAGGACTGACTCCAAACTCCCTGACAAGAAATGCAACGTCTGACCGTCTTTATAACAGTTTGTGTCAGAAATAGAGAAACGTTTATTACACAGACGTTGTTGCAAGTATTATATTTGATACACACTTTTTGTTGGGTGTTTCAGCAAAGCACTTGAGTGAAGATGTCTCCACAACTGTTTCACAGAAAGTCACAACGGGATCAGCGACCTGCAGAGAAGGATGGACATAATTACACAAAGAAAGCACCCCTGTGTCATGCCTTCAAGTTGTTTTCTATAATTTTATCTAAGAAGCAAATGACGTTTATAAATATTTATTTTAAAACAGGTTTCTTATATTAATATAACATTAATAAATTGCATTGCTGTGACATGACCATATTATTCTTATTTTACACATTTTTGGCAAATTGTACTTCAAAACTAACAAAATGAATTATTCAGTCCAAAAGATGCAGTTGTGTAACAACAAAGAAAGCAGCAGTGAGAACTTGAATTACTTTAATGTCGATCTCAGAGTACATCTTGCGCAAGTCGTGCATCACACAGTCCAGGTAGAGCTCGCCGGTTCCTAAGATAACATGCTCTCCAGACTCCTCCACCTGAAAGACAGAAAAACACACATTATTTTTTTACATATTTATTTTTATTTGGTTACTTAAAAGTTAATCCAGGTTGTGTTGCAAGTATTTTAATTTACAGGTATAGTTTCTCTCACTTCAACGTACAAATGTACATGTGTGGGGACATACCTTTGTGGTGAGAGACGGATAGCTCTTGTTGACCTTCCTCAGTCCGTCCAACATTTTCGGCAGCTCTGATGGGTTGACTGGCTCTACTGCGATCTTTATAACTGATGCGGTGTTGAACTTCAGAGGCCTGAAAATCTGAGCCTGTCAGATGGAATAAAAAATGTAAACCAAGCTGTTTCTCATTATGTTTTTTTTAATAAGATGTTATTGATCTCTTCTGTCTTACCTCCTCGTTCCCTCTGGGCTCAGTGATTGTGGCGGTTTTGACAATTGGCTGGTCACAACCTTCTATGAGAACCCAGTTGCCTGCAGGTACTCTGTTCACTTCAATTTGGTATCTAAAAATGTCCAAAGAGTACAATATTTAATGCAATCCCTGATATTGGATTCAACAAAAATATAAAACCAAACCCCTGCAGCATACCTGGCGACTGAAATCCAGAGACGGCCCACTGTGCAGACCTGAGAGTCCTCCTCATCTTCAAGGGTATAGTTCTCTCCTAAAACCTTGACAGGCTGACCGGCCTGAATGGTGCCGCTCAGCACCCTGCCAAACGCATGAAACTGAACCCCGTCTTCGGTGCTGTACATCTTAGTGGTGTGGCACATCAAAGGACCCTGAGGACAAGACACACAATGTGAGCAGAAAAGAGGGATAAGGCGGAGACTGAAAATAGGGCAGGAAAGTCTTACCGCTGGAATGTAACATTTCTTCCTAAAGAAATCTGAGAGGGCTTTTCCAAACTACAGTGAGACCTTTAAATGGAACTTCTGAAACTGATCAATGTCCAACATTGTCTTATTTAATAGTTTGTCTATTTCAAGTCAATTAAAACAGCATGTTGGCTTAATTTGTAAAAGAAGCGACAGCTTTGATTCAACAGACTGCAGCTACTAGTAGTTAACTGACAAGCCAGTAAACCGGAGACTCCTGCTCTGCATCCATTATACTCACATCGGGGTCGCACTCTGCCATGGCCTCCCCCAGGTCTGAGTCCAGACCTCCTGTGTATGTGTGCTCGATCTTGTTCCTTGCACCCTCTTGTGGTGAGGGGATGTGTTGTACACACATGTCCACAAAGCCTGCAGGGAAGACATTCATGCTTGACATGTTTACCAAAGCACAGCCACATATCACTCTAGTTTAAAACTAGAATCATGAGCAGGAAAGGGTTCTTCTGTCTCTGTGTCCAATCTCTGCAGTATAGTTACTGTTTATTTATTTAAACAAAATGCTTCTTTAGAGTAACACAATCATAACTAAAACAGATAAAAACTAATTAAATCATTACCGGTGAACTCTCCAAAGAAGCGGTTACAGACCAGCCTCAGCAAAGGTCTGATGTTCAGCTTCAGTTCCTCTTTTGTCAGGTGGATACCCAGCTCATCCAGAACTCGGGGCAGAGATGTGTCCACATCCCCAACCACCTAGAGAGAAAAGTAAATTTAGGTGAGGATTACACACCAAGTTCTGCAACTCAACCAGGGCCCGATGGGGGCTGAAGCTACTCGGCTAGCTGTGTTACACAGTTTAAAAAAATAGATATGTCTGACCTGTGAGAGGATCTTGTAGAGAGGCTCCAAGACAAATTCCACAAAGCTACGCTGAGAATTGCTGCTGGGAGCTTTCTTTGTGAACTTGCGGCTGAACAGAAGGAAAGAAAACGAGAGGTGACATTACATGAGTGGAGAAGGAGGAGGAGGAGAAGGATGATTTAAGTATGAAATATTAGCATTCTGGTGAAATCCAAATTAATCACTCACGTTTTGGGGTTGAAATAAATGTCTCCCCAAAGCCTCTTGGAAAACTCATTATAATTGATGTCTCCTGCAAACACAAAGAGAGGACATAGTTATTACTTTATTGACTACATTAGGCATGAAATGAGAAAAGGATGCCGTCCATTGTTTACGAGAGTGTGTGCTGGAGAGACGTCTTACCGTAGGTGTCTGAGTAGATCTTTGCAAAGGACCCCAGGGTGAAACAGATACTGTACTGAGAGCTCGCGAAGCACACATTTCCAAGGAGAGGAGACACCACCAAGTTCTCATCTGTGGAGTACGTGCTGAGGAGGAAGAATCATGAAGTGAGTGTGTTGACTTTGACAAGTGTCAGTACTTACAGGAGAAAGTTCCTCCCAGTTTTCAACATGTAGCACTACATTCACATAACTGACACTCATTTATCCTGACACTGCGGACGCTATGTGTTTCTATAAGTATTACCTGAGCAAACCGTTGACCTCATCCACAATGTGGCGGAGTTTATAATAAGCATCTGTGGGGGGCAATTTGAGTTCCACAATGAGCCGGTCCACCTTGTTGATGCAGATGGTGATGGCCATACGCTCCTGAACCGCATGTTTGATCAGGCGCTCTGTGTTCAGCATCACCTGGGCAGAGACACACAAAGGTCTGGGTTATGTGGAAGGTTGAAGGATATTATTTGCACAGAGAGTGCACGAGTGGGGAAAGAACAAGAAGGAGAAAATAGAAAAAGAGTGACTTACTCCCTCTGCTGCATCAATGAAGAGGACAACACCGTCCGAGATCCGGATGCTAGACGTCACCTCGTCAGAGAAGTTCACGTGACCTTTGAAGGAGACACAAAGCTCCATCACTTTCTGCTATGATACATCAAAGCATACATTCACGAATCAAAACATCCAGGTGACACACAATACCTGGAGTATCCATGATGTTGAAAAGGTACGATTTTCCTCTCGAGTCTGGCAGGACCATTGTGACAGGAGTACTTTTGATACCAACTCCTCTCTGTGAGAAAATCACAAGATAGAAATCTATTCATCAAGAGAAACTATCTTTCTAGGGACATAATCCTGCAAGCTCCCCTCTTATAAAGACCAAGCCAAGTTGTTAAAATTAACTGTATTCTGTCACAGGTAACATTTCAATGGTTACAATGCATAGCCATATTAACATGTGGTAACTCAATATATTTTAGGATGCACTGAAGCGTTACTGTAACCACTCACCTCCTGTTCTGTGAAGAGGATGTCTGTGTATCGGAGCTGAAAAAGTCAAAATGCGCGTTAGTTTCTGCTGTCATGTGCAAAACTGCAAAGATGTGCTTATTACTGTAGTAAACACTCACATCCACGTCATCCCTCTTCCTGATTTCTGGATGTGTTTGCTCAATCAGGCAGTCCACAAAACAGGTCTGAACAGAATAAACAAATTACAGATGAGTCTAAAGTGAGCATATGCTTTCCTCCTAAATATTTCATCTTACGAAAACATGTCCTCTAAATGCCACAGAAGGGCACTGACTAGTAACGTACTGCTAAAAGAGAAACTGAGTCAGAAGCAGCTGTAAAACAGGCTCTAACCTTGCCGTGGTGAAGGTGACCACACAGGGTAACGTTACGGATCAGCTCAGGACCGTCCATCAGATCTGCAAGGAATCTGTCGAAAGAGAGGAGGGACATCGTAGCTTAAAAGATACAGTGGCGGTAAATAAATAGGAGTGAACAAAGTGCTGTACCAGCTGCAATCTGGATGAACATTTGAATCTACAGACCTTTTAGACAAGTCAACAGGATATCATGTACATATTCGTGCAGACGACTTACTCCATGTCATAAACGGTGGCGGGTAACTCCTGCTCCATCAGGGTGAACTGCTTGTTCTTCACAGGCTTGATGATTGGCTCTGTGGAGAGAAAACATTTGTATTTGTATGTTTACCTTAAGACCTTACCTTAATGCATGTATGTATGCATGGTACACTCTTGTTCACATCTAACCTGTAAGAGGTTGTGTGTCCTCCTCTTGGACGATAGTTTCCACTTCAGGCCCATAAACCTCCTCTGCTGTAGGATAGTATTTCTTGTCCTCGTGCAGGACCACCTCCATACCCGGGACATCGTCATCAGCATCAGCTGGCTCATCGTCATCATCGTCATCACCCTGCACAAAGAGCGTTATTACCATTAAACATGTGCATAAACAATCTGAAGTACTACCGGGTAATAACACTGATTTTGAAGAGTACCTCATCAACGTCTCTGTCCTCTGCGTCCAGATCATCTTCATCATCGTCAGAGTCCAGCTCTGGACCGATGTAGTTCCCAAACTCGTCATACAGATCAGCCTCCATCTTGTAGAGAACTGAAACAGTAGGTGACATTTATTGGTTAATCCAGTATACAAATAGATTCAATTACAGTATGAACAATAACAATGTTACATTTTGTCCGAAAAGATAAACAGAGATTTAAAAACGATTGAAAATGTATTCAAAGTGGAGAGAAGACACAACTTTTATTATATCAAATGTATGTTTACATTTTCTGTTTTTTCAACAATTAACTACAATTATTCAACATTAAAAAGGTCCAGTGTGCAGAATTTAGTTGCATCAAGTCGACTGATCACCGCATTGCAATCTCCTCACATCACCCCCTCACCTTCCTAGTGTAAAAGGACAAACCCTGTTTAGAGTCTGTATTTAGTTTGTCTGCTCTGGGCTACCGTAGAAACACGGGGTTTCAATATGGAGGCGTCCATGAAGGAGGACCCGCTCCCACCATTCATATAAAATTAAAAAAAACAAAAAGATTCTTATTTTAAGGTGATTACACATGGATGGAAACGTAGTTATGAGTATTATATTACACGTCTGAAAGTCTCCAAATCGTACACACTGCACCTTAAAGTTAAACAACAGCAGTTTAAACTAATAAGTAGCAACCTGCTTAAAAAAATTAAAATGTAGCTGTCAATGTGAATTACGTGTTACTTGGTTTTCAAACATCGGAGATGAATTACAGAAGATATCCAGCTACGTTTATAAAGCTTACAGATGCTCTCCGATGGCAAAAAGTCTGATTGAAATGTGTCTTGAGTTTTCACTTACTACAATCATCTCATTTCTTGTAAGATCAAGAGCGAGCACAAAACTAGCGTGCTAGCCGGCTAACCTAATGAATGACTACGTCTCAGCTACGTTGTTGCTTAGCTACCGATATCTCACAGCGCCTGACCACAGCTCACAGGGTGCAGACCTCGCTTACCTGTACTCTGTTGTAAATGCAGGAAACACGCTCTGTTTTCAAAAAGCAGATGAAGTTGAGTTTGTGTTCACAAGACAAATAAATCCCCAAATACCGCCATGCGCACGGAGAGACTACTTCCGGCTTTCTTCTTCTACTGAAGTGATTTGGACTCACTATCGCCCCCCTCAGCTGGAGGCGTTACACTGCACACAGCCCCTCACTTCAACACCACCTGCTACGAAATAAATCATCTCCCATAGTCATAGCATATCAACACTTTAGTTCAATTGTAAAGTTTTATTTCAAATCACTAGAAATATGCTCTCACGTCATGTCCTTGACGCTTGTATGTATGTATGTATGTATGTATGACGTATTTTATTTTGTCTTTCCCATGGATGTATGTCCCCATAACAAACAAACTATTATGAATTATGACACGACGCTCTTACAGGCATGCAATGATTCATAGCTGAATAGATTCAAAGCATGAAAGTAGACATAACTTCCAGTGAATACTTTATCTCTAAAACACCGAAAACAGACAGAGCTGTAGTTACACACTGTGGCCACCAGAGAGAGTTGGACATTGACTTATGATAATGATAAAACCATAAAATAGATATACTGTACCTAAAAATAATGACGTGTGTGTGTGCGTGTTTAGGGAGCAAAACAGCTTATTAGTAAATATTGATTAAGTGTCTACAAAGAATAGACCTGTAAAATAAATCTAGTTTTTATCTCTATTGTAGTTCTGTTTCTTATATCTATAAAATGTTATTGTATTTTTACTGTTATATACTTTTATATTTGTAAATATCTTAGCAGGTTTAACTTATTAGCAAATGTTTTATCTCTCTGTACATGTTTAATATTGTCTTTGCACATGTCAGATTTCTATACACATACTTAATTTCTTTGCACATGTTTAATTTAAATGCAGATTTAGCTAATAGGTTAATTTTCATGTATGTTTATTATAGTATTGTGTGTTTACTGTGTCATGCTGCTATACTGGATGCTTGAATTTCCCTCAGGATCAATAAAGTATTTATCTATCTAATAGATTTCTAATGGGCATTTAGAAATTAAAGTAAATGAGCCCCATGTACTTTAGAAACTAAAATGAAATGAAGTTGCACTAACGCTTTTTCTCATCACACTGCATCTTGATTGTTCCCATCTCTGTAAGTTGCTTTATATAAAAGCGTCTGCTAAATGACTTAAATAGTTAAATTTAATTGCCCTTATTTGTGAAAGTTGTTTTTCTTACTTACCTATTAGAATTAATGATACATGCTAAACTGAACTAAACATATGGCGGTTCTAACTTGTAAGGTTGATATATTGTGGTATACATGATTGGTGTGCCAAGAACAACATTTGCTTCAATTATAAGACAAATGAAGCATGACGTTTAAAAAAAGTACAAATGTTTAAATATAAAATGTGGCCTTTCTGTGGTACAATACAGGAACGTTATCAGGTAGATGGTTATGAATTATTCTGTGTGGTTGATGATAAAATCAGACACAGGCAGTGTTTCAGTTGATGGCTTTATTCCTGCTGGTGTTAATACAGTAGGCCTGGCCTACACAGTAAACCCACAACAGACTGATACACAAGTCAAACAAACAAACAAAACACTTTTACAACATTGTCATACATTTGTGAAATTAGACATACTGTATATTCTCTGAGGAGCTTGTTGATCATAAAAATGTGTTGGAATAGTCATTGCCATCAGATGGCAGTGTTATTTTTATTTTTTTTTGATCCACTTAGACTATAATTTAATATTTAATATTCAAAAAAGTGCAGTTTGTGAGAAAAACACACTCATAATTATTAATTGAAAGTAACTTGGTTGACATAGATGTCCATAATATTTTTTTTTAAATATTTCAAATAAACTTTCACAGATTTCACACAGATTTTCCTACTGACACAGTTTAACACTGAAAAGCAACAAATCTTATTGAAGGATATTTATTATGTTAATTCCCTGAAACTTCCTAAAATAAATCATTGAATTTGTCACTGATTTTCTTTCTTTGGGCAGGTCTCCATAATCAGTAACCTGCTGAGCCTGGGCCTCTGCATGGTTTGAGAGTGACCTCTGGGACAAAAGGTGAGAAGCTGGACTAAGACACGTGCAGGCTGGACGCCAGACACACACTATTTATTTTCACTGACAGTACAAATGATTTTATTGCCTTGGACATTAGTTTCTGGGACTGTTTTACCTGAGAATGTGACTAAAAATGCCAACTGGCCCTTTAATCTCTGCCTCTGCCTCTTTACTCTGCCACCAGCTTCCTCAGCCTCTGCACCACATCCTCCCCGCTAACCCAAGGGACCGTGACCGCCTTGAATTCCCCTGGCATGGCTTCATGGGTCTCCGTGATCAACCGGTGCATGGGGAAATCTCGCCGTGGGAAAGCCACGTCCCGGGGTCCGAGAGCGAGTGCTGGGCAGAAGTCGTTGGCTCCGTCCCCCACGTAGAAGATCCTCTGGTACGGACGGCCCCTTTCCTGCGTCCTGCGGGCCACATAGTCCCTGATGACCACTTGCTTGCACATGTTGTCGGGACACCGCGGGCAGTCGTGGGAATGGAAGGGCCGCATCACCAGACGGCCGTCCTTGTTGAAGGTGGCCGGGTTGGTGAAGATCCGGTGGAAGAGCTGGCGGGCCCCGGTGCGCCGGAGCCAGGACTCGATGAAGAAGGTGTTGGCGTCGGACACCAACACCACCTCAAAGTCCTGTGGGGGCCGGGCGCGAAGGAACTGGAAGAGGGTGAGCATGCCGGGGGTGGTCGGTAACTTCTCCATGATGGTGCGCATGTCACTCTCAGTGACGCCCTGCTCCGCCAGGTAGGCCAGCACGCGCTGCATGTACTCGTTGTAGCGGCCGGGATGGTAGGTGTCCTTCAGCCAGCCCGGGAGGTGATGCCCCGGGGCGGCCTGCACTACCATGTCGTCGCTGGTTTCATCCACGATGGTCTCATCAAAGTCAAAGAAGATGATGAAGCGCTTGTCGGAAGGGATGTGAGTTGACTGGGAGGCCATGATCTCTGTGCGCCTGGACCTGACGGGCTCCCCCTCGCCTGGGGGATGGGGTGGAACATAACAGCAGTTGAAGAATGAATCCCCCATGATTGACTATGTCACACCTCTTATAGCATCAAATCTCCACTCTTGCTCTCCCACTCTTCAGCATCCCACGCAAGGCAGGCCACAGTAAGGTGGAGGCTACCGAGGATGGAAACATGAATGCATGAACAGACGAAGAATGGAAGTAAAACAATCAAATAGATTTCATATAGACATAATCTGAAATTGGCCTGAAGAGGGAAAAGCAGTCAGCTGTTTTTCTACAAGAAAATGCCAAGGACCTTCTGCAGAGGTGTGGAAATTACGCAGCAAATGTATCAAGCTTCATCTGACATGAAGAGTGTGCTGAAGTTGCTGGCGGCATACCTTTGACTGTAGGTGGTGTCAGCAGTGGATGTACGCTGCTCTCATGTGTTTTCCTTATTACCACCAGGCGCCTTCAACTGGTTTGGTCTGTATGCAAAAAAAAAACAAAAAAGCAAAATGAATCCTGAATTGCATCAGACAGCTGTGCGTGACAGCACCGTGTTTTCAAGTGCAGTCGAGTCAACAGCACCAAGGTCAGCTGAGAGCGCCTATAATAACTTTATAATGGCTTAATTAATCCAACAAGAAAGATGACCCCTTACAGGGGTACTACAATGATATTCATAAATGTAATATTAATTAGTCAATCCATTTAGGCTATAACTCTCATAAATGTCCAACATGTATCACTTGGTTATCAGGTAAGAAAAAAACAAACTTGTCAGCCTGCCAACTTTTCTGTAGATTACTAAACAACATCAGCAACACCTGCGTGCAACCGATACATCAAACTTCAGCTATATTATTGTAAATAAAAACACATTACGGTGTAAATGGCGCTGGTTCCGATCCCCGGTGTCGGTCCGATCCGGTCTCACGGAGAGCAGAGACAGAGTTTCGGCGGTCGGCCGATGGGACGTGCACCTTTATGTGACAGTCAAAACCACCCGAGCCGCCGTGGACGTGACCGCGCCTACCAGGTCCGCCCATTTAATAGCAGCCTTCAGAGCGCGTTCACGATGCTTTCAAGAAAGAGGAGAGGAGAGGAGAGGGGGAGCAACGTGACAGGAAAAGAAGGAAGGAAGAAAAGAAGACAGGCAGCAAATATTGTGTTTCCTAAATATATCTGCATGTTAGGCAAGTGTCAGTGTTTGTTCTACAAGTTAATGATCGGTGTCTCAAAGCGGATTCAATATTTACATTCTACTGTACTCACATACTTTCCTGTGGAACATTTGCATAGGTGAGACACTGGGGAGAATAAACATTTCTGGTTGTTAACAGCCCAGAAAAGACCAAGGTGCAAGCTGCGTCTGAGAAAACACAGTGCATGGCAGTCACAGGAAAATATTTGAACAATCCAGATTAATATGACTCTGTTTGGTCTTGACGTAAAAAGCTGGAAGTCTTACTGTTGCCCCAAACAGACATTGTCCTGACAAACTTAAAAACAGCCTCGTTCAACAGGATGATAAGGATTTGTGTCAGTGTGACAGCTCACTGGAAAAAAAAACAAAAAAAACACCCATTCTTCTCTGAAGCTGTACTTGACCTCTGACCTCAATTGTAAGAGAGAGACACAGGAAGTGTGCTGTGAAAGCTGTATCACATCTAAAAAGGCTTGATTGGAATAAAATGAATGAAGCACATCAAAAGTTATACATCATTTCAAATCTGGGCCATTTTCATTTATTGACTACAGTTGTGTCGAGCGGAGTTTATATGCCAGATGCCTGTTTTCCTCCAACAAGACAGCGGTCTAGATAAAATCCTGCATTCACAGTGATAAATGAGCCGCACAGCAACTCGCAGAGTGGCAAACGCTCCCCCCTGAAAAACACGGCGTGGAGCCCTCCTCTCCTTATCTGCCTGCTGACAGACACCTCCCTCCTCTACACCACAAGGCGTAATGACTAACAGCTGGGGTGGCTGACTATTTTCAAACCCAAATGGGAATGGAGATGTACAGACGGTGTGTTATTATCTCCTCTGCTCGTGAAGTGAGCCTTCGGTACCTGACCACCCACTCACCATCAGTGAGTCACTCACACGGCCCGCTCAGCTACCTTATAGGATTGTGTGACTCATTGGTGCGCCACTTAAAACCACCTATGGTGATAGAGGGCATCCAGCATTTTAGGAGGTGTTCTAGCAACAGCGAACGTCTTAATGTGCCCTCAGAGGGAGGGCACTCTTAATGGATGGAAGCTGGTTGAGTTGGATAAACAGATTTTCTAGGATAGGATGATGTTCTGTACACAGTCCTGTTTTCACTCTTCTTCTCCGATATTTCATTTGGATAAGCAGATTATGAGACTTTGTCCACATGCAACTACTTATCGAAAGCTACGATAAGATTTTAAATCCAAGTTCCCCAACAGGAGACTCCATGCCTGAAGTCACTGATGGTTAAAGTCTCTGCCTGTGAATACAGTGAAACCTACTGCAAGGCTCATGTACAAGGACAAGCATAAACTCTGTTTATATAGACATTGCACATAATGGATCACATGGAAAGAATAGGAAGTGGTCACAAAGAAGAGGACCTAAAACTTCCCTAGTCAAAAGGAAACCTTTGAAAAGCAAAGAATCAGCTGCTGGACATCCAGTTTGGTTACAGGCAATATGCCAAAAACCCAGTGACCTCAAAAATAGTAAAATAACTCAGGCTAATCAAGTCTGTGCAGTTGCAACATTCAGCTGGAATTTAGGCTTTTCAGCTTAGTTTGAATGTTGAAACTGAACCCACTGACCTGATATCAGGACAATGTAGTACACAGTCCTTACTGTTCTACTTTTCATGTGTAATCACCTGGTCTTGTTTAGGTAACCAGCTGTTCAGAGAACTCATAGTACTCGGAAGATAAATAGAGGCACACAAATCTGTGATAATCATGGCTACTTGTTTTTACTTCTCAAAGTTAGCAGTCAGTTAAATGTACATTATCAAAAAAAGGCCCAACTTTTTCACTTCTCCCCAAATCTCCAGATAACATACAAAAAAAAAAGGACAAACCAGGACATTATAAAGCTGCACATTTTGTACCAGATACAATAATAAAATACGCAATGCTACATTAAGTGGTTAAAAATACAAAGGGGGAAAAGTATATTGATTTTTTTTTAAAACATCTTTAAAGAACATACAATGTTATTTTTTCTTAACTAGCCAAGAATTTTAGTAGAAAGTGCATTCTATATAACAAAGAAAGGAGGAGGAGAATCATTCAGCAAACAATGACAAACAGCATGACGGAGAGAAAAAAAACCTCCATGAGCAAACATAACAGAAGAATGTAAAAATGTATTTCAGACATAGCTTGGAGGGGCTAGTGGAAAGTCGCCAAAGCAGGAGGAACATCGCTTTCGCCTTGAGGGGAGGTCCGTATTAGAGCAAAAGTGAATTTCTTTGAAAAATATAGGAAATTAAATTTATGCACATACTAAAATAAAATGTCCTTTGTTTGCTATGGTCCCTTCCACACTACCCGCCTCCACCCGGGGATTCTCCTCCTTTCCTTGCCTAAAAACATCCACTCAAAGTAATCACCTCTCACCCTTTCCCATGCAGCCATAACTGCACTCTGTTCCACAATGCATTGTCAGTCCCCTCCCTTCCCTGCGCCTCACCCACGCAGCAGTAAAGTGCAGAGAATACACACAAATGAAAAGGCTTTATAAAAAAAACAAAAAACAAAAGATCCATACTGCAAAATGCTGAAGCGCAGCAGTGAACCCGAAGGGGGCAGGATGATAAGCAAATAATGCAGCGGTATTAAGACCCACAGAAATGGCAGGATAATTGCAGGTCTCAAATTAAAAGAGGGGCACCCTAAACTACTGAGCTTAAAAAACTTCAGATTCAATTCTTTTTAAGTGGGAGAAAGAGGATCATGTTAAATTTACTGCTATTGTCCATCTCAGGTGTCCCCAAATACACATATTTTTGGGGCACACTGTGTAAAAGCAGCTTTTGGTACAAGAGCACTGGGGACAACCAGACAGACCGGTAGAGACTAATGCATGCACGCACGCACACACTCTCTCTCACTTTCACACACACTATTACTTTCATACACACGCTCTTAAACGCACATCTGATAGCCGTCAGACTGGGTGAAGGGCTAAGAACCAGGCAATCCAAATTGATGTCAAATATTTGCCAACCATTTATGCTTCTTTTAAACAAATAACATTCACACGACCGGTTATTACATTAATAAATGTAATTTCCTGCGCTGACTTGATCACATGTATGCTTATCTATACAATAATTCCAAGTATTAGAAGTTGTATAACCACTGCCTTTTATCCTGACATTTCTTATCATGTGCTAACAGTATATCTACACTGCAGAACCATTCATTAGCTTAAAACTGAGCAAAATTATCAGAGAACATTAAAAAAAAAAAAAAACAACAACATATGAATGACTCATCAGCCATCATTCTGCGTAGGCAACATTCAACAGGTTTAGACACGCGTTTGCCTGCGTGGATCAAAGTATGTCAGTATGATGAAAGTCAAAAAACAAACCTACATTACAACAACGCCCCACACCAAACCGTGGAATATAGGCTGAGAGGAATATGCATAATTGCCTGTAAAGAATTGTGATGAAAAAAAGGTCCCAGGTGTGTATACTGTGTGTGTGTCGAATGACCTTTAACATGGTAACCCGTATTATTTAGACAGCAGCGAAAGAAGGTGGGGTAAATCCTGATGGGGCCATGTGTGTGGCCCCTCACAGTGGCAGTATTTGACAGTCATCTGTTATCTAAAATCATCTGTTGACCAACAGTACTGAAAGCTGAGGTTGCACTGATCACAGTAAGTAAATCAGTGACCATATGGTCTTGTGTGTGTGTGTGTCTGTGTGTGTGTGTGTGTGTGTGTGTGTGCTTGAGTTAAGTGTGAGGGTGTGTGCCTATGGCATGTCCTGCATAACTTGAGTTTCCTCATCACAAAATGTCAAATCTCAAATCCATTGTAGAAAAGCCAGGCTGGCAAGACATGTTCTGTATGACACAATACATTGTTATTTTCTATTACACTTCGGAAAATTAAATGGAAAATCATAATTAAGAAATATTTTATGTACTGGAATGGAAAGCACCATTAAACTGCGATATGAATCTAGACTGTCTAGACTCAGCTAACCATTTACAAAACCTTTTTTTTTTTTTGTCCTTTACAAAAAGTCCTCCCCGCCTTCTTACTGTAACCTATGGCACTGCGTCTTGCACTACTGCTGTTGCCCTTCTGACCGAACAGGACAAAGGAAGGCTCAGGTAGAACCAGTTACAACATTCATTCAACATTTCTTCTGTGGGGGGGCCGAGGCTTTGCAGTCCAACCAAGAGGACAGGTCGAGTATTGCTATGAGGAGGACCTGCACAGAAAGCAAATGTCCTGACCAATGTGCAACCATAAGTCAACTTGACATAAGGAGGAAAAGTTCAATGACACTGATCTGATTGATGATCCATGAAGCCCAGGTAATACATATGTTGACTTCCATCAGCAGCTTATGATGAAAATGAGATACTTTACACCTATCAATGTACAGATAGAGAACTCACACAGAGATCATTTGAGATTTTGTGTGGAAGAAAATGACCAAAAAAAAAAAAGTTGTAAAATTTGTCAGTTGACCAGGATATTTAAGTAGTACTTAAATAACGTGTGCACTGATGGTGTATCAGTCTGAATCACATACACAGGTGTGTATGTTTAGCTTTACTTATTTTAAATCTGTTTGAAAGGGGCACCCTTACATCAGGGGCCTAACAACTGAGACACTGAGGCAGGACTATGAGAAGAGGAGGAACAAGGCGCGGTTTGGTGTGGGCCTGCAGAGCTGGAGCACAGTTCAGTGGTGCTGCGGGGCTCCGGGTCCCTTGTCTTGAGGAGCCATGTGGTGCAGGTAGCTGCTGTCTTCGTGCCCACAGTGGTTTAAGGGCTCGCTCTTGAAAAGGGCTGGGGGTGGGGGCAGGTGGGAGACTGGGGGCACGGCCAGGTGGTGGTGAGGGTGGGGTTGGGCATGTTGGGGTGCGTTTGAGAGGTGTTGCTGGGTTGTTGGTGGGTGGGGATGATGGTGAGAAGGGGTTGAGTGGAGTTGCACGTGGGAGAATGTGTGTCCCATGGGGCCTCCGGGCGGGCTGAGGCCAAGGGGTGCCGAGGTGGTGGCTGGGGTGGCAACTGAGGGACCAGGACCAGACGAGGAGGACGAGGAGGAGAAGGTGTTGGTAAAGATTCGGACAGGCACGGGCGGGCCGCTGGTCTGCAGAACCACAGGGCTGGTGACCCGGAAACACTTCTCTTTGTGTGCTTTGAGCATGTTGGAGAAGCGGAAGCGCTGGCCGCACACCTCGCAGGGATAGGGCTTCTCCCCAGTGTGGGTGCGACGGTGGCGCTTCATGTTTGGCCGGCTGGTGAAGCTCTTCCCACAAATCTCACAGATGAAAGGCTTCTCTCCTGTACATATTCAGAAAATGAAAGAAAGAATAATTGAAGAAGATTGCTGCGACAGAGAAAATAATATGCTGCATCAGATTCAGATCCTTTCTAATCAGATGTGATGGTTACAAATGTTACAACAATGAATTGATTAAAGCTCTCCAAACTACAAAGTTAACTTTTTTTCCCTTTTATTAGTGGAGAGCAACAATCCTCTTTTAAAAATGCTAATAAGTTGCCATCTTGAATTGAGGGTCTCTGCTGTCAACCCACCCACTCCACAGGAAGCTATTACAATTCACACTTTGAGGAGAGGAGATTTGAAAGTGAACAACAGCAGCTCCGTTGGAATGCCGCTCTCATTAACCTCCCTCCACGGAGCCACTGAATGTGCCTGCTACCACCCACACAGCCATCTATTAACAGGCTGCTGAAGGGCTCTGTAAATGCCTTATTCTGGCATGTTATGTGTGAAGCTCCTCCAAACGAACTGATTATCAAAAAGGTGACAGCTAATGTGCTTGTCTTCTGTTACGGCTACATTACACTCACAAGAACTCTGTGTGCAATGAACCAAACTTTGGGAGCTTGAGTTGAACATGTGTGCTGCCTATTACAGGGCACGATCGGGTGTGTCTCCTCTTGCAGACTAAATTGGTTGCTAGCGGCAGGGAGAGAAGAGGGTAGCGTAATTATACATCACAAATAGAACCGTGAGGGCCAACGGAGAGCAGTGTGTCCACCCACGACAGGCACGGCTGGAGAAAACCAGTGAAGGACGTAGAGGCTGCACTGCTCAGTTAGGTCTTAGAAATAGCAAGGCAGCAGGGACAGAAAATCAGAGGGATGTAGTAAAGCATGTGTCTGGGTAGTCATTATAAGCCACAATATATGCAAGTTTCTTCTTTCATGTAGAACGTCCCTCTCATTACAAAAACTGGGCGAAGTCTCCCAGCTTACCACTATAATGTTCATCTTGGAAATATCCCATGTCTTTCCTTTTTTAGGGAGTGTTTGGTGACTGACTGACTGAGCCCAAGAACATTGTTGTTTAGTTTTCATCTCCAGACATTTCATTCTGACATATTTAAATTTAGTTTTTCAAGCAGCAGATTAAAAGAAGATAAAAAAAAAAATCTAATGACTTCAAAAAATGCATGCTGTTTTTTTATATAACATAGTTTAAGGGGTCATAACTTTGGACTCTGTAATTTATAGCTGTGTGATATTTCAATACTGGAAAGGAACTGTGCAGAGATGGAAGTGAAGACTGATGCCAGAAAGACGAGACGCCTGTCCCCAACATAGACAGGCTCGGCTGAGTGCCGTCTACTTTTTTTTGGCTGTTTTAGCCAGCATAGATCTCCCAACATGTTGTGAATCATTTTTCTTACGCCCTCGCTTTCTGTGATTTGCATTTTTTTTGACTGGAAAGTTGGCTGCATAACTTTAAATGTCAGTAAACAAACATAACAAGAAAAAATTTAATTTCCAAGTCCTTATATCTATACTAGTGATGGCCAGGGCGAGTACACAAAACAACTTTGGAATGTCATTTACTGGAGACTACACCCTGATAGTTCTTGGGCCAATGTAAGCTCCAATCTCTGCAACAGGAACATCTTACTGAGCAGGAACAATAGCCCGGAAAGTAAATTTAAACCTAGTGGTTAGTTGTTCTTCCAGTCACTACATGGGTGAAGTTTATAGATTTCAACAAAGTGTCACAGTTTCTGCTGCCAAAAAGGGCTTGAAAACTAGAAACTAAGTTTAAGGTTAAGGTTCTTGCTTCTAATAAAGGTTTCTGAAGAATGCCAAACCATATGAACATGAGTGAGTGAGTGGAGGCAAACCTTTTCTCACCTGTGTGTGTTTTCATGTGCTCATCAAAATACTGTTTCATGTTGAAGTCTTTGCCACACCATTGGCACATGAACTGCTTGTGTCCGATGTGAATGCTCATGTGGGAGCGCAGCTGGTACTTGTATTGGAACCGCTCGTCACAGTTCTACAGAGACAACAGAGGTATTCAGCTAACATGCATGCATACACCGGGTCAGTACAGTAGTGTGCAGACACAGAAACGTGCTGAAAATGGTTTTAACCTGAAATGTTTAACAGTCATGAAGGATGACAGATTGCCTCACAACATTTATAATTCTGTTAATTTTGAGCATTATCAAGTTATATACAGTAAGCACAAGTCATGAGATCTTGTTTACAGATACACTGCTGTCCTGTAACGTCTGGAAAGCTTTTTCCAAGTCCAGTTAGGCTGGAAAGTGAAGAGTGTTTTCCTGGATTTAACTACTGAAGTTAATTATTCAGTACATGAGGGAACCCAGCACAGGATAATTCTATACATGGCAAACATAATTCAGTTTTCTCCAGAAGTCCAGCTGTATTAAAAAGATTTCTCTTAATCCTTTAACCTGATAAAAGAAGCAGGTTTCTCATTTTTATATACACAAAATTAAAAAAAAAAAGGTTACTGTTGAAAACCAATAATAACACGATTATTTGAGTGAAAGTAACCACACTGTATGTTTGTATTATGAGGTTTTCTTGGTCTGAGATTTTCCAACAGTGAGATATTTATAATCTCAATGGCACCACCTGGCTAAATAAGTATGGGAAAAAAATCTAGCAGTTTCCATATGGCACGATAGAGTTAAGACCTACATATTATATACACCCTTAATGAGCATGTAATCACATGTTATAGCGAAGGATGACTTGAAACATTTAATTAGAGCAGCTCCACCCGTATACACATGTTCCCAATGTGCCATCCATTCAAGTAGCCGGGCATTAAAAGGCCTCGGGGTGGAAGTAAAGCACCGCAACTGTCAAATGAAATAGCCAGGACAGGGATATGATAATCCACTCTTACTAACCCTGCTGAACTGAAATAACAACGTGACAAAAGGCATTCATAAGTTGTCAGTTAAAGCCCCAAAACACTGAACATTTAGTTCTACATTTATCTTCCAGTTAATTGGTGAACACTGTATGTGTGGTTTGCTAATATTTGACATGGTCTGACTTTAGCTTCTCTATATAGCTCAAACTTCTCAAGCTCAAGCTTCAAATACAGGAGGATGTCCCCCTCCTCCCACTCTTACAGAAATCAACTGAACAGAACTGACTATTCTGAGTTGTTCACAAACCACATGGCACAGATGCTCATCTGCTAAGACTAATGACTGAAAACTACCTTGAGGCTCCTTTTGAGGCAAAAAACAAACACACACAAAAAAAAACTGTAACCTTCAGTCACTCCACTCAAAACAGCCAACCAGTCTCTCAGTACTGAACTAAGAAACAAGAAAGATGACGACATTTTGGTGAGTCTGTTATGACAAAACATATTTTAAAAAAGGACAGCGTCACCTCCAGTATGTCAACACTTACTAGGTTCAGGCATACGGTATTTGTTCAAGGGTGTTTTAAGCAGGAAAGAAAAACAACGACTGTTGGGAGAAAAAAACTCATCGTTCAACTGTGGAATTTTTTAGGCCATGTAGAAAATGTATGTCATCTGGTCAGGAACCGCTGTGGTGAAAAGGTTCATTATGCTTTCTATGTCACCTGAATGACCTCTAACAGAGCAATATATACATGCAGCAGAATGTAAAGGGAGAAAAAATGACAAGACAAACAAGCTCCAAAAATTCCTCGTACTGCAGAAAATACAGGTGGACCAGCGATAAAACAAGTACGAATTCGCAACGTGTGTGCATCTGCATATTCATGCATTCACACATACTAAATAGGCTCCACTTCAGTCTCAGTTGCCACCCCCCAGAAGAATCAGGTTTATGTTCAGGACCTCCTCTTCCATGCCTGCCTGAGCCTGTAACTTTAAACTTTGATACAATACTGGTACTGTATCAACTGTTTCAATACCACGGCAAAAACAAAACAACTAGGCACAGAATGGGATATATATTTTCTTCAAATAAATGATTTAATGAACAACCAGCACACAGTGCTTATACAGAAAAAGTCACTGAACACACTGAGTACCCGTTGCAGTGTTTCCCACAGAACGACAGTGTAACTGGAGTGGGTTTTGTATTTTATTTGCATACATTACCATATTCCACATTAAACATGGTAATAGTCCAGCAGAGAGCAAAGTGGGAGAGAAAACAGCTCTCCAGGTGCCGAGTGATGACGGAGAGCGCACAGTTAAAGCACCGCAAATAACAATCGCTCTGACAAAACACTCAGTACAGAGTGAGTCATAAGAAAAAGAGCAGGGGAGTTAATAGATAATTGGAACAGTTATAATTAGAATAAGTTCTCTTTCAAAATCAAACATCTTAAAACACAAGTGGAAAGTATTGTTCTCACAACTGCATTTCATTTCAATATTTGACTCAAAGCTTAATCATGTACTTCTGATATTACTGTGATCACTACAGAAAACTGCAGATGAATATTTAATATCGAGAGATTTACATTATCTGCTACGTGATTAGGTTATTTAAAAATGTGTAATGTGCAGTATTTTATTATGCAAATCATATTTTTGATTTCAAACAGTTATTTATCTGAACAGGGTTAAAGTCTTATTTTAACATCTGAATAAATATTTATTTCTTAGTGCGTATTTATGTCAATGTATGGATAGTTATTTATTTTGAGTTGTTAGTCGTTTGCAATAAGTTGAGTTATTAATAAATCTTTGTTGACCAGTTTATTACCGTCTCACCCTGCAGGAAACACTGCATTGTTTGCCTGGGGTTTTTTCTACGTCTCAGGTGAAGCCTCCCTGTTCTCTTGCAGTCTAGTGACCTAGTACAAGGGTATTTTGTCTGTAGTATTGCCCCTTTCAGACACAATCAATGTGAGCAAATCATAAATGGTCACTCAGGATGCTGGTGAGATACATTATGATGCTGTTGTTGGGAATTTTCTCAACTAGATCGAGATCCACTCTGGATTCAGCAGAACACAGACTGTCATGTTTAAAACAGCGACACAGTGTGCGAGTCTTACCTCACAACGGAAGGGCTTCTCTCCAGAATGCTGGAGTGAGTGAACTTTTAAAGACATGCTGCGTTTAAACGACTTCCCACATGTCTCACAGGTAAACGGCATGTCCTTAGTGTGAGCTGGGTTTGGGGGGGAAGAGAAGGATCAAAGAGAGAGAGTGAGGAAAACGATATTGAAACATCTGCATGCACCTGATCAGGTAATATCAAAGATTCCAAAAGTACAATTAAATGTAAAAGTTTAAAATTCAAAAGAAACTGAAAGTACTGTTTATTATTATTGTTATGTTTTATTGATATGAAAGCTGTGTGCTGGTGGCTGGATATTAGTGAGGCAGCACAATAGGAACTTGGGGGGGAAAAAAGGCCCACACTTACCAACCATGTGTTTACGGACGTGAGCCATAGTGTAGAACTTCTTCTCACAGATTTCACATGAGAACTTCTTCTCTGCATAGCCGTGCACAATCTTAATGTGCTCGTGCAGTGACCACAGCTTCTTAAAAGACTTGTTGCAGGAGACACACTGAAAGACATACAAGCAGAAAACAAACATTAAAGCTTGTTGGCGTTGATAAATATCAAGAGAAACAAACCCTGATGATTGTTCTTATTTGCCAAAATTGTTTAATAATACTCTAGCTCCCTCTGCTGGGGAAAGATTACAATGGGTCTAATTTCCTGAATTCCCGGTGGATGTCTTCTGATGACAGTCAATAGATAAAACAGATGCAAAATACATTTAAATTAACACCAATTCAGCTGGTTGATGCAATTCCTTATTTAATAATATAGACTACAAGACTTGTGTGATGTATTCACTTGGAGACTTTAGCTTCAAGATAAATAAATACATAAATTACAAAAAAAAATGTATTGTGCGTGTATTCAAATCTTTTAAAGTCGATATTTAGTAAAAGGCACCTCTGACAGCAATTACAGCTTTCAGTCTGCGTGATCAGTCAGTACTAACTTTGCACATTTGGACACTGTCGTTTTTTTTTCTCTCAGTTGGATTGTAGTTTAGACTGACTGGGCCACTTGACTTGCCACAGCTTCACACTGCTACCAACATATGAAATACCAGCACCATTTCATGTGATGGCCATGAGGCTTAATTTTGGGGTCATCACTTTAAAGAAACTTCCACTTTGTTTTATGTCTCCCATATGCCTATCATGTGAGCTCCCCCCCCCCACACACACCAACAGTGTCTCTCTTTTCCACTATCGTAAAACTGGTGAAGCACCAGACAAACAGTTGTGTGCACGCTGCCACCTCTGTCACGAACACTGGAGCTTCATCAGAGCTGCCACAGGCCTAGTGATTTTTTCACTTTTTAAACTCAGCCTGTTAAACACAGGATTTACATTTAACCCATTTTCAAAATAACCTCATTTTCGTCTGAGGGATATTCATTTTTGTATCCTACCCTTGATTGTTACTTTTCTGATTTGTTTTGGTGAGATCCCCCGTCTTTGCGATATAGTTTTGACAACTTGTCACACCTTTGGAGATGCAGGTGTATTGAACCTGGGGATCACCACTCAACTCATTACGTTTATTCGTAGGGGAAGAATACCAGTAATAGTTTTTTGTTTGGTCTGAGAAAAAGAGGGTGAATATTTATGCAATCCGTTGCTTTGTGTCATCATTGTATAAAAATCTTGTCACAGCCACTGTGATAAAACATGAATATATCTGAACATTAATTTTTATGGACACTGTATTAATACAAGTCACATAGGCTGTGTCAATAGTGGTTGTCAAAAGGCAAAGCCACTTCTCCTCTATAAACTAACTATGCAAATCAAGTCTGGCAAAACAGGGGGCTAAATTAAGCTATTCAAAAGGGCCTTGTGACCCTGGGGTATTCATACGCTGAATCACGTTTTTCAGTTTTAGAGAAGTGAAACTAAATTAAACCCACTTGTAGTATCATCAAAGAGAGCAGATGTCAATATATTTTTCCATTGTGTTAGCAGTACTTGTTAGTATACCTCACACTTATACCACAATTTCATTTTATCAGTTTCATAGTATAAACGGAAATACAACAGCTAAATAATAATAAAAAAATGCTACGCTTGAACAACTCATTTAAAACTAAATTGTTCTGGGCAGCTTCTATATCTATGCAGGTATGTAAAGATGTTATCAAATAATATGATGATCCCTGGAAATGAACTCCACTACAGTTCAGAATAAAATGCTATGTTTCTGTTACAGAGATAAGATATAAGCTTTACCTGGATGTTCTTCTCACAGTCAGTCTGCTGGTGTAAGGCCAGCTCACTCTCCAGGACAAACTTTTTGCCACACTTGTCACAAATCTGCATCCGCCTGTGTGTGACATTCATGTGCTTCTCTAAGTACCAGCGTGTGTTAAACACTCGAGGGCACTTTTCGCACGCCAGCATCTCTCTCTCCTCCGCCTCTGCTTTCCCTCCTGTCGTTGTGGAACCGGCAGACGATGGGGCTGACCTGGCTGACCTGCGCTTGCTCTTTGGAGGCTCCATGCGCTTCCGCCGGCCCCTGGTGGTCATTCCAGCTGTGGCAGTGCTCAGAGCCGTTCTCAAGCTTTTCCTCCGTGGCTGGCTGGGAGCTGCTGCGCTACTAGCGCCCCGACGGGCCCTCTTTGACCTTGTTCTTCGACTCTCAAGCTCATCTTCCTCGTCATCTTCCTCCTCTTCTTCATCAGGGCTGTCCTCCTCGTCGTCCTCCTCCTCCTCCTCTTCCTCCTCCTCATCTTCATCGTCTTCGTCATCATCGCTGCCAGCTCTCTCAGAGTCATCAGCCGTGGTTCCAGTTTTGTTGTCCCCCTTGGATACGTGAAGTGTCTGGTTGTTCAGGTTAACCTCGACAATGATCTGCTCACGCTTGAAGCCCCCCTCCTCGCCATCCTCCTCTTCATCCTCACCCTCTTCTTCCTCATCGTCATCATCATCTTCAGTGTCATCAGAGGTGCCGTCGTTGCCGGCCTGAGACCCCTGTGTCCCCACCGCCTGACCTGCTCCTCCCTCTCTGAAATACTGCTGATGTTGCTGTGAAGTCACATGTTGAGTTGGCAACTGACCTATGTTCTGATCCCCCATCGATGTCTTTGCTGCCATTTTATTGTCCACTAACACAGAATAAGGCTTACCACCAACCTCCCTCTTATACAGCTTGCCTGTCAAGTCCAGATCTGGATTAGGGGAGTGAAAATAAGACTGGGACACTGGCGCCCTGCGTCCTTCCTCCTGTGACATCCCGCCAAGGCTCGGGATAGAAACCTCGTCCTTGAGGCTCTTGCAGGATTTCATGAAGAGGGAGATGGGATGGAGGGATGGAGATGGTTGGAGCACAAGGCAATGGAAAATAGTAACTGCAATGGTGTCTAGGTAGAGTAGCCAACTCTACAAGGAGGGGCAGGGGATGCCACACCAATCCCCCACCCTCCTTCTACTGAAGAGACAGGAAGGAGGGGATGAGGGGACAGATAGTCAACCTGATTCAAAAAGAGCATCCATGCTGTCCAAGGTAGGAATAAATGCAGTTGGAAAGACATACAATCTGCTCCAAGTTTTGTTCCATACGCTTAAAAATCAGACTGCAAAACCAAAGGCTCAGTGTCTTTGATGCTGAACATTTGAAGCTAAATTCCTCGAGTTAATATGCGAGATGTAGGCAGCTGCCAGATTCAGTTTCTCTGAAGGCTGCTGCCCTGCAAGGTGCCAGTGTCTTCAAACCGCAGAGCACGTAAAGACGAGCTGAATGCCAGACATGGAGCTGCTGTAAGGATTTCTGTGTACTGCTTGAAGAGCCATTTACAGCGCATCACCTATGAGAGATGAGACAGAAGAAACAGAGATGAGATTAGACAGGGTGCTCTTCCGCTGCCATGTGTCAACTACAGAGTCTGAACTGAAACTACAGCCATATAGTCAGGTTTTCAGCACTAAGCGACACATTTGGCCGCAAATGTTTCAGTCTTGCGTGTAGGAGTGAAAACCACTGCCTTCACAAACGATTGCGAGTTCAATTTCAAAAGCTGAGTGTTCTAAATATTTCCAGGCCACAACTGAAACACCTCACTGGGTGCAAAGTGAACTTTTTTGTCCAATTGCCAAATTGTTGGTGAATCAAAATTTTATGAGCCACTCATTAGATTACCATTATTTATTTGGCTGGTGAGTGAAACAAATCTACCAGACACTTAAAATATGCAGGGGACACCGTCCACCAACATTTGGCCGGTTGATAATTTTGTGTCCTGCCTTACTTTAAAATATAATGCAGAGGTGGCTTGCTTTTGTCGAGTGACATACCATAATATATCTGGTTTATTTAAGAGCATATTTATAACAACAGAAGTTGTATTATGCATAAAAAAAGATGTAAAACATCTTCTTAAAACTTTTTACGAGACTTGAGAAAACCCTTTGAACACTTGTTGATAGCTTAATATGTATTGCAATGGATTATGCAAACACTATACTACTATACATAACCTACAACATGAATCTTGAATCCTAAATAAACATTTGCTGCAGTCAAAAACTTCACTTGATCGTAGCTGTGTTTCACATCTTTTCAATGTAACATCAATAGGTCAATAAAAAACGATCTCTGCAAACACACAAACCCAGACCAAACTTGATAGCAAAGCACTGATTAAACAAGATTGTGTATCTTTTTAAGCAACACACACCGACTTGCATACACACACCTCCCATTGACTGTTAGAGAGTATAGTGTAACCACAGCTCAGGAGCTTGTATTGCAAATATAACCACAGGAAACTGTATGTCAAATTTTCAATGAAGCCTAAGCAGTGCGCAGTATAAGCAACCGTTAGATCAACATGTTTATGCAAGTTCAAGATGAACACGAGGTATTAAAACAAATAAATCTTTTTTCTGCTTGCGTTTATGGTGTTTGTATGTTGTTGTTTTTTGCATCCATCTATGCTGGGGTGCTCCCGGCTGACAGTTGGTTGACCTCGAACAACCTTACACCCTACTCACCATAATGAGTGTGTGCTAGGGCGGTTTTTTCACTAGAAAACCTCCCTGAGCACGAAAGAAAAAACATTTCCTTTCTTGGAGACAGCAAACATCCTCCTTTCTGTGTCTTCACAGATGTCTTAAGCTTTTATTTCTTTGAACACACAATGCACCACCATCTACAAAGAAAACATAAACAGGCAAAGAGGAACTATACTCATATTCAAACATCCCCCAACCCGACGCATGAAGCTGCTTTTGTTTTAGTCTTTAAGTTATAGTCAAGATTAACATGAAGAGTGTTGCGACGGTGCCAGAAAAAAAGATCAAGAAAGTGGGCAAAGGAAAACATTATTAGTGTCATGATGTTTGTAGAGCAATGCAATTACAGCAAACATAATAAGCCTGATATTTCTGACAATTATTGCAATCACAATTAGTCAAAATAATCTCACTTTTTCTGCTTTCATTTGTGGTGACTTACTTTTAGAACAGTCCTCACAACTACTTTGTAACCAACTCAAATTCAAACTGAACTGAAGAGGCTTGAAGTCATAAGTCCTAAAACCGTTCTTTAGGACTAGGACTGCATTTACTTACAAACATTTTTAAACTTTGTTAACTGAATCAGGATTTTGTGTATCTCAGTACTCAATCTGAACTTTTATTATGATCAAATTGATTCTAAATTAATTTAGATAATCCCTCTTGATAAACTGTCACCTGATTTTTCTGTGCATGCTGTTGTTACCTCAGCTCACTATACTGTCATAAAAAGCAACAACTAATGCAGATATAAATACAACTAAGCTGTTTGTATTTAAATCAAACATACATAGATATATGTTCTACCAGTTTTGCAAGCACGAGTGAATGCCATTTAAATAGAATTTGACTATCCACACACATAGACACACCTGTCTTCCTGTGCACACTGTCTCTGATCTGTTCCGAGAATTGGACAGCAGCTCTGAGAGCATTAAGACCACAGGGGGAGGGTGAAGGCTCTGCACCGACAGAGCAACTCGACTCACATGGCAGTCTTAGACACAAAGCCTCATAGATTATCCTGCGTCTGGATGACAGAGGAATATAAATTGCATGAGAACCCACTGCATTAAAAACCGACTTAACATGCAATCGGCAGTTTGCACTCTGTTGTTTGGTGCTGAAACTAAGTGTCTGTGGGGCTGAAGGAGCATACGTCTAACTCTGAGATTCATGTAATTTGCTATTCAAAATTTAAAACATTAAATTAAAATTGTTGAATTAAATGCTGAAAAACGCACGTGCAAATAAAAAGGCAGCGTGTAACTCATATTGGGCAAAATTCTTCCGCCCGCTTATCATTATCATTGATGAGTCATTTCAGAGTTTCGCTCAGAGTGAAATAATGTAGTCCTTTGATGTGGGAATCAAGTCGAGCGGAGACCTCTCAATATCGCTGCTAATTAGTCTACACAATCACCTCGTCAGATCAGGAGATCAGTCCTATTGAAACGATGATCGTTTGTGACTGCCTTATTTAGTTTGGACAGCTTTCAAAGATGAACTTTGAACCCTGATCCAAAAAAAAGTACATAGATGAAAGTCTCGCTGACAGCCTATTTAAGTAATCCAGAGCATTACAGAGAGAGACTCAGCAAAACTTGCTCAGAAATCAAAGTTTATCCAACAATAACCAATCTATAGCCTTCCACAATCACACTACAGAGACAAGATGAGAAACCAAAACTTGTTTCATATAGGGTAAGCCACAAAGCCAGTCATATACCGGATAGATGCTACTGTGGCTTAAGATTTGAATGACACAGGATGGGCGCCTGACTGCAAAGGCACTGTACAACACTTAAACAAACAACATTAAACGGTGCAAGCGTTCAGCTTGGTTACAGTGAAGAAGCCGAGACCTCTGAAGCAAGTCAGATGTGTCACGTTTCCCTCTTATTATACAGCAGTGCTCCTTCAAATCCATGCTCCTTCTCAAGTCTAGACTTTAATGAGCTTTCCCTTTCACAGCTTGTAGAGGGCCGTGTGAGGGTTCACATTCCTCACTCTGTCCAAACTCATAAGACCTTAACCAGCTCACTGTGTGGTGCACTGCGGGGGTGCTCCATGCCTCTGTAGGTTTTTGGCCCTAAAGCTCATAATCGGGTCATAGAGCAGTACCTAATGTTTTTGGTCTGGGATAAATCATCTGAGGTATCATAGAAAGTGTAAGAGTATTATCTCAGCTCTCAACCCTCCCATACAAAGTTTCTTTATTCTCATAAGAGGCACTGTCAAAGCCTGACAGCAGCCCACTGATGTTCACAACAGGAGAAGATAACATGGAAACATTCAACGTGGCTCTTTTTGTTTTAATCTGATTTTCATAAAAATAAGAAAACACTGAAGCATGCTTGAAAATGCAAACTGGATCCAACAAGCTTACTTAAGCTTACAAACGAGGTTTACGGAGTGCGAAACTAACATTATGCATCATTTTGGTTAGTATGACGAGATACAGAGCAGCAGACACTTTCTAGTTTTGTAGGGCTACATCTCATGAGGGCTATGTTTGCAGCTACATGACTTTGGAGTCAACGTCGCAAAGCACAGAAAGGGTTAAAGCAAAAAGGCAACATTGTACACCAACACTGTGCAGGCCTGGACAACTTAGGCTACTTAGCAAGCTAGCAGTACTCCATAGGTACGAACCTACATACACATGACAAGCTAACTTGGCTACATTAGCTCAAGGTGCAGCCATTAGATATTATAGAGGAGTTAAGGTCGCCCGACCTCAAGAACAACCACATTACCCTGCACAAGCTCCACCGTTTAAAGGCTAGTATTCACTGACATGCACGGGCTAACAACAGATAAGGGGAGTTTTACTTTTCCAATCTAAAAACCGCCCAGATTGAGGCTAGTTAGCTCAGAGCTAGCAGCAACGTCAGATATTTAGCATTAACGTGACACTTAATGTCGATGCTGCAGCTTGAAGGGGAAAGTGTGACAGTCACCGGAGCCACATGAAACCAGACGAGGAGCCGATGTCATGCTTTGTTATCAACGTGTCTTTCTTGTCGTGCACATAGAAAGCGCCGCTTTACCTCAACAAAACCCGGACTGTTGTCCTGACAAACCCACTCAACTCGACACTGTCACAAAGTCAGAGCTAGCCCCGAGCCTCACGGACGATTCTCACCGCAGCTCCGGCCACCGGCCACCGGCTACCGGCGACCTGCCGTGAGCTTTTCACGGCAGCCGCCACGCTTGTCACAAACGTAAGTGCACGAAATGTAAGTTTTAGTACAGCAACATTTTGTTGTCGGTTTGCTGGCTTACCTCCGTCGCGAGCGACCTCCCTCCTGCGTTCGTGCAATCAGAGTTGCACAGATTCGGGGTTGCACGCGCACTTCTCTTGCTCCCGCTCCCTCTACATTCGCGGATGTGCATTTAGAAAAGACAACGCCGATGATGTTTTTGTGCAAAATGCGGGAGTTTGTGTGTTGATGTGCGTTATGGGCTGCGGTAGATACCTGCGCACCGGTGTCTTCAGCCCCCGCTACGTGGCCCGGCCAAGCTGTCGCGCGTACCACCGCCGTCCCGCGCTCATCCCAGGCATTCAGGCCGCTGTCTGGGCTTGCGCGCGGCGGCGTGTCTGGGTCTGGATTCTTTTCGTTTCCCCTCCAAACCAGACAGAGCAGCGCGCGCACACGCGCTCAGCTCAAATCCTTGATTGATGAAATAATAATGAGACCCCGAGGACCGTTTTATCCTCTCTAAGAGTAATGAAGTTATCCTATTTTAACCAGTGGAAAAAAAAAAAAACTTAATGTTTAATATCAATATACCCACTTAATCATTTGAGTTTTTAGCAAGTTGTTTTTAGGTCTGGACACATAAAGCCTCCCTGTAAACACATTTCTCCATTTGTTTGTATAACAACACACGCAAGTGACAAAATTCCACATTTTAGCAACATATTTCCCACAGAGACTAAAACATAGATCAAGTGTTCAAAATGCACAATTGATGACATGTCTAAAATGCAGTAATCCTAATCTGTTAAATTATAATTTCACTACACCACGACTGATTTAATTTTAAACTATCAAAATTAAAAATAGCCCCATCATTAGTTGCAGAGTTTACATTTCTTCCCAAATAACCAAAATATCAAAGACAAACTATTTTTATATCATAAAGGCGCAGTTGTTAAGGAAGCAACAATGAACAGTGCAACTGACTGTTTCTTATCTGGAGAATTTTTCCAAAAAGCATTTATGATACACCCTCCTGTGGTGATTATTATGATTACACTCAATAGAAAACTACACATTCACCTCTGAGGCCTTAAAAAAAACAAGTCTGACCACTGGGAGGTAGAAAGACAGTTTTATTGTTAAGGTGAGCCTTTTCTGGAGGGGTGGGGTTTAGATTTTCTCCACACAAACTGAACACACAGCGACAACTGTAAAGAATGAAGGATCATCCTCTACTATCTGACTGGCACATTCCAATTGGTTGGAGGTGCCAATATTATTCACAAAGAAATAATTTGCTAGATATTTGCCCTCTGGCAAATCAGACAAAGGAGAGACTTTCATTACAGACTTTTTATATGTAGTTACATAATTTGATGGATTTTTTCAGCACAACGGTAACAGAGTAATGGCATTCATCATTCACAATTTATCTTCTTTCTTTCAAAAGGAATCAACAGTTCTGTTAAAGTTATAATCACGCTGTTGCTTTTCACATATGCTGTGCTCTGAATCGCAGACAATGTAGCAAAGACAAATCTTTAGAGAATTTACTGCATTGTCAATTCTTTTCAAAACAAAGAACTATATATAGGTTACCCTCTACCCACTTCCTCACACATGGGTGGACTTCATAACTGTATCCAACGCAGACCTCTCACTTTGTCTCCCACCATGCTGCTATCAGCAGAGCCCAGTCCAGAGTTGGTTAGAGAAAGAGTGGGAGGAATGTGTGTGAAGTTGGGAGTCCTTTATTGAATCCTCCAACCACCCCTTCTATGGCGCTTGTGACGGATGGTGACAGCAAATGTGGGGTAGACATGAGGTGAGATGTTATCACTGGGGCAACTGCAGCAATGTGCCCTGTCCCGAGGGCAAGTAAGTGACGTTGCGGGAGCGAGACAGCTGGAAAGCAATTTCCTCAGCTGCCTCCAGCTTACGTAGCTCTACCAAACCATCGCCAGCCTCCATCAGGGAGTTGGCGATGAGCAAGGCAGCCTGTGAGTCTCCCTCTGCTGAGATGATGGCCGCCTGCTTCTGTTGCTCTGCCTTAGAGGATAAAAAGAAAGTTTAGTGAGCTGCCTTAAATCACAACCTTCCGCCATAGAGACAAATATTCTGAATTGACAATATAGGGATGACAAGGACGACTTGTGTGTCAAAAGTACCTTTTCTACAACGAAACGGGCCCTCTCAGCCTCCTGCTGAGCCACCTGCTTCATCTCTACAGCCTCTGTGAATTCCTTGCCAAAGGTCAAGTGTGTCTGAAAGAACACAAAACAATTATTTCTCCAAGGTAAAATCCAAATGAAAATATAATGTGGACATTGCTGTAAAATTTTCCAGTGGCTTCATACCAGCGAAACGTCATCCAAGATGAGGCCGAAGGTGGAGGCTCTTTCTGTAAGGTCCTCACTGACCTGCCGAGACACAAGCTCTCTCTGGGTGATGAGCTCACCAGCATCAAACCGAGCCTGTAGAAATAGAGAGACACATGCAGTGGTTTGCGGTTCAATTCATCAGCTCACTCATAACAAAAAAAACTTTGATCTGTTTATTTAGTCACTTGTCTTGGCTGATACTCACCACTACAGACTTTAAGACCTCTGTGGTGATGGATGGCAGCACCCTCTCATCATAGTCCTCACCAATACTGGTGAAGATGCGAGGCAGGTGGCTTGTGACTGGCCGGAAGAGGATACGCAATGTGATGTTTACATTCTGAAGATCTGTGGAGGGAATGATTCAAATATAATTCCTAATGCATTATAGCAGTGAAACACATTTGTTTTTCATAGATTAAACTTCATGTGCACAATATAAGTTACATTCTTAGGTAATGTTTGTAAACAAAATGGTAACTAGAGTTGTCACGATACCAAAATGAGTAACCACGATATTATACCAGACAAAGTATCAAGGTTCTGAGTATTACCACGATACTGCAGCCTTTTTATTATTATTATTTTTGTGAACTGCAATGTATTTGTACAAGTTATAAATACGTATTAATTACTAATGTTGTTTGGTGCATGATAAATATAATACTGGTGAAGTAAAAATTAGACTGAAACAAGTTGGAAACAACGAGTTTGGTTTTTTGAGCAAAATTAGTGGTGTCAGTCATAGACTTAATGTAACGCAGCAACGGACCAACCTGCTCAATGAGGCGTCTATGCATATATGTCTGTGTATATATGTCTATGGTGCCACTAACGACGACACCGCGGCAGACTCACTGCTCGGGCCTTGTGTTTGTGACTGTAAGCAGTGCGCGTGTCTGGGCTAGACAGAATTTTAGCTTGTTGTTTGTTTTGAAGCAAATTTCTATGGAAGCGGAGCTGTCTTCATGGAGTTCGTTCTTGCCGGCAGAAACACACGAACTGCCAATCAGCTAACAGATGGGCAGACCCAGCGTGTGGAAACAGCCTATCATATCCCCGGACATCACCAGTAACAGGCAAACAGCCAATCATTCAGCAGCTGTGTAGTCCGGTTGCAGTACTTGCCATGTTGGTTTGTTTACGAGGGAGTAGCATGCAGTGAGAAGCCGAGAGGAGAGCAGAGGCGGCTGCTATGTAGCGGAGACTGGCACCGGTAGTATAGTAATCCACTGTAGTACTGTCGTGTAGAATTTCTAGTATAGTAGGAACCGTTACAATTTGGCACCGCGGGGTATCGTGCAACTCTAATGGTAACATGGTAATGTTAGCAAATTTTCTCCTTATGAAAGAAATGCAGCATTTCCAGGAGGCCCTCTTCTTAGAGAACCAATACAGCCAACCAAGTTTTAGGAGACACAGACTATTCAATAGATAATTGATGTACCTTTGCTGCCTGTGATGACAGGCACGTTGCGTGGACGGGAGCGGCAGTCAAAGATGATGGGCTTCTGAACCCAGGGAATAAGGAAATGTGTCCCTTCACCAACAACGGCATCTTGTACTCCTCTGAACCGGTCAAAGATCACAGCCCGGTGCCCTGCATCAACTGTAGCAAGGACGAAAATTAGTCTCTCTGCCAAAAGTTTTACATATACACTTCTTTTTTACATTTTTTTTTTATAATTTACAACTCTACAACTGTTAAACATTATGTTGAACTTTTTTTTTTTTAATTCAAGGTTTGTATAAAAAAAGCTACAGTGATGACAACAACAAATTCAGCAGTAAGAAACAAACGCACTGCAAATACAAACACAAGCACCAAGCTGAACATGAATGTGTGCAGATGTAAATAAGTAGATAATAACACTAATAATATCAGAATGACACAATCGAAATGTTAAAATAAAAATGAACACCACTAGCCAATGATCTAAGCATTGGTCAGTTTTCAACTTTAAACTTCTGCTGCATCATATTGGAACATTTACAGATACTATACATGTACTGTCAAATTCTTAATTTGTTTTATTAGCAGATTTTTTTTCAAATGTGTCCAAGTTTTCTTCATTTACTTGAGCTTTGTCTTTATGTATCTGTTTCATTAAGATGCAGAGCATTGAGCATGCACGATAACTGTATGACATTGTAGATGTACAGTCCTGTTGTGAAGAAGTTTCTTTACATTTTAAAACGGCTGTGATAACACAATAACTCAGTGAGTCAGTTAGTAGTCTTATTGGACATTTCACGAAAGCTCAGACATCTTGAATGAGTGCTGCAGTGTTCATATCAATAACCTGGCTCAGTAAAATCAAAGTGAAATGCGCAGTACCCACCATTGAAAAGCGCTGAGTTCACCACACCTCCACCAATGGCGAGGGCCAGCCCCAACTTCCCAATGGATTCAAACAGCTTGGCCATGACAGCAAACTACTGGCAGTGAAGATGAGACAAGAAGTTAGTACAATTAGCAGACGTCACCGTGAACCATCTGGATGTCTATAGCGGGACTTGGATCAGCAGCCTGGCCTTGGCCTTGAGCTGAGAGAGATGCCAAGGCTGTGGGTGCTAGCTGGTTTAGCTCAATGGTTAGCATTAGCAGCTAGCTGAGATAATTGTCAAGCTAAGCAGACTAAACCGAGAACTACAGCCTAAGCTAAGTTTTAAAAAACTACATATACAATATTTGAGGTGCATTAAAACTACAATAAAGCGTGTCAGCCACGTCCAAACGGCACGCCGGGTCGCTGTGCGCATGTTTTCTCCCAGTGGTTGCTCGTGTGCGACTCTTGCAATATAACGTCATTAATAGATAACAAATACAAAACATATCTCCAGTTTGCGGTGTAGTTACTGCTACACAGACGTTTGACTATCCAACTAAGCATTTTCAGTGTCACTAAGCACACGCTGCGTGTCATAGCTCACCTCAGTTTCACGCTGATGTCTGTGACCTCCACCGGACACGACGTACAACACATGAAATGTCTGCGCCACAGCGCATGCGCACTGCGAGTAGCAACGTAACCTCTGATTGGACAAGCGCCGGACCTCTTCTTCTCTGGGTCGGTATTAAATGTAATGCCGCATTACTGCCACCTACTGTCTGTCTGGACCTCATGTAATGGAAGGATTAATGAATTGCTTGATTGATTCAATAAGTAAATCAAGTCTTCTGTTGTCCAGTCAGCTCTTTAAAATATTTAAATCATAACCTCTCCTTCGTACCACAGAGTACGAAAAGAAGTCATATGTTCTGTCACATGTTCACAATATTATACCTGTTATTATGTATGTTACGAAAATGTAATAACACAACTGCAATAGAAGATATTTTGATTAAGTAAATAAGAGATATATTTGATCTTGTGTTGTTAAATTGTTCTCTCTGGTGCGCTGACCTTAGCCATATTACATACATTCTGTATTTAAAATGTAAAGATGGATCAAATAAACTATTCTCAATCGGTTTCTTTGGTATTGTTATAGCCATTATTTTAGTAGATCTTTAATTTTGAGATACAAAAATACTCTATTACAAGTAAAGGTTATAAAAGTAAAACTTACACTATAAAAGCTTCTGCAGAAAAATGCCCTCGATAACTGATACATAATTCTATATGACATGATTAGATTGTTATTGTTGTTGTTGATTTATTTAGATTATTGTAACTGATTGAAGTTGAGCTAGTTTTAACTAGGCCTAATCTAGGCATACAGTTATTCAGGTCGTTTGATTCAGTGGTTTCAAATTCAGGGGTCTTGTGAAATGATTACAAGGAAAAAAGTAAAAAAAAATTTTTTTAACAATATTGTATTTATTCTTGCTTTGTTGTGAGGATAAATATTCAACTCAAATATATCTGAAACACGAGGAACACAAAGCAGACACTACTTCTATTATCATATTATAATAATTTATCACTATAATTTGGGTATATGTAGATTATGTATGTGTAAATACAGAATTACACTTGTTCTACACAACAGCGTGGCACTTGGTCGCCCCCTCGCGCGGATATGACAAATCACACAATGGTTAGCAGTTTCACTTTTCTTCCATTACTTGAAAAAGTGTGACGGTCTTTGAAAGATAGCGAGCAACCGCCGCGAAACCTTTTTCTAAGGTCAGTAATCACTACGTCTCTTCAAAGATATCGAAGATATTTGGTGACAGATTGTAACAGCGTCAGGCTCAAACTGAAGATCCGTCGATAGCGCGTTGAGGAGATTGTCAGTTTAGATTTGTCCGATCACTTCCTTGACGCTCAGCCCTGCAATGTGTCTCTCCTTCGCGTCTACATTGTAGTTTCTGACATCCTGTAGCAGTAAACACTCAAAATTTGACGCATATTTTGCAGGATTGCTGCATATTAGAGCACACGCGTTTAGAATTCAACAAAATCGATAGACTTACAGTAAAATATCTATTGCGAGAGTAAGAAGCAACATGTAGTTAATAAAGAAATGCAGCTAGAGGAGCAGTTTATTATTCGCAGATTAGTTTCCAACAGCAGCAGCAGCAAATTGAAAGTGGGGAAGAGGAGGAAGAAGAAGGGGCGTTAACCTCACAACATCTGTCACAATCTGCACATTTTTATTCAGCATTTTTACATTTATATCTATATTGCATGAGGGGATTTGAACTGAAAGAGGGCAACACGTTTTCTTCAACAATACAGAGCAAAAAAACCCAATAGTCATGGATTTAAGATTAGTTGCCACAGCAACTAACTAATTATCTAAGCCTGTCAGTGTTTGAGAGGAATTTAAGACTGATAGATTTGAGATTGCTATTTATTTTATTGTTATTGTTATTATTAGTTGAAATAGGATTTTAGCAAAAGAGGCTTGGTGATGGCACTTTAAATGGAGGTTTTTTGAGTAGTGTGGATGTAATGTCACAGTAACCCCCAATAGAGGGTGTTATATTATCAAATATGTCTCTCCTTTTATTTGAAAGGGTGGGGTCTGTGCATGGTTTTCTGATACTTACATTAACAGCATGATGAAGAGGTGTCCTGTTTTAGCTTTTAACTCATCATGCTGTCGATGCTCATACTCACTGTTTGTGTAGAATCATGACATCTTTGTGTCAAAGTATCACCGTTCTTTTCTCCGCATCACTGATTGTGTTTCTCCCAGCAGATGGCAGAGCCGGGCAGGACTGTGAGAGTGAGTGGTCTGCCCACAGACATTGTGGATGAAAAGCTAAAAGATAAGCTATTTATTCACTTCCTGAGATCCAGGAATGGTGGAGGAGATATAGACTCTGTCATCATTGACAAGGCCAACACGCCCGTCTCTGCCCTCATCACCTTTGAGGACAGTAGAGGTCAGTAGGGTCAGGATGTGTGCATGTCTGTGCATATGAAAAATTACTGTCATTAATTTTCACTAATTTGCAAAGTATTAGTAACGTATTACACTATGTCAGCTGTCACCAGTGATTTAGACTGAGCTGGAATGCCGACATGGAAGTCAGTGGAGTAGCCAATGGTATAAGAGCTTAGTCAGGATGCTTGACAGACTGAGACTGATTTCCCTTTGGTGACCCCTCTCACACAGTGGCACAGAGAGTTATTCAACACAGCCGGCACGTTCTGGAAGTGGATACGAAAAAGTATGAAGTCATAGTAACTGAGCACCGTGAAACCCTAGACCCAGACAAGGTACATTTGTCTAGAATGTTCAGAAATATGACAACAAATGCTGAATATACAGTAAAATTCACAAATGTCTCTCTTCTTCTGCCATCATAGGTCATCCTAAAGTTATCAGCTACTGTCGACTGCAGCGAACTTCCCGGAGGAGCACTGACATTGACAAGCCTTTATAAGAGCCACCCTGACATCCAGATTTACTACGATGCTACTGTAGAATTGTACATATTGCATGGCACCTATTCAAAAGTCCAAGATGCCTTGGCACAACTACTTAGCGATCCTGGAGGCCCACAATCAGCAGAAGACTCAGGCCAACCTGCCGCCACTGGCTCCACGTCTGTTCAGATAGCACAGGAGCCACATACTCAAGAGTCAGAAGATCAGATCAGGAATTCTAATCAGCAAAGAGAACAAAGAGAGAAAGTTTACACTGGCAGACCCTCAGATGAGTACAACTCACACAGAGACCTGACACCTGGTGGTTTTGGCTGGGAAGATACTAGCCAGCCAGAGGGTGCAGCTCTGCAGGTTCCTGAGCAACCTACCACATCAGAGGAGGACTTCTTACTAATTGTGGATGCAGACATGTTCCAGTATCTGCAGAAACACTGTCAAAAGGAATACCAGCATATCCTTAGTCAGTATGGTGTTGATGTGGTGGATATGACAAATCAGGGGTTGACTACTCTGTTTTTGCAGGTTGCAAAAGGTGTTGGGGAGGATGACCAAGATCAGGAGTGCCTGAAGTTAGCAAGAAAGGCAATAAGTAGACTTTACCAAGAAAATGAGACCAAGGTTCGCAGAGCTCAGCTCCCTAAGAATATTCTTTCCCCCAGGCGGGGACTGCAGAGAGCGATGGAGAACTTAAGTGTCAGATTTCCCAAGCTTCTTTTGAACACAGATGACCAAAATATTTACATTATTGGAAGCATTAGTGACGTGTCTGAGGCCAAGCTTTTTCTCCTGGACCACAGTGAAGTGAGGGGAAAAAAAGACGATGTGGCCAGTCTTCTTAGATATCCTTCATATGATTCAGGTTCATCAACTCATGCTGCTGAGCAGAGAGTCCAGCTGACCAGATCCTTCACTGTAGATTCTGTGGATGATAGGATAGATCAGCTGAGGTCAGAGGAGGATGAAAGAAGGGCTGAAGGAGCCAGAAGGTATAAACTTGCTGCTCGGTTTAAAGAATCAGGACTGCCTGCATTAGGCAGTCGGCCAACTGACTTCAGCTTACGAGGAGGAGGGCTCTCATCTCCCAGTAGACAGACACGCCTTGGGCCAATGTTAGGCCATGATGTACTGTCAGAAACAGCAGATACTGCTGGTGAAAGTGTCCCCAGAGCATTAGCCCAAAACACTGGAGGGGACATCTTGTTTAAGAGTGGAGATGCTTTGCCTTCAACCACTTCTATGCAGAATAAAACCTCCTTGACCTCGCATTTAACTGATGCTCGACCCAAGAGTTTAACATCCCCCCTCAGCACAACCCAGTCCAGTTTGTCAGGAAGTACTCCACTTCCACCTGCTGGGTCTGGATCCACCTTGAAGCGAGCTAGTAGTTTCTCAGGAACGCCTCAGAGGAAAGCCCACATTTTAGGCCAGAAGAGTCAAGATGACTCCAGCAAGTCCACAGTCAGAGCCAGGCCCCGGTCATCTAGCTTCAGTAACCAAAGGGACAAGCATGAAGTCTATAAAGCAGAGATTAAAGTTTCTTTTGTGATGTGGCAGCACATAAAAGAAGCCTACAGTGTCCGAGTTGATGACTTGACTTCTGACGTCCAGATGAAGGAGATCCACTCAGAGGGTAGTGGTGACATGACTGTTATCTTAAGAGGAGCAAACTCATCCAAAGTGAGTGCGAGTCGGCTAGGTTTACAGAAGCTGGTTGATTCAGTTAATGCGGACTTTACTGTACACAACCTGCGCTTGTCAGAGCTGGGTATCACTGACACAGCAGATGAAAACTTACAGGATTGTTGTGACGAGGTGCGTAGCCAGTTTAAGAAGGTTACCATCCGGATTTTAAAGAAGAGTTTGTTCATTCTCGGCCCAAAGCATTTGTGTTCTCAGGTAGCTGCCTCACTTCGGGAGGTATTTTCTGGAGATTTATCCCAAATACCTGAACAACAGGGCTTCTCTACCCGCTCTACCTCCTCTACATTTGTACAAACAAATGAGGACCAAAGTACTAGTCTGCACAGTAGTCCTCAGGTGATGCTAGAGAGCCAAACAGGCAAAACTGATGGGACTGATGGTAACCTAGAAATAAGAACAAACCACAGAGATGACATCCGAGAGACGGAGCTGGTGAATGGATCTATTAGCCAGCCATTAGTGAAGAAAGACCCTGTCATTAAGGAGAAAGTGAAAATTGTAGATATGGTGGAGATGGATGGACAGAAGACTGAGACGTTTGTCAACCACTCAACATCAGGAAATGATAAAAATACAAGACATGTAAATGGTGCCGGGCCAACAACAGCTGGTACTGATAAAGACATGGCCCGTCAAACAAAAGAGAGAGCCATGTTTTCTACCCAAGAGGACAGAATGCAGCAAAGACAAACACTGATCCAGGACACGCCAGAGGAATCCAGGTCAGGTCTTGGAGGCCAAGGGTGCATCTGTGTGTGTGGGAAGAGTGAGAAGCAGATGACAAGAACTAAGTGCGGGGCTACCTTCTGCACAACGTGCCAGGACACTGTACATATCCACTGCAGAGTTTGCCATGAGACAGAGTCAACACCACAAGGGATCCAGGGCAAAATGAAGAACTCTGTACTTGACATGAGCGTACCAGGTCATAAAGGCTCTACTATCAAGATCACCTATAAAATTTCTAATGGTATCCAAGAGGTGAGGGGCTAAATTTAACTAACTGTTGACAAATGATATGGACAGAACAATGACTACTCGATTGCTGTCTATGGTGTTTCAGTGGGTCATCAATATGTTTTTCTAAGGTTTACTTGATATGACTTTAGAGAAAATGGTATTATTTCATGTAAGGTAGTTATTACAACATTTTTTCAGATTAACGTACTTATAATTTATAGAATACTGCAAAACGTACACTGGTGTTGTACAGGAAGTTACTGTTATTTTCCACTATGTTGAGGAACCATCAGGCAGCATGTTTGTTTCCTGTCAAATCTGGACTGCTGTTATAAATTCATATCCTCTATGCAGTGTGCCCTAACATGTTGTTGTATCACATAAAGCTTTAATGATGAGACTTAGGCTTTAGTTTATGATTTTTTTAAATGACTGTGGTCTTTGCTTTCTGTTTTACCAGGAGGGTCATCCTTCCCCGGGAAAACCATTTAAAGGTGGGGTGTTTGAAGCTTTCCTTCCTGACTGCGAGAAGTCAAGGAAGCTGCTGCCCAGGCTAGAGAAAGCGTTCAAGCAGGGACTCACCTTCACAGTGATGGACAGAGAGACAGTGGCCAGGGTCACCTGGGACTGCATCCCTCACAAGACGAGTCTATATGGAGGCAAATCAGGGTGAGTGAGGCCAGTGGGGATGTCCAACAGAGCTGTAAAATTAAATGTAATCCATGTATCTGAGTTGAACAGTCTTATTTTTGTCTCTCAGGAACGGTTACCCAGATTCTACTTACTTGAATCGCCTGTCAGAGGTGTTGACCTCCCATGGGATTGAGGAGTCACCAGTCAAGTCTTAAGAAAAAGCAATCTGAGGAGTTCTGTTGTATTTTCTTTATATTTTTGATTAGAGCCCATTGCACTTTGTATTATGTATTTTTTTGTATTATGATTTGTATATGGTACCAGGTCCAAATTCATGCTGGCTGATGATGTATATAGCAATTAAAACATGTAGAAATTTTAAGATAAATTCACAATGTGTGTAAATGACAAATGTGCATTTTCCACGCTTTCAGCTTTATTAAGTATAAAATGCATACTATTCTGCATTGTGTATAATACCTTGTAGATTTTTTTGTACATTTTTACCATCCGATGTCATTCCAAGATTCATGTAGTAAAGTAAAACATAAAGTAAAACAAATAAAAATGAATGTCATGTAAAATGAATGACTTTGTAAAAATCTATCTTGAGATAATTTCATAATGCGCACAGAAATAAAAAAGCACATCTCCTGACATTTTGTTATGCTTTTTTTATTAGTCCTGGAAAACATGTAAGGCATATGGTAACATTACACACTGAAGCGTTACAAGCTCTAGAGGCCATGTGAACAACATGGCACCACGGAGTAAACCCAGAGTCAAGCACAGAAGCAGCATCAATTCAAAGGGTTTAAAAAACAAAGTCGAGACGAGAAGAGTGTTTGCAACCAGGAAAAAAAAGACAACACAAGGAAGGACAGAGTAGAGAACTAGCTTAGAAATCAACCTGTTGGGTATGCCTTGTAGAAAATTACCAGTGGTGACTGAACACTAGCAGGAGGTGTGTAGTGAGTTTCTGAAGCATTCCCAGAGATAGGTTAAGGTGTATCATGAATGTACCAGCTGGCCACGACAGTGCCCATGCTGACGGTGAGGACTGGGAGTCAGGTGGCACAAGGGGGCAGTGGATTGGCTTCAGTTGGCAACTTGACACGACTGGAAGGGCATTTTCCTCCCTCACACCACACCACTACATGACTACTAAACTACTGTGGAAAGAGAATGTGAGCTGTACATAAACACATGCCTTTTTTTCTGGTCAACTACACATGCATCCTAGTACTGTACACGACAAGCCCAGCCAGGTTGTACTTCCATAGCATCTCTGCAATGTTTTTGTGATGTCGTCACATTGCAATACCTTCAAAATGAATGCTAAGGAAACAAAAGCTGCAGGCAGATGTGGTTGTTTGGGTTCTCAGTGTGGATGGGTGAGCTCTGAATTATTTGGAAATAACTCAATGTCAGAGCCTCTTCTTTTGACTCGGAATACTAAAGCTTACATCAAACATGAATGTGTGAAGGAAAGTCGGTGTGACAGTTGGTGCAGTGAACTCAGTGAAACACAGTGAAACAGAATGATGCTGTGTGTGTTAGTAAATGCAAAATTAAGTGGCTTCTTACATGAAGAATTCTGCTGTTTGGAATGACCTGAGAAACCATATAAAACAGAAAGAAATTCACCTCAAAGCTAAATGGTGGGCGTCTGTGAGGAACTTCAGCTATACAAGACAAGACAGACAGAAGAGTAGCTATTGGAAATACTACACTCATTGTCTTAGTGCATTTTTCAGACTTAAAACTACGAGTGTTAATCAGTAATATCAAATCTAAAACTGCAAATGTTCAGATTTTTTTTTGTTTATTTTACTTTGAAACACTGTTTTTCTCCTGTGCATCTCTGAGTTGCTAAGTACTCTTGCATAAGTGTCTGGAATGACTGGGAAACCACTTCAAGATGACATACACTGCAGCTTCACCATGGTGGAAGTGCTCTCAGGCATCAGGCCACCCGCCCAACTGATTGAGTTCATCTCAAAGGCATCTTAGCTCAAAAGAAGCGAGGGGAAAATGTTGAAAGAAAACGATTATAATCTGTTTTCCACATGCTGGTGCATTCATGCAATTTCAAATTCCAGATGTCAAAGTAATGTTTTATTTGCTATGAATGTGCATGGAGAGAGAAAGGGGTGATATAAAGAGGCGTTTTTGGCTGGCTGCTGCTGGACTGCGACTGTTGCACTGGCCAAGAGGCTCTGCGGATGCAGCACAGGAAAAGAGGAACGTCTCTAATAATCCTTGAGTGAACTGAGATCAGTTGTAAAGCGGAAATGTTGTGTCTGGGGCAGACCGAGGCTGAGCTATGATCAGCCAATAAGCTGGGGTTTTGTGCAGCTGTGTTACACTATTGGCATCCTTGCACAGCTGTGTGAAAACATCTGCTCCCTCACTTGCTATACAAGCCGTTTGGAAACAAACTGTAAGAAATAAAAATCCGTAGAGAGGAATACCATGGAGCTTTGGATTTGGAGGAATTTTGCAAATTTCTGTGAATCTATATGTCTTTTGGTGGAGTTTTGAACCTTAAATGCACCACCTTCAGTTCCTTTTCACTGTGATACTAATATTATGGTTGTAAACACTTGGGAGGAATCAACCTGTTGTGGTCGACGCAATGTGAGAGCTAGTGAAACACAGTGAAAAGGATAGAAATACAGAGGGAGGCGCCTCGGACTGAGGTAAGCTGTGTGCAAGGAGAGAGGCACAGTGCAGGCCTACGCTTGAGCAAGACTACAACCAATCGAGAACTACAAATTGTGTTAAACTTTTTTGTAAACTGCAGCAAAAATTCTGTCAGCACCCATGAGCATTTTGGGATACAAATCTGTCACACTATGATGACTCTTTTGCACTTTCATTTTTTCTTCAAGGTTGATGGAAATGCATCCAAAACCAGAATTTTCTTCATATTTTTATGCACTGTTAATATTCAAAGCATTGACAGAGGAACATACATACAATTTGGCACACATGGTTCGGACCAACAGAAAGACTTTATCACATTTAAAAGGAGTGCAGGTTGGCAGGTCCCCACATAAAGAGTATGAGCTTTGAACTTTAAACCCTTGGATAACAAAACAAACAAACAAACTGAAATGTAAAGGTAAATTAAAATAACATATTAAGTAAAACATCCTTTTTTTCTTTTTTTTTTTCTTTTTTACTGAAGCGTTTGTTTCTCACATGGCACTCGGAACAGAAGCACCGTCCACAGGTTCACAAAGGGAGCCCAGCAGATTAGAACAGAACACTAACCAGAGGCTGACAGGACACAGTCACTCCCCACACCAGCGTGGCGGTCGCACTCCAGCCGAGTCCACTCCGCCCTGCTCCACATTTTACTTCCCACAGTCAAGGATGGATGAATGCTTTGATTTTAGCTGCCACCCAAGAGAAGTTGGCCCAGGCAGGGACTGGCAAGCTTAAAATGAGGAGACCTTTACATGAGTGTGTGTTTCTATGTGTGTCTGTGTGTGTGCGCCACCTGTGCTTTCATTGAGCTTCAGCAGATACACTGGGAGTGGATGATGGGAAACAGGCTTGCAAACCTGGAGCAGAATCAAAGCCTGCGTGGGACTGGAGTGCGACTGCCATGCTTGTAAGTGCATTAAGATCAGCGAGCAGAGTGCAAAATACTAATACCAACTGTCCTCATAACACAGGCCTCTTATCAGACAGGAGAGATAGAGTGAGAAGGGAGGGAGCTACATAATACTGTAGCAGAGTAGTGTGAAGGGGGAATTGTGGCAGGGGAAGGATTGGTACTTTTAAAACCTGACAAACGACCTGAGGACACACACATCTTCACACACAATGGCACACCACACACAGCACATGAGGGAGGCCACTCATGCTAACACAACAACTTTTTTTTTTTCTCTTTTTTTTTTAAAAACATTTTGTTTTTCGTTTTTTACAAAGTCACTAGTCACCATCTGAGTCTCAACACCGAGGCCGGGCTCACAGACAGGCAGGTGGGTGGGTGGGCATGAAGACAGGTAGATAAATGTCTAAGGTTTAAAGTTGATAGCCTCCTATATGAAAGATTTAGAGTCCACCCAGTGGGATTTGTGATGAAATACTAAGGATTATACTTGAATGGCATTACACCAGTGAGCAAAATTCATACTGGCCTTCAGGGGGAGCGGTGCACTGTTGTTGGCCAGCATACTCTTAATTGCACACATTGTCACAGCCTGATTTTTTTTTTTGGTGGGTTTGAGCAAACTACCTTTTCATTTTATCATCTGAAATCCTTAATACATTTTACACCTGTTGGAATACTGGTCGACAGCACCGACTGTTGACAAATGTAGAGTTAGGGAGGCAGAAAAAAAGAGACACAGGGAAAAGGAGTCAGAGAAACAGACCACTGTGCCTTCTCTGACGAGCCTGACGCCTGTTGCTATGCCGACCATAGAGAGGGAAATGGAAAGAGGAGGGAGAGAGAGAGAGAGAGAGAGAGAGAGAGGAGTAGAGAGAGAAGCAGGGGAGGCGAAGTATGGACGCCAGCTTGAATTGAATTCTCCTCTCTCAGGTCAGGGTGATCGACAGGCCAGCGGTCGCCGTGAAAGGAGCAGAATGCCATGGAATGCCTCGAGGAGGATCAGGGAGGAAGAAAGCCTGATCCTGAGGGAAAAGAACTGGTATTCACCTTCTTAACTTGCTCATTTCAGACGCTTCACTGTCTCAGCATGACAGTGCCTCTTTCATCACATTCAGAGTGTGTATGTTTGTGTGTGTGTGTGTGTCTGAGTGTGTGTTTGTGGCCTGTTTGAACAGAAACAAATTCTCTCTTAATTGGCACTGCGCACTTCTTGCCAACAGTTGGTCAGCTAGAAAAATCTGTAACTAAGGAGGAGGAAGCTGAGCAATGATTTCTGCCTCCCTATTCAACACTGCACAGAAAGGCTCATTATGGGGGGAAATTCATATTCAGGAAAGTGGTAAACTACAGTCACTATATTAACTAATTTGGTGGGAACACAGGCGTTACGGAGTTGTTTCCCTCACCACTGACGAAGGCTGATACAAGTTAAGGCCACGTTAATGATAACTAATATAAGGCCTTGTAGCATTAATACCATTGTCTGTGCCGTTAAACATTGCGATCGAAGCCATGATTCAAATATCTCCAGGGGAGGCGGTGTGCATCAGCCAATCACAGGCATCTCTGACTCATCCTCAGTGACATAACTCAGCGTTGGACACTAAGAGAGCAATGTGTGGGTGGGTGTGGTTCTCCGTTTATCTGCCTGTCTTTTGTGCCTGTCTGTGGGTCCGGCCTGTGGATGGGGTGGTGGTGGTGTGGGAGTGTGGGGTGGGGCGTGGGGGGGGGGGACTCAGCCAACAGATGAGGGGTGGGGGTGGGGGAGTGGGAGGGGGAGGAGGTGGCAGGTGAAGTCAAAGCAGAACAATTTAGCACAGTGGGAGTTGAGGTGTGGAGAGGCATGGGGGTTGAGGGTGAGGCCGGAGAGCGAGCAGGAATTAAGGTTGTCAAGGAAACAGTAAATTGCCCCAGGCCTGGACCGTACCCACAATCCTCCATGGCTCTCTTGTCTCTCATTGTCATTCCCAATAGGAAATGGGGTCGCGTGTTGCGGGTGTTTTCTTGAGGGACAAGTGTGGATCTTACAAGGTATTACGAGTGATTGAAAATTTCGTTACAGATAAAGGTAAGAAAATGTGACGGAGGTGGGGTGGGTGGAGTCAGGCCTGAGTAATCACTGCCATTGAGGACTCTAGAGGGTGAAGCGGAGGGGAGGTGGAAGAGACAAAAGATCAGCAGTGGTGAGATAATATTGTAATCTACCCTCCTAACTCCTTCCCATGCTTGCTTACCCTCCACCACCACCCTCTCACCCCATCCATCTCCACCCCAACACCCCACCCTTTCACCCCACCATGCCACACCACACCCCCTGCTCCCAGGACACAAACTCCCTGCTGGTCTGCTTGACTATCCATCCCTCCCTCTCACTTCTCCTCCTTTTTGACCTCTTCCTTCTTCTCCTCCTCCTTCTTCTCCTCCTTCTTGGGCTCCTCTTTCTTCTTGTCATCCTTCTTCTCCTCCTTCTTGCCATCGTCCTTCTTCTTGTCATCCTTCTTCTTGTCGTCCTTCTTCTTGTCGTCCTTCTTGTCCTCCTTCTTGGGCTCCTCCTTCTTCTCCTCCTCTGGCATTGGCTCTGTGGTGAGGATCACTTTGCCGATGTTGTTCCTCTCCTGCATCTTTCTCATTGCATCGCCCACCTGGAGGAGAGATGTAAGGAGAAAGGAAGATATATAAGGCAAAAGAGGACAAGGAAGATTTCTAAATACACCTGTCATTGAGAAAAATCTATCGAGGGTACGCAGTTGTAGCCAGCTTCTTTTCCACCAACACATATGTGCAGCAATACGGGCTTCCTCGCATTCTGTGCCTCTGATCTTCTGTTTTGATACTACGGACAAAAAAACAAATTTTACAGGTTTATGCGCCTCAAACATCACTTTAATAAGCAGTATATGAGAACTATATTTGTTTCAATGAGACTTAAATAATCTTTGAGGGGAAATGAAACCCTTGCAGCTGCAAAAAGCAAAGAAAAAAATAGAATAACAGAAGGATAATAAAATAAATGAGGGGAATAACGTACTGCAAATAGATACATTATAAATATAATGAACTGTTTATGGTTATAAGTTAACGAGAAATACAGCGAGGCCTTGTTTTTCTTTTCTTTTTTTTGCATAGGTTTATCTAATATCAATGCTACTAAACAACTCATTTATTTTAATCAGAAAATGATATGTTCTCTTTATTAAAATGTGTTCACTGTCATCCACTTTAAGTTAAGGACAGGAATGAAGAGGGGATGAGTCAGATTTCCTGGAATTAAAAGATGAGTCAGTGAGTTTGTTGTTGAGACCTTGGTTCGATCCTCCTCTTGTTCAGGTGTCAATTGTAGTCGATTTTAATGTGAATTCTTATAGATAGATACTTTATTGTCCTTTACAGGAAATTTGTTTCCGCAGCCTGTACGTGCCCTTCATAGATGCTTTAGCAGACAGGAGTTTACACTAACTCCTGTCTGCTATTGGCTAAACTGATGATTGCATTATGCACAGAACAAGAACTCTGCCCGCTGTACACTGACATTTCTTTCAGATGGGATATCTGTCCTTTAAATGTGCTTGTTCGTCACAGGTTAATCCCCATCACATAGCATTTATCGGGTTAAAACTGTGGTAAAGAAGACTCTGGTTGACAGCTAATCAGCCAAACCCCCATCAAATGATGGATCGAGCAACTTGGCCCCGCTGACTGTCAATCAAAACGACAAGAGCAGAATCCCAGCCAGACCAACCCCACCCTCCTCTTGACCACCGGGCTCTGTCCACTGTCTGTTCCTGCCTCCATCTCTTCCCCCTCCCGCCTTCCTCCAATCCCCCTCGTCGTGCAAGGCAGGCAGACCACCTAACGACCAATGCCACGGCAACAGGGCCATCTCCTAGCAACGTAAAGCCTGGCTGAAACGTGGCCCTGGCGACTCAGACACATGGGAAAGAAGGGGGAGTGTGGGAGTTCGAAGTGGAGGGAGGGGCGGGGGGGGGGGGGGGGGGGGGGGGGTGGGGGGGCGGAGGGGGGTGGGGGGGGGGGGGGGACGAAGGGAGCAACTGGTGTCCTTCAGATGAGGAACACGCCTCTGTGAAACTGAAGGGGAGGGAGGGCTGAGTCCGGGAATTATAAGAATCATCTTCAAAGTGAATGAAAGTCACAGCGAGAGCGTCTGAGGCTCTTTTGATGACTCCACCCACTTCCACCCTTCACTCTCTAAGATCTGTCAAGCTCTCTGGCTCCCAGGCATCTCGGACTGGAGTGTGCTATTTGTGGCTGCAGACATGACCATTATTCTCTTGGGTAGCAGCGCAGATGTAGATAACGAACCAAGACAAATCACAAGAGGGATGGATAATGCTAATTTTTCAAATATTGAAGAGAATGTTTATTGATTATTGGAGCAGAAAAAAACAAAGAGTGACAATAGAGGTAGGGATGTGATGGAGAGGGTTAGGGCGTGGCATCTGTGCTCAGCTTGTAATCGATCATTTATCTGATTTATCACCCAACAGCTTTTTGTCTTCGCAGACATACACTGGAAACTTTACATACACAACCTCTTCAGAGACAGATATACCATATCTTCTGTTTTTTTCCGTGCTCCTTCTATGTCTTTTTTCTCATACATCAGGGCCCCTCCCTAAGACAGACGCACACACTGACTAAAGGATGTCACCATAGCAACAAGAGAGAAAAAGCAAAAAAAGATGCACTGTGAGGAGGGAGAAGGAGAAAATACAGCGAGATGAAGAGAGACAGAGAGGGAGTCAATAACCTAAAGACAGTGAGAAAGAGTCTGATATAAAGAGCAGACAGATGGAGAGGCAGAGAAAGAGCGTCAGATGGCGGAGAAAGACAGCGGGTCATTCTCTCTGGCCACAGTCACACAGGCCAAAATACTGACCATCTCCGACTTCGACAACAGAAGATGTCAGCCTCTCTCTTTCTCCCTGTGTTTTTCACACACTCGCTATTCATATCTGCTAGCAGTGTTAATTTTGTCAGCAACAATCTGACTCTGTCTGGCCGAGTGAGTTATCCTCGAGGAGACACAGTGTGTGTCTTGTGGACAAACTTTGCCTGTCGAATGTTGAGTCTCACTGAATGTGAGCCACACCCAGCAGATCCTGCAGATCCCACTGCAAAACCTGTGCACTCAAAACCCACCTGGCATTCACATGTATTCTGCGTGACTGGGTTCTATGCACATGGCCTAAAAATCAACGTAACTCAGGTGTAAATGCACCATGTCACAATGAATCATCTGGACATTCAGATTGAGGTGCACAGGGATGCTTTTAGTCACACTAACAACCAGGCATGAATGGATCTGACATACACATCCACATACAAAGGCAGTTTACTGGAAATATATTTAGAAGAGTATAGATTTAACCTAAGAAGACATAAATATACAAGAAACAGCAGTTCAAATAGTCAAATGTGGGTTGAAATAATGTTATTTTATGTTATTTGTATTATGATAGAAATATATATTGTGATATATCAAATTTACTGGATATTAAATAAATCAAATACAGAATGTTATCAGTCCACGCACAAGAAACATGTCAGATCCAGGTGTAAAGGAAGCCACAGCTAGACACAAACCTGCTCAAGGTGCCAAGTGGAGTCAATGCGGGGCTTGATCTTGCCCTCCTTATAGAGATCCATGATGGTGTTCATGGCCTGGGTGATGAGCTCCATCTCCCCGTCCAGGTAGCCCAGGTGGAAGCCGCACACAGACTTGTTTCCCTGGATGAGGCTGAGCGTGTGGATGGAGAACTGATGGTACCAGTTCTTCGCCACAGCGAGCAGGTTCTTCTTTTGGCCTGCTAGCATGTTAGCCGCACCTGACAGAGAAGGAGGGTGAAACGACAGTGTGTGTTTTTTTTTGTCTATTCTCGGGTACATTTCTCAATCCCTGTGTATAATTGATTTACTGTTGATTTAAAAGTCTGGTACATTTTCTATCTAATTATCGGCCCCCACTTTGCCCTTGTTCCTCTTTTGCTGTGACTGTATCAACTCTGCCCTCACCTGATCATCAACTTCTCTCTTTTAGTGATGAAAAAAAAAAAGAAAAAACTTAAGGTCATTTATCGGGAATAAATGTCAAACATTTGTTGGCTCCTACTTCTCATATTTGAGGGTTTGCCATTTCCTCTGTTTTATGTAATCAAAATTGAATATCTCTGGATATTTATTAGTTGGAAAAAACAAGTAATTTGAAGACATCATCTTGGGTTTTGGCGGTGTTGTCATACTTTATGGGCCAAACTTTTATTGAAAAAATATTAGAGACTGATTAATCATTTGGCAACATGTCAAATCAGTCAGATGCCTCTACTTATGAGTTCTGGTATATATCTTTGCTTCACTTCTCTTTCTCTGTATAGTCACACTCTTACCTACGCCTTCCACCCTGAAAACCTTTTTAGCACTTCAGCTCTCACTGTCACCACATCCCCTTCCTATCCCCTCCTTCTGTGTTCACACTCCCTCCTTTGCTCTCCCTGTTTCTGTCTCTCTCTCTCTCTCACTCTCTCTCTCTAGGGAAATTGGGGACACAAAGCATGCTCTGAGAGAAGAGAGGGACCAAGCCTGCTACATTCAGACACATTCCAGGTTTCGTGTGGATAAAACGCCCATTGTTCCACCATGCATTTTTCTGATAAGCTGGAAGAGGAGCAGCCAGCACCAAGGGACCGGGAGGGTGGGGTTGGGCTAGGGGGGGGTTCTGTAGGGGTGAGAGAGGGTGAATGGGCGAGGGTGGGGGGCACCATGCTGGGTAGTGGGTTTTTGTACAGCATGCAAAGGCAAGGCCCTGTTCTCCATGGATGCCGACCCCACCCACCGATGTATGCATGCTGGTTCCAGATTGGCATCGCAACAGAGCAAGCGTAAAGGCCTTCCCACGGATGACACACTGCACACTGAGGACATGGACCTCTACAGAGAGGTCACACTGCCCACCAGAAAGCAGCTTTATTCTGTAGCAAGTATGGAAACCCATGACTATTTCATGTTCTGTATTTAATTTGTGTATGGTCGAGGATCTCTGGAGCGAATGAAAATGACAGCAGCTGCTTTTCCATTTTTGTATTTAAGTGACGTAAATATGTAAAAATAACAAGTAAGCTGTAAAGTAAAGCACTTCCAGATAATAATAAAATATAGCTAATGGGTTTCAGTAAAAGTGAAAACGAGTTTAGTTTTTATCTTTAAGCTGCCAGCTTGTGCAGGTAGCTAGCCATGAGTTAGTTAAGGCAACCTTTGTACTTCCTAACATGCTGTGCAGTACTGCCAACAAGCCTAACAAAACAAGTTTGGTTTTAGGCGTTACATAAGAAGTTCTGGTTGATTAAATCTTTTTGAATTCATCTAAAGAAGCTTGGTTGGAGAGAAGTTGTTGTAAAGTCTTGATCCCAGGCTGGGATCAAGACTTTACAACAAGACTTTACTAACTTTGGCTGATATAAAAGTGAATCTGAATCTGATTATGATCTGATATTTTGTGTGGATAACAGGTTGATCATTATAACTCTTGCCTATCCTTACCATGCTAACTTCTGGAGGTCTTGTATCTTTGATGAGTCAAACAGTTTGCTCTAAATAACTGATCTACACTCAGGTTTTTTACCACTTACCATAGGTGATAAGTTTGCCCATAGGCTTCAGCAGGTTGTAGGCCTTATGGGTGTCTGATCCTCCGAGAGGGTCGAGTATTACATCCAGACCTGGAGCAGAAGAAAAGGGGACAATTACTGGTCTGAATTCAGTGAGAGCAGCCTGCCAAGTCTCCTCAGCAGCCCCCTCCGCATGCCAGAGTTCACTAGGAGTAGCGACTGTAGCCAAGTTGTGCCATGTTTACACGAAGAGGAACCCATATGTATGCCAAGAGAGGCGAGGGGGAGAGTGGGGTGAGATCCTACTTATTTGATGTTTTTCATTCTTGTCACTGATAAGACAAGAGGGGTAAAATCTCCCTCTGTGAATGTCCAATCCTAGGTGGACAGATAAACAGCCACTGAACAGATGGTAAAGAACAACCGAATATGAAGGTTTCTCTGTGGCTTATTAACGCATGGCCATGTCTGCTCAGCCTTAATGATGTTCCTTTGCGCCAGAGGGGACTCCTCAAATTGGGCTACCCTTCCTTGCTCCATTAAACGCTGGTTCTATTGATTGTAGGAGGCTCACAGCAGGACTCTGCCTTGACCACAGCACAGATGAATTGACAGTGAGCCAAAGAGAGAGAGAAAGGTAGCGAGCAGGGCTGCACATTGATCCTGGCTTCTAATTAGATACATTCTGTCTAAAGTGTCAGTTCTCGCTCTCGTCCTATCTGTCTCTGTAATGTCTATCTGTCTCGCTCCATGCTACAAAGAACAGAGACGGATTGGAGAGGGGACTATGAAATGAGCCTCCAGCATAATAACAGTCCTGCTAGGAACACAGCAGTAGGCGAAAGAAAAAAACAGGAACTGGACTGAAATTTTGCTGAAAAGCAGCGTTTTGTGTGCCCCTCACTCTAGTGAATCCAGGGCCACATCTACATAAAACTCTGCGGATACATTATTGATGGCGATGGGAATTCAAACAGTCAGTGCTCAGTGAAAGGACTTTGCTTGGTAGGAAACTTGCTGTCAGTCTAGTCTATATGTCAGCCAGCTCTGCTGAGAATTGTGTCGTGAGAAAAAAGTGTATGAAAATGTATCATCTCACCGTCTGCAGTTTGTTGAACAGGGATGAACAAATTCTGCAGTGACATTATATTGCTTTGAGCCAGTGGGAATATATCGATTTGATCTATTTGCTTTATGAAACAATATTACTATTATTTAGTTTACAGTGATTTATTTATTTTACATGATCTGTAATTCCTACACACACAAAGTCAAAATTTAGAGCGCTCGTCTCAGTGCAGAAGGCCAGGTTTCTCACCTTTCGGGCTGATCTTGCGGACTTCCTCCACATAGTCCTTGGTGCGATAGTCGATGGGATGCGTGACTCCGCCCTCGCTGATAGTCTCGTGCTTGCTGGCTGACGCCGTGCCAAACACAGTCACGTCCTTCACCGTCTTGCACAGCTGAGTGGCAGCAATGCCCACACCACCTGCAGGAGTTTAAAATAGTTATGATTTTATTTGTGAGAAACTATACATTTCAGGACATAATTCAAGGATTCACGCTTAACTGAATATAGTTGTTGAAGGCAACACCTACAAGAGCCACATGAAACTCAGCTGAACAGACCAGTCGCTGAAGGCACCCAAGAATTCCCATTCCATATGAATTTCATGTGGCAGGTAAATGTGATTTATTGTGGCAAACAAACCAAGTCAATAACAGCGTGGATGTGTTTTGCTCAAGGGTATGTAAAGAGCGCATTAAAGACAATCACATTACCCCGACTGGCCTAGGGGAGAATAGACACCCACACACAGATACACAGAAACAAATCTAACTCTGGAGAAAGTAGCCATTGTAGCTCCAATGACACATCTTAATGTTTTGGTTCCCTTATTCAAGACAACCCGCCTTCCACAGGACAAAAAAATGTAGCTGAGGTATCTGTTTTGTTAGGAAAGGAGAGCTGGATGACATTCTAATGCAAATTACATAAACACTCTCCCTCTAACTGTGCCAGCTGAAAACAAAATGTGCTACATTGTCCAAGATAACTTTTAAAGACAAAGTGCTGTGAGAGCGTGTTCTACATTTGATGTTTTGGGGATCTGTGTTTGTGTTCACTGTATTTGAAAGTGTGTACATAGCAAATGCCTCAGCCAATGTTTGCCAAGGCAGCCAGAGCAAGAAGTAATAGGTTACTGATAAGCAGTGGCCTGTTTGAAATGGAGGCTGACTTGAGGACTTGAACTGAAAGGCATCCATAAAGGTCATCTATGCCTGTCCAAGTAAAGAGCATGTCTTATCTGATACCAGAGAATAAAGCAGCACACAGCAACATGTGCACTTACATCCATTTTTAATGACATAGTTAAGCTGCCTGACAGGTTCGGATTAAATGAATGATGATATCATGATTTGTTTGCTTGCGCAGGCAACCAAACCCAAACATTTAATATGCACGCCCAGTAAGATAATCAGAAGGACAGGAAGCAGGAACGAGAAGGCCCGTGCACTGCGTTTAATTAGACTTGTGCAAAAGTAACCAAAGAGAAAGATATAATTTTTAATCAACGACATTTCTGATTCTATAATGTGATATCAGTAAAAAGCTTCTTCCTTTTTGCATGCAAACAGAGAAAACATACAAATGAAACATGATACAACAGGTTGTAAGTTGCACCACTGGTGACACTGATGTATCTTCAAAATATCAAAAACGTTTCGCAACCTAATAAAAGCAACCGTGTTTTCAGCTGTGAATCAATGTACTTAATTAAAACTGGGTTTTTAAATTGTTTATTTAGCTTAATATGTTGGAGAAATGCCTTCACCCGTGAAAGTACACTTAATCCTTTGGTATATCTGAAAAATTCTATTTACAGTAGATGGTTTTTCTCTAGGCAGCTAATTTGCATACTCAATGTAACTAGACCAGTAATTGTACAGTTACTGATTTATTTAAGTCAGGATTTTCATATCTTTATATCTTTTGTATGGGTAGAACATGTAGTGCATTACATGATGCTGATGCACCTCTGGTCCCTTCATCTCAGCATTAAAATTATTCTGAACCAGTGAACCAGTCGAATCGTGCAATTTCCTCAACAGCATCCTGGCAGTTAGTCTCTGAGGTTGTTGCGTAAAAACAGCACTAACACTGCCCAAAAAAAACATAAACCGAGATGAAATTATAAGATTAATGTAAAATCAAATGATCCTCATTATTAATATCTAATCAGGAATCATGAGAATGAAGTGTTTTGGAGTGTTTTGTAATAGAAAATGTTCCCTTGATAAAACTATTACAAGAATAAAAGCTCTTCCCTCAGGGTAAAGACCAAAAACATTTCTGATTTGTGGTTCTGCTCTGTATTACTATGATCACGCCTGCTGACACTGAGGGGAGAATTGATGAGGAAACAATAACAAGGCTGTTGCTGTTGGATGTGAGCGTTGTTGCGGCTGTGTTAGCACAGCACCATCTCTCCTTGTCCTCAGTGAGAAACCAAGTTTGTGTTGCCAAGGTAACCTCGGCCAAATTGCCGGCAATGACTGAGCAAAGGGAGCCATTTTGTTTCATTGACTGCTCTTCCTTTGGGCGTATTAGAGATTCACACATAAGAGAGTTAGATGGCAATAACAATCAGTTTGTCATCAGTTTTTATTTGACAGACTCGGTCCTCTTAGTAGCCACCAAGCTTTGGATAGTCAGCCACCCGTAAGCGTATGTTCAGGAGCATTTTATAGGCACAATAAAGGGCAGTGGATTTCTGTTATACAGTGATATGCATCCATTATGTACTTATCTTTTTACACATATGAATACTACAAACAAATATGCATCCGTTTGCCTATGACATAAAAAAGGTGAGAAAATGTTGAATATGTGTTGTCTGAGTATGGGTTAAGAGGTGTTTTTACTAAATTGCTCTGTCACATAGTAGCAACCCTCAAATACAGGCGTGAAAAAGTGTCCAACAGGATGATGCATCCATTAATCCCACATACTTACAGCCAGCCACTCACATATTAATATTTAACTAACGCTGCTGTCATAAACACAGTGATTCCCCTTCTGCTTCTGTTTTATGAAGTCAGTAAGCAAAGGAACAAAGATTTAGTTACTTTCCAATCAGGGTTTAAACCATTATTTATACTTTGTATGAAAAATGCATTATGCATATGAAAAAAATGCATTCTTTATAATCACATATATTTTTTTCTCAATATTCCTCTGTGTAAAATATGGTGCCCAGGGAAAAGGATGGTACCTGTAGCTGAATCCCCTGAGAACAAACTCCTGATCTGCCATCACAAGACTGCTGAGCTGTGCCAAGAACCCCTCACAGCACCTCCACTCCCACCTCACTTCACACACACACACACAGTCACACACATCCATGCATACATACACCAATTACAAAGGAGAGAGGAGCGGAGCTGCAGCCTTGACCAGCCCTGAATGGCTGCTAGCATCAGCTAATCTGCACAAATATGCGCAGAGATTAAAATATTAACCTTTCATTAACCTGGTGCTTCAGTTCCCATTGTATACTTGTTTTCCTGACTTATAGTTTCTCTCTATAGCTACTTCTTCAGACTAGATCTCTTAAGGGTTAAGTGTGATTTAAGACCATCCACAAACACTTACCCATTGCTCAGGGAAGAAAAGGCAGCTTGAGCAAATTTTTTGCAGCTAATTGCATTTGTTCTCCTCAAGATTCAATTGAATTGTTTACACTCAGAAATTAGAAACCGTCAAAAAGCAACCACCTATCTATTTTGTTTTTCTCTCTTTCTGGAGAAACAGGATACACAGTGGGGTTTTGTCTTCCCCTGAATCCTGACATACTTTGGCACAAATTGCACTTGGCTTCCATAACATGACTGTTAGGAGCGAAGAGGAATTTTCCCCAAAACACAGTGGAATCCAGACTGACACTGAGGCCACTGTTATTGCTCCACACCCAAAGTTCAACAGCCGGGGTGGGTGAGGACATTAGAAATGTTTTTTAGATTCATAAAAAAAAAAAATTAATGTGATGGATATCATGTCTGGCTCGTCCGGGTTAATACATCTCAATCTACCTTCCAGCTGCGTCCTCAGTGACAGCTTATGTTTCTTGTCTAAATAAAAATGATCACAGCGTTTGTCAATTGTGTGAACCAGGCTGTAATCTCAGGTGTTAGTCAGGGGACGGATGCTGGCCATATGGCTACTGTCAACACCAGAGAGATGACTGATCCCTTCTCTCCAAGCTCCGTGTCATTTTCTGGTGTGATTTCTTCTGCATTTATTTCCACATTTCCTCAAGGACTCTCGTCTTTCTTAACCTATCATTAGTCTGTGGTGGTAGTGGCTGACAAAGAATGAAATACAAACGTGGAACCAAGCATCTTACCCGAAACTAGCTGTGGCTGTGTTACAACATCAACAAGCTGAACCAAATAAATGAACTTTTTATTGCTGCTCTCTGCAGCTGAGTTCATATATGAATCCTGCAACGGTGTTATGAGCTGTGGTTGGCTGTTTGTACTTTTGAGGTATTACTCTGCATTATGTAACCTTGTTTTTTTTCTGGGATGACTGTGCAATTGTGTGTGTATGTGTGCACACACTGGTGGGCTTAAAGAGCATTTCATTGTGCTTTCTCTGATGGTGAAATTCTCTCTGTGCAGCGTAGAGGAAGCCCATTTTTAGTTACTGGGTGAGCGAATTAAGAAAACATCCTTTGCTTGTGTGTAAAGGTGGTCTCTGTGATTTCCCGAGTTAGGATTCTCACACTGTTAACAAACACAAACACAGAAACACAGCATGTAGAAATACACGGAATATGCATCAATATGTCTGCACCCAAAGTTTATTTATAACATAAACCACTTTCTTCCCTCCCATAAACCTGCTTGCAAAATGATACACAAGCTGGTGCACACTCATCCTGTTATGCTTAAGATTCACACATGCACACACGCAAACAGGTGTCCTGACACAGGTTTCATATACACCTGCGACTGTATGTGGTGGTTAGGGTGGGGGTGGGTGGTTGGGGTCATTTGTCAACGGCTGCAATGATGAGAGCGCGAGCGAGCAATTTGATTGGTGGGTTAGGTTGGAGGTTGCCCTGGTTTCCCTCTCCTATCAGTGCAGCTGATCTGCCGCCGGCGATGCCAGGCCTGGGGAACACAGAGACGGTTCAACCACGCAGCCCAGACTCCCGCTTAGTGGTCAGACTGAATTAGCATTCTCTAAACTAGGGTAAGACCTCCCGAGCAGACAGACTGGGAGGAGACAAGAGGAATCCATTTTCAAGGCACATCAGACTTTTATCATGGCTCCCAGGAACAATAGGTCTGTAAAAATGAGAGATGTAACTACACTTGAGCTAATGCTTGAATAGCAAGGGACTTTGTAACTGGTAAATAATGGATAAGGATAATAATCTGGGAGGGAGTCCTGGGAGAAATAAGATACATAGAGACTTATGTTCCTTTCCTTATTGCTTGCAGGCTTTTTGCAATCCAACCTCTAAAAACATTTTTGCATCTCATTTTTTTAACCCAATCTGCGGTCAAATGTGGACTGAGGGCTCACATACTTGAGGCCCTGCCTGCAGGTTTGACAGAAGCCATGCAGATCTACACAAAACCCAAGATATCCAGCCACCTGTACCACCCGCTTTAAGAATTTACAGTACGCTTATAAGGACACCACACTTTTCCAAGATTGTGGCTAAGAATGGGAATTGATAAGATGAGTGCCTCAAGCTGGCTGTAGCCTGAGAGCAACCTCTGTCTGTCATCATGTAAAATAGAATAAATGAGAGGATATTTGTATAGCATTCATTTTCATTTAGGCTTCCTTAGAATCTGCTAAGCCTCCCTGTGTGCCGCTAATATTATTATAAAAGGATATTTAGCCTTGGTAGCGGACATGCCGTTCGGTTGGGAAGCAGAGTGTCATGGTATTCTTGGAAGTTAAGCCCATGCGGCGTAGAAAGATTTTTCATATTGCTGGTGTTTCCACCCTGACAATTAAACAGTCATTTTACAGACATTAATTAGCATTGTTTCTTTGTGAAATGAAGCCAAGCTTTGGACCTTTTCTTCCTCTCAGCCATGAATCCATCTTGGTTGGATGCAAGTTTGACATCATTGTTTTGCAATGTGAAGAAAAACATCGACAAAAGGAAGTGATAAGCTCAGAGCCATAAGATTGAGATGGATTGGACAATTTGGAACTGATCCTCAGTTCCCATCCCTAATTATGAAATTCACCTTCACTGTCAGGCACAACTAATAGAGTGACAAAGTAATTTCACTTCAGAAGTTAACATCCTGTACGCATAGATAATGTGATGCGTCTGACAGCTAGAGCTCTTCCAAAGATTATTCTGTTAGTTTAATCATCTGTATAATAGATGAGGAACTTCATAAACTAAATGGATTCTTAAAAAGTCAAGCTTGTGTACCTAAATACTAAAAGAGAAGGGTGATCTGTGAATCTCACGGAGCACTCTGATAAGAAACGATTGTTTTGCCAGTAACTGTGAGTCAAAGATAAAAATCAGGTGTCGTAGATACCTGATAAAACAGTTCAACATTTTAAATCGATTGCCTTTCTAATTCAGGGTGAATGTTGGATGAAATTATTGATCTTGAACTTTGAACAATGAAGGTATTATTAAGGAATATACAGTAGTGAAAATGACTTCCAGAATCAGGAGCTCAGCTCTGTAGATTACCATTAACAAGGATTTAACTCTCAAGGTTGTATAGTATGGAAGCCTCTCACATAAAGCATTTCCAGACAATCCTCAGTGGTGTAACTTCGTCCTATACACAGATACTCCAGCAAGAAGCAGCTGCAGAAGTATGGAAGCTACCATACTTGGCTGGTGGGAAAAATAAAAGGTTTAATAACAGCTAGCTGAGCGATATGTGGAATCTAACACACTGTTCTCGAGCTTTATGAGAAGAAGTGATTGATAACATATGCTATTTAGTAGACCAAAGCACCTGACAGTGCTATTAGTGAGTATGTTTATCTATAGTATGACAAGCATTGGAATTCAGTCAAAAACTTGCAGCTTTGGCGCTAAATTGTCAAAGTTTTGACACGCGGGGGAAAACGGCTGACGCCATGAAGAAAAACCATCAGACAAATTGATGACACAGGCTACTGCAGCACCACCTAATTCATATTATGCATTCCACATCTGCAACACAATGCATGACACTTGACGCTGGCCTCTAGTCACTTGAGAACTAATAAATAAAACAGAAGTGGACGTCATCATTGGAAGCAGCGAAGCCCCATATGTATGCAGGAATGTGTGGTGTGGGTGTGGTGGCGGGGTGGCTGGCCAGGGTTCATAAACATTAGGACCAGTTCAGGGAGAGGTCAGAGGAAAAGCTGTTGGCCGGGCACAGTGGAAGACCCACGAGATACATGCAAATGTCACTGGACTTCCCCTCGTCCAAGCCCTCTGGGGAAAACAAAAGGGGAAAACGTGCGCACGTTCCCCGATGACGAGGAGGTCATGCAGAGGGAGCGGAGGTTATGGAGGGCCAGAGGGGGAGGAGAACGGAGGATGCAGATGTGCGGTGCGGTGGAGAAGGGAGGCACGATGGGAGGAAATACAACAGGCCATTGTTTGGAGTGAGAGGACAGGAGCAGACCCACGAGAGAGGCAGCTGAGGACTATTCACCAGAGTTTACACGCATACGCACACACGCACACACACATATATATAATGGCATGATTGGCCTAAGTCTACGTGCCAGTCAGGCGTTCTGCACTGGTCACCTGATCGTGATGGGTAAAGGTCACCATACTTTTGAGGAAATCATGTTCATGGAGAGCTCTTAATAAGATGACATTACCTGCAAGCATGGAACAATGGAGAAGAAAAAGTCAGGAGGATGGATACCCATAATCCCTCTGTATGGGCTCTCACTATACAGCTCAACAGGCTATTTGCCACATAAAGCTGTCATTGTATATTTGAAACCAACAAATGTATGAGCATCAATCACAATGACCAGATTTAAAGCTATGTTTCTGTTTTACATTTTAACTGACTCAGTTTGACAATGAGATTATCTTATTTACTCTAGGTTAGATGAGAGGTTTGGTAACACTCCCACTTCTGTGCAGTAAATGCTGTGTGTTGCTGGAGCCAGAAGCCAGTTAGTTTACCTTAGTATAAAGACTGGACCCCAAGGGACACAGCTAGACAGGCTCTGTCCAAAGGTGACAAAATCTGCCTACCAGCGCCTTAAAAGATCACTAATTAACACGTTATGTCTCATTGTTTAATGTAAAAATGCCAATTCACTGTTTAACAGAAGCTTATGTGCCAAACAGTTTCTTGGTCGGGACTGCTGGTTGCCTGGCAACTGGTTGTGGTATGAGCCAGGCAAGCTTTTTAACCCTGTGTTTAGTGTGTATGGTAACAGCTTCTTATTTACTGTACAGATATGAGAGTGGTATTGATCTCCTCAAATGTCAAATCATGTCCTTTAATATTTATTAAATATTGTCTATTGTATAATATGTTAACTTAATAATGTACGCGGTTTGATCCCCACATCCTCCTCACCACATGTTGAAGTGTCCTTGGGCAAGACATTGAACCCTGGGCTGTTCCCTAGCACGAGCCAGTGAATTCCTAATTGCTGGGCCCAAGCACGAATAAAGGGAGGGAGGATTTGATTCAGGAAGGACAATCAGCATAAAAATCCTATTCCAAATCAAATGTGCGGACCATTAGATCTCCATGTTGGGATGAGCGGGGCCCAGTATGCCAGCAACATGGGAGTGGTTGATCTGCTGTGGCGAGCCCTTCGGGGAACAGCCAAAAGGAAGAGAAGAGTTTACTAAGTATTGTAATTCTGTCTGCGTTTGTGAATCCACAGTTGCCACCTGTTGCTCATCTGTCCATCTCCTCTGTTGCTCTTCCTCAGGTTTCTGCGTTTACTCTTCTTTTTTCTCCCTTAATAAGGTGTAAAAAAGGTACAGGATGCCGTGTGTTGTTTGGAACAAATATGGGATTTTGGGCAATTAAAGTTGACTTGACAGAAATATGAAAACCTGTTGAAGATGATGATCTTAAATATTATTACATTTAGAATTAATTATCTGTTTAACTGCAAGTTTCAGGGGATTTAGAGACAAAGTAATCTAAAAGTAATTGAACAGAAGATATTGTTTTCAGAATGTGATTAAAGTGGATTAAATTCTTATCATGAGAATAACCAGGTCAACTCAGGATGAACCCCTTGAGCACTTTACTTAAGAGGTGCTTTGCTGAAAAGATTTATGCCAGTAGAAGAAGAAAATTAAGTATGACCACTGTGATAAAGAAGCTGCTGATGTGATACAAGATTACACCGGTTTAAATCGTAATTACTAAACAATATACCACCCTGCGACTGAGGGTGAAAACCAAATCTCTGTCTGTCTTCTGTACCACTGCCACTTCGCAGCTGAGCAAATAGGCCCAGTTAATCTCATGTAAAAGCTCACTATTTTATCTTTGCACAACATAAAGTGATCTAGCAGGAATGCAGTGTTGTGTGGGCATGTCTGGCACACAAAATCACTGCTGTTTAACTGGATATATGACTTTATATGCAATGGTCCATTGCAAATTCCTGTAAGACCGACTGTCGAGGTGAAGTAAAGCCATTTAACCGCATTCTAATACTGCGAGCGGTTAAATGGGGTGTTCAGTTGAGTTGTGGGCAGGGCTGAGTAGTACCAGAGGACTTAATTACTGTTTCATAATCAAAATACAATACATGCTCTATATTCCAGTGTGTTACTAAGAATTGATTTTGACTCTGAATACTTGTGAAAAAGAGATCAATTCCTGGAAAACATTTAAACTGAAATAAGGAATTTTAATTGAAGCAGAAGTGGTGGTGTTTCACATTTTCATGTCACACATTACAGTCAAATAAATGACATCTGAATGGGTGTAAAGTCGGAAGTAACTGCAAGTAATTGCACATTATTGACTACTGAGTTTAGTGGTCCAAAGCAGAGGGTCCGACGCAGTTTCTCAAGATGAAAAAAAAAAAAAGTTAAATAATAGAAAGTTTTACTTACTCAGGCATCTAAAAGATATTCAAGGAACAAGGAAATGTCAGAAGATATTGAATATATTCCCTGTTCTCAGTGCCCATCTTGATGTCTAGTAGCAGCACATGGCTACGTTACATTATCACTAAAATCCACCAAACCACTTCCAGTATTGGAATACATTTAGTCAGGAATATATGCCACCCTGGTTGCAATTTCCTTCATAATATCAAAAAATATCAGACTTGAGCAGACCGAGAGATCACAATCTCTTTCTCTCTACTCACAGCAGACACTTTAGTTAGACCCCCATCCACGCTCAGCTTCGAGCACCATATGAGCCATGCGGCCCCACGACACAGACAGACGGTGTTAAGAGGAGGACGTGCACACCTCTCAACACACTCTTCATAAAAGGTACTCCTATCATCTCCACTGGCATTAACAACAACCTTTTTAAGTCTCAATAGAGCAGCCTTGTAGAGAGTATGATAATGATTTACTCATGCAAAGAATGACAGAGTGCAGTGGAGCAGACTGTTAAGCAAATGTTTTTGTCATAGCCTCAGTAATGTGCTTTTACAATCCTGATGTCCGGACAGCTGGCGAGCCAAGACTGGCAGCCTGCCTCGAGAAACCAGAGACGCCGCCTCAACCAAACCAGCAGGGAAAAGTGTCTTACACCACACTTCCACTGCATTCCTCCTATAGCAAACATATTCTGCACAGAAAACATCTGGTAAGATGTGTGTCCACATGTGTTGACATCAGCTGGATCATGATGGCGAGCACAAACATTTGTGATTCCTCTGCAGACTACCAGTCCCACAACGATGAGACTGTTAGCTGTCATTCAGCTCTGGGGAAACTGTACAAATTAATGACAATCATACAAACTCATTTGATTTTAGTTTTATTGTGTCAATGCCAAGGGACACATCCACCTGGGCTGATATGTCTCTCTGAGCTCTCTGTAATTTTTGTCTTCCGCAGGCTTACTTACTTACAGGCTTACTTCTCTTAGCCATCTACGCCCACACATTGTCCCCTTTGCAGAGGGATCCCATTCTGACTCCCTTTGCACAAAAAGAGTGGGAACGAGAGGAAAAGTGAGAGCTGTGCACCAGCAGATAGTGATAGCTAATGCACTCCCATTCGCTCCAGCTGGCCAGATTGTGTAAACACAGCAAAATCAAATGCTCTCAGGCTCGGTGCATCACACCCTAAAACAGGTGCTTTTACTCCCTCAATCCCCATCTTTCTCCCACCCACCCACTCACTCTAAACTCTGACCTCACAGTCCAGGTGGCAGGTGCAGCAGTATAAGTGCAGTCCTAGAGGGTGCAAAGCACTGCACCATATCTCATACTAATGAACATTGGGATCCTGTCCAACAGCCATAATTCATACAGAAAGAAACGCATAAACAGGAGGTGCAGAAAATTAATAATTCTGCTGGTGTAAACATTCAAGGGCGTTTCCTCAAGCTTTGCATCTTTGTGTTGAGCTTCAGAGCATTTTATGTGTGAATTGTGTATGTGTTATGTGTTATGTACTCTTCATAGATCTGCTCAAAGGGCTGGCGGAATACTGACTTCATTTGTGTGGCTGCTAACCACAGCACAGAGTTCAATGAACGGCTGACACATGCTGATATGAAACTGATTAAATGTGGTTTTCCGTTTGCAGGATTACAACATAATATTGGAACTTTGAGTCCTTTGCAGTTTTTCATAGACACAGGGTAACACAATGTTGTAGTTTGTAAATGAATTATTAATGAACTTATAATGAATTCAACCATCACTGATATTAATAACCTTTTATGGAGAGTGATGCATCCAACACTAACATAAGATAAAAGGGTTTACATCCAGTGTGCATGTACACTGTGTATCCTCTGCATTTGTATTTGTCTCCCTACCTGCAGCAGCATGAATGAGGACGCTCTGGTTGGGCCGCAGGTTGCCAAAGTCAAACAGCATCATATAGGCAGTGATGTAGTTCACGGGGAGGGCTGCTGCCTCCTCAAAGCTCATGCCCTCTGGGATGAGGAAGGTGTGGCTTGCCGGCACCGCTGCCACCTCCTGCCACAACCCGAAGCGGTTCAGCACCATCACCTTATCACCGACCTGCAACAGAAAGCATGGGAAGACACAGGCTGAGAAAACGGTAAAGCAAACGGCTGAAATCAGCGTAACCTGATCTAATGCACTGCTTCCCAACCAGGGGTACTTTTGTTTTTCGAAGAATCATGTCTACAGGATATCTACAGCATTACAGCAATGTGAGCAAAATGTGAGCAAATAACCAGCTTTTAACACGATTTGATTAAATTAAAGCTAAGTTCTGGTAAATTTCAATTGAATTATTAAGTTCTTGAAAAGGATCCACTGGCAGTTCAATACCCCAGGAGGTTTCACTGCTAGAGCTTGAAGTGTTCCTGCCATCTTCAGTCTCATGGTTTCTTCGGCACAGCAGTATAGTAAGAGTAGTGGTTTATTGTTTTGCTTCTAACAATGGCAAACCTGCAAACCTGCAGTCATGTCGTCCACCAAACCACCAAAGAGTGTGCTTTTGAGCAGTGCAAACAAACAAGGAAATGATAAACCACACGAGTAGTAACTGTATTGACTTTATGGAGGGAAATAATGAGGCGGCAGAGAAATCAGGGCACAACAAGGAAGAGGCTCCTTTTTTTCAGGTTAGATTTGAGATTGGTGCCAAAGTACAATGGCTGTTTTCCAATTTGTAAAGCAGTGGCTTGCAGTGGTTAGCAGTTTGCAGATATGCATGTCAATGATTGGTTTGTTTGATTTTTAATTCTTGAGCAACCAAGAGTGTGGCTTCAAGAGATCTTCTAAGATCTGAGTTTCCTCTTAGCGCCAATTTGACTAACATGAAAATGTCAGAATTGTTCCTTGTATTTGTAGGAGTATAGTTTAAGCAATTTATCTTTCAGATCCTGACAGTGCTACGTGACGTCATTCAACGTGCTGCGTGCCACAGTCGCCATCGTCGCCTTTTTTTGCTCCCAAACTATCCTTATCAAAGCAGGATCCTCTGATTCACAACTGTCTCTTTCCAGAAGGACGAGCCACGATGTAAACGTACCTCGGCGCCTGCTATAACCAATCAGGAGAGCCCACTCAAGGGACACAGGAAACAGAGACGAGTGCAGCATTATAACTCTCTTCCTGTTTTCTTCCTCCCCCTTATCCATCCCTCTTGACACAGCTCCCCCTCCCGCCCAGTTTCCATTCTCCTCACTTTTTCTCTTCCCCTGTTTCTCTTTCACTTCCTGACTCCTTTTCCTCGTACAACTTTAGAACATCTTCCTTCCCCTTCTCCAGTCCCTCGTCTCATCCTGCCTGTGTCTCGGTCTTGCCGCTTTCTTCGACGCTCTCTCTTTCCTCCCCATTTCTTCATCTTTCGCTGTCTCATTCTGTCTTCACCATCCTCTTTCTTTTCTCTTGGGAGGAGTGTCCCGCATCCCCTCGTCCTCATCAGCAAAACAGGACAATGGGGCCCATCTTCTCCTCTGGCCTCTCTCCACTCATCAGAGTCCCTGCCAGATTCTTCCCCATGGCTGAGCATAAGACAAGCTCTCTCCTCCTGGGAACAAACACTCTCCACCCGGGCCCCTCTAATGGTCTGGAGGGAGCCATGCGCCTCGCTGTCTATCCACTCCAATTAGAGAGATCTCTCTCTCTCTTTTTCTTTTCATATCCGCATCTTTCTGTCTGAGGTCGAGTCATTTGGTTTATTTTCAAACTGTACTTTCACTTTTTCACCATGGGCTACTTTCCGTTTGTTATTCATGCTGACTCGCTCTCTGCCATCTCCACCATCTCCATCTCAGTCCCCCCTAACCCCCCTTTTTTCAGTCTTTAAACTCATCACCCTCGCTGATTTAATTGGGGGTACAGTGTGGCACAAATCAATAGATGATGGAGTTCAGGCATTTACAGGAAACACACACACACATAAATATGACTCAACGCGTCGCGTCTCAAATGCATCTGCAACTATTCCTCTGTGCCCACGCGTTAAGCATGTGAGTTACTGTCAGTCATACAGAATCTGGGTAGAAACATCCAAGGCCAAGCGAACGAGCCTCGTGACAGTTATATTACAACATCTTCACACTGTGACACACAAGCACACATTTGCATTTCCTTTCTTAGCCCTCATGCCACCGCCATCCAATGTACTCACAGTCGGGGTCAGGAGCGCGGGGGCGCAGAACAATGACACTTCCAGTTAACTGTATATGAATGGACTTAATCAGATGGTGATTCAATTTCGGAGTATGCGGGGCCTCCAAGTCAGCTGTTTTGTGGCTTTGAGCTTTGATGCTCTCAGCAAAAAAATATCAGAGGAGGAAAAAAAAAAAGGGGGTGAACAAAAATTCAAATAAATTGTTCCTGAGTCAGGTTGAAGCAAAAGTTGAAGGTTAAATGTTAACACCCACACGGCCTGCATGGCTCCTGAAAATGTAATTAAAAAGAAACATAATATCCCTCTGGTGTCAGCGTAGGTGTTATTGTGTTTTGACACGGTTTTTATGATGTTAGGGTAAAGGCCACGCCCTGCTCACATACAGCAAAATCTGTGACAGGAGGGTCTACATGCTGCTTTTTGCACTTGACTGCCCCTCTGATTATGCAAATCAGCATATCATGCTTTTTCTGTGGCTCGATTAATATTAAAAGCTTTTATGAAACTCTATACTTTCAATCCCAGAATTCTCCAGAATTTATTGAGAAACACCAGACTGGACAAGCTTGAGGGAAAAATACAAAACAGAGACTTTTCTTTGCTTCGTTTTTAGCACAGCAGTTTATGGCAAACTGTCAACGGGCCATGTAGAGAATGAAGGCAGGCTCTAAATGTTGTGATTATGCTGAAGAAGACACGAAGGATGAAAGAAGAAGGGAGATATAGACGTCCTGAAAGGATAGAGGATGGTAAGATAAAGGGACGGATTCATTGACAGTGTGATCGACAGAGGAAGAATCAAGAGATTATACAAAAGAAGGAGAGATAGATAGAGGGAGGGAAGGAGGGATGGAGGAAATACCAGAATGACAATGTGGGCCAGAGGGAGGTAATTGAGAACATATGGGTCAGATCCTAACAAAACTCACCGAGGGAGAGCATGAAAAATGAAAAAAGAAAAAAAAAAGAAGGCCAGGAGAAAAAAAGTGCTGATGTTTGGTGTCGGGGGAGCTTGTGATTTGTGATGTTTCCCCTCTTCCTTCGCTTACTCACTGTTACACGTTTCCCCGCACTCTCTCTTAGGTCATTTTGGGTGAGGGCACTGTATTCTTACTTCATTCAACTCCATTGTCCCCTCTGGTGATGCTTGTTTTTAAAGAAGTTATTGAAACACAATGTGAGGCATGCAGTGGATAATAAATACATATGAAAACAGAGGAGTCAGCAAGCTGCAAAACAATAAACAAGCCAAAGACATGTAGACTAGAGGGCAACAATGGTGCAAGTGCTGCCTTTATCAGCTTAGCAGATTTAGAAACATTATAGCATGAGGCAGAGAGGAATTTTAATTATATTATATCCATGGATGGGTGAGATTCAATATAAATATAAACGTGTTTTTTCTCATTTAACGATATAAAAAAAGGCTTACATCTGGACAGAGTCTTATGACTGTGTGGGAAACATGAGAGGGCATGAGGATCAGCACTAAATGTTGTAAAGATTAAATAAAAATCAATCACTCTTCACTTAACTGCTGATGTTTATGTTGCATTATCTAATTAAATGGCATGGATGTGTGCATAGATTTGTGTACACTGTATGAAGAGCTATCAGACACACCCATTATGGTATATCTTTGTGTGCGTGTGCGTGTGTGTGTGTGTGTGAGGGGAACAGAGATAGAAGGGCAGACAGATAAAGCTGCAGTGAGTGATGAACCTTCCAAAAAAACTCTGTGCCATCAGGGCTAGAACATTCTCTCTGAGTTAGCTGCCAAAAGATCTCAGAGATCTCCATCCATTAGGAAGATTGGCTCTTAATTCTATAACCTAAGGGCTGCGAGGGGGGTGTGTGGGACTGTGACAAGCTTGTGTGTTTTGCATGTGTGTAGCAGTGTGTGACCTTTAAATCCAATCTGCATTACTGACAATGTGGAAAGAAGCTATCAAGTATTTTGGAAACACACGGACCTTAACCTTCTGTTATGTGTGGCTGCTATTGGCTGACCTATCAGCAGTCTCTGCACAGACTCCCCATCCATCTGGACTTGACAGACACATGTGCCACTCCCAGCCAGATGCACTGATCCTTGCACTTGCATCACACATGTGATGAGTCTGGTGTTATCCACAGATATGTGAGGAAGTTGTGCTGCTCTTACAACAAACATCGTGAGTCATCATTTTGGCTTTGTATTTTAATTGTCTTACCAAAAGAATGCGTCAACGTGGTGATGCCATACAGCCAGGAGACAGACATATAGCCCCGTGACTCATCATGCGATGTAAGAAAGAGACAAATATTTCTTTTTCGCTCACCACTTCATTCTTTGTGGCTGAACATGAAAGAAAATGTCTTTTTATATTATTATTCTGGTTTAATTAAGATCCTGACAGCTGATATATCGATGACAGTAAATGTGTTCTGATGTGCTGTGTGTTGACAAAGAGACCGATGCGTCGCGCCTCGCCCTTTCCGCTCGGTGAGTCTGTGCGCCACCGTCGCTCCCGGTAACAAAAGGCGTCGGTGACTCCGGTCCCCGCCACCGGAGTCAAGTCAGCCATATTAATAACTGTGGCATCCGGCCACCGTCTACAAAATAAAGTGCCTCATTCCATTAATAAGTTGGACTGAGTAATACTTTGGAATAAATGATCAATAAAATCGGAACCGAGTTAAGCTTTTATTGTTTTTTATCCAGATTTTTTTTTTTACACATTTAAAAGGCATGAAGCAGGAAAACCACAACTGCAGACATATATCCAACATGTGTACTGCATATGAGCAAATAATTATTGTTTTACACACTCGTCACTCGCTCTTGACTGCCTGTTTCTTGCGTATATTTTTAATTTTCGCGTCTTCTGCCTCCATGAAACAGGAGCCAAAGCAAACTCTCGAGCAATTGTTCAAAAGCTTTAATTTTGAAGGCAGAACAGTCCAATTTCCGGTCTTATCGTGGCTGACTTGACGCAGCTCTCCGCGCCTTGGCACCCATCAAAGCGCAGTACAGCGTTATAGGTGCTGCGAAGGAAGGGTGGGAAGCATCCCGCAGATTTACACGGGTTTATTTTTGGCTTAAGACTTACAAAAGGCAAACATGTTGCGATCTGAACCCAGATCAGCAACTGTTTTTTGCGCTTCAAGTTGCCCCAATGTGAAGTGCGCACAGACAGGCAGCGCAATCAGAAAAGCGGGGAGACAAGAGGGGCGACGCCTGCTGCTGTGCTGGCTTCATTGTGCTCAACTCGTGTCATTTACACACTTCTTCTTCCACAGAGATGAAACACAACATGGACACGCTTACAGGCTTTTAAATGAGGTCTGTTCAGCAGGAGTGAATGAATGGACGAACAACCATTACGCGCAAACACAAACTAAAGTCCAATATAAATATAACCTATGATCATGTTAATTACCTGTCCAATAGCCCATGATCATTACATTCATTAAGTCATTTAACTGTTTCATACAGTGTATAGCACCACTCCCTAAGCAGCGAGCACAGCCTGACACGCCCATATCCAGATGTAGCTGCTCAGCACCAAAATCAAACCAAAAAATATTCATCACTTCAACAATAAAACAGTAAAAATGAGACTTCAAGTGGCAAGAAAGAAAGAAGCTGAGATGCATGTCTGCTTACTTTTCTGTCCGTCACTTCTTCCCCCACAGCCTCCACCACTCCAGCGCACTCCATTCCTGGGGTGACCGGCGGAGACGGCAGCCGGTCGTACAGCCCCTGTCGAGCCATCAGGTCTGCGAAGTTCAGCCCGCAAGCCTTGACCCGAACCAGGACCTCACCAGCTTTGAGGGCGGGTTTGCCTTTCTTCACCTGCAGCTTGACTTTATCATAGCCTCCGTAGCCGGTGAGCACCAGGGCGCGGTAGGTGAATGTCTCCTCCTCGGGGACCTTCTCGGTAGTCGCCACTGGGGTAGCCGCTGCCTCAGCGGTGGCTGCAGCCGGTGGGGACTCCGTCTTGGCCGGCTCGTTTTTGGGCTCCTCGGCGGGTTTGGTCTCCTGCTTCTGGTCCACGGCGTTTTGCTGCTGGGCAGGTGCGTCCTCTCCAGACATCGTGCAGGGAGCTGTGAGACAGTGATAAGTCTAGAAAATCACTTCGATGCTTTTTTTCTCACTTCTTGTGCTTTTGTTGCCGAGGTCGGGCTCGTTGTTTTTTTTTTTTTTTTTTTTTTTTTTTTGCTTGTCTTGCAAATAAAAGAAAATGCGACAGTCAGAGCTTCTTTTTCAGCAGTCTTGGTGGATGGAGACACAAACCCCGACAGAGTGGGCTGCTCAGTGGCCAGTAGCTGTCAACGCCGCGCTCTGACAGAGAGTGTGAGTGGGACGAGACAGAGGCTGGCTGGAAAACCCGGAGAGCTGATTAAAAACGCAGGGATTGGCTTGTGTGATGGGTGGGTTTGGCTTGGGCTATAAGACAGGGCCTATATTGCATCAAGCTGAAAGGTGATTTGGAAAAAAAAAATAAAAAAAAATGCCCATTATAGCTAAAAGGCAAACAAAGCTGAGGCTAAGCCAGCACAAATCTGTTGATTACTGCAAGTCTCCACACACACATATTTAAATGAAACTGCAAAGAAGTAGCATGACAAATGAAAAAAAACACTTCGATCATGTTTTACCTTGAGACACAAAGAGGTCACTATAAACTCAGTGTGCAGATCTCACTTCTAGACTACCCCTCAGATGAAATAGGAGACAAAATCAATGAATTAATATTTATTTAAGCAAGTATTTGCTTATTTCTGTCTGTTTACTGCTGCTTGTTTAAAAGTGAGGTTTGTGGTGCTGGAGCAGCAGGAGCCAGAGGAAACGTCTGTTTATGCTGCCTATTCTACAGTAGGACTTGCAGGAACTTTGGGCCTGCGCATGGCTCATTGTTGTAACTTCCCCGTGCAGGCAGCTGAGAAAAATATGAGTTTGTGTTGAGGTCATGCCAGTTTTTGATTAAACGATATAACCTGTTTTGTATTATACACTGAGCAAGAGCTGTAGGGCGGGTTGACCTCTGCTTCAAGAGCTACGTGAGACAGGGTCACTCATAACATCCAGAGGATTCTTTTTTAGAGAAAGTCTTGGCGGCTCATGTGACAGAACCAAACAGTTTTCTGATCCGAGCTGTAACTTCTACTGTCTCTTATATCTGTCACACAAAGAAACCAGGGTGTATTACCATTTTTCAGCTCTTCAGAGCTGACAGACCAGACCAGCACAATGTCCATTCACGGAGATGTGACCACAAGAGGAGGGGTGAGACACCTTGTGGCCGTAAAGTACCACTCAGCACTCCTGAGGCCAAAGTCAGCAATGTCCCAATCAATATCCCACAGGGGCTTAATGATGTAGGATGCAGGAGTTATTGATCTGCCGCTTTGACACAGGCAAAATGTTATAAGGCGGATTGTCTGTTCTTCCTCACCAACCACACTGAGCCACTCTGAATATACATCAGTATGCGGTGGGTGCTCACAGAGTGGCTCTTCTCCTCATTAACTCTGGCAGGGCCAGTATGGTAATGTACCAGCAAGGCACAGCCAGGAATATGACTTTTACTGCAGGGTGGAGCCTGAAAAAAGGATTAGAACAGAAGCATAATGCAAAAGCTTTCTTCACATATTTCACTAAGCTGTGTGTGTTTGAAAATGTATCCATCACAGGAAATGGCTGTGGTTAGAGGAATACAAGAATAGGACACAGGAACAGAGGTGTACTGCCTTGGACACCTGGTATAGTTAGGAGACTTCCTCTATTGTCTAAGTAGGTTACCAAATGCATAATGATGCTCAGTGGGGTGATTTGGCCTGGATAAAGTACTGTGTCACCACTCTGCCAGGCAAATAGACTGAGTCTGCAGGGAGTCTGGACAGTCTCTGAGGATGTGTGTGTGTCTGAGCTACAAACACATAGATATTTTCACTTACATTAATACGGAGCAAATACTGGGATTACTAACAAATCTGGAAAAACGAGTTCTGAAAAATCATGTAAATCCTTCACGTGATGTCTGCAGGAATTATTACTGCAGATGCAGAAAATCTTAGCAGGGTCATGTTCAGTGGTTATAATGACTTACCTGCTTATTACCTAACGTATGAGTCTATTCATCTTCTTCATACAACCGTTATTCTTTCATGCTTTATTACAGTTTCCCTGGGCAAGATGCTGAATCACTGTCAGTACTGCTGCTTTGCTAAACCAGTGGTTCCCAGCCCCCCTTTTGGCTTCAGATCCTTCTTAAGTCATTTCTATTTGCAGCCCTCTTATGTCTATGAATTCAGAGAAAGGTTCGAGCAAATCGAGCTGTTACCTCAGATTGTTTCATGTGAATAGATTTGAGAGGATTTTGAATAAGTAAGAAGTAAAAGCACTGCATTCAAAAGCAACTCAGAAAAATGCAGTTAAAGTATTACAGTGAACTATTACTCATCATGAAGAGTGGACCCTGTCAGTATTTTCTTTTATACATAATGGTTAGTTTCCGTTTTATTACATTTAATACTGATTCACTTTTTATTGTTGTTGGTTAAGGTATAGCAAATTCTAACTAGCTCATGTATCATATTTCATAAAGCTGTTGCATATTTTATAGGTCTAGGTAAGTCAAACCTCAAAGCCCCCATTGCCTAATTATACCCCTAATTAACTAAAGCCGCTGCTTTTGATTGACATGTACCTCACCCTTCTGTTGATTTTGTTGTTGGACCTGTTGGGGTTTGGTGGCATTAGCTAATTCCCAGCATAGCTCATCCACACTTACACCTGACTAGAGATCTAATTAGCCATAGTCAGTGAACACACCTGAGTGTGCCAAGCTTTTACTTTGAAAAATATCATACATAACTATAACTGGAATCTATATGTACTGTATATAGCTACCATATAAACGTAGCAGTGTAAAACGTACAATATTTCCCTATAAAAGGTCATGAAATGTAAATATAAAGTAGTATACCATGGATTAGATAGCAGCCTTAGATCTATGCTGCAGAGGGACAATGAAGAAAACCAAAGGTTGGTTTCAGAGGGTGACAAAGCATGTATGCATTACTTATGCTACAGCCATTTGCAGATGCTAAATTAAAATGCTGACTTTGGAAGAACATTTGTTTGTTTCACATTAAGGTCTATAGGATCAATCAATTCTTCCTGGCAAGTTTACAGAAATTGAGCTCCAATGCCAGAAGTCACTGCCATACTGGCTCCTTACCAATTCAACCTCTGTTTTATATTATTATAATATATAATAATATATATATATATATATTGATGTATATCTTTATATATAACGATGTTATAATCTTCTTTCTTTTTTCTTTTTTTTCCATTTAGCCTCCTGTTGAGTGATCTGGCGTTGGCATGTCTGTTCTGTTCAAGCGTTTATTGGTTGAGTAGCATATCCATCAAAGCAGATAAGCACACAAAACCATTCAGCACAGTCATACTAATATACAGGCAATGAAAATGCAGAACACTACACCCACCTGCTGGCAGAGGCAGCTGACTCTGTTGAATAGTCAGCATGAGGGTGAATGCAATCCACCCACCATTAATGGCAGTATTTATGCGCATATGAATGCTGTATGTGTGTAAATATGAGCTGCAAGCAGCAGAGGTTCTTGTGGGCATTAAGTGAAATTCATTTAAAGTGAAATGGGAAAATGAACAAAATGAAATTGTTTCCTGTAGAGAGCTTTTAGATTTTTTCTCAGTTCATTTATGAAAAGATGATAAAATATTTGTGTCTCACAAGGGGTGCTGGACTAAAATATAAAAAAAGTCTGCTCTGGTAATGAATACGTGCTGCCACCTGCTGTTCTACGGACTCAAAGTGACTTTAACTCTAAAGGGTTTGCCCAAATTGCACACAAGAAAATCACATTTTCTCATTTGCCTCAATTGGTAAGTGGGCAGATGATTTGACATGACTGAAATGTGTACGTGTACTTTCCCAGGGGGATACAGAGCCACTGCAGGGACACATTCACTGATTCTATCATGCTGACCATATTACAAAAACTAAGTTTTTTATTGGTTGCTTCCCCATTTATTGTTAATGATTGATAAAAAGTGTACATACAGCTTTTGAAGGGAGTTCAAGAACCACTGCTCTACAGCAACTCCAGAAAAGGACAATCCTCAGAACATGCTGTGAGACGTTTTTGATTTTTTACAATTTTAAACTTAGAAATACTTGCTGCTTTTATCTGCTGGAACATGATTATGATATAATATGTATTGTTAAAGTCTGTGTTTCATTTTTCCTACATTAATCATGTCACAACCCCTAAGATCTTCTGCCCCTTCGAAAGGAGTCCAACCATCCTAGGTTGGAAACCACTGGACCGAACCACTGAAATATATAAAATAGTTTAAATGACCGCCACAACCAGCTACAGCAGTAATATGTTGCTTATGTATAAATGAATCAATATGAACAATAGAGTCACTCATTTCTGTTCAAACAAAACAAGCAACAACATTTTTTTAATACTTACATCATCAGTCAGAAGCAGAGCACTGTGGCCTGACAAAGCACTTTAAGTGGAAAAAAAGGACAAGACAAATTCAAAGACTGTGTTGATCCCTGTCTGTTTCACAGGGATCAAAACTGTCTGTTCAGACAAAAGATAGTTTCAGTTTCACCCCTTCCTCCTCACACAGCTGATGGTAGTCTCAGTTCAATTAATTCTTAAATCCATAACTATTCTGATACTTAACTTCGTCATGTCAGCTAAATAAATGATCTAAATTGTGAAATAATGAAACACAAGAAACTCTAAAGTTTGAATGCAGGACTTTTATTTGAAATGGAGTATTTTTACATTGTTGTATTATGGAGTCGAGTTCTTCTTGCACCACTTAAAGAGAGACAGCAATCCAATAATAACACAAAACATAGACACAATAATAATGACAGGATAAGTAAGGAAATCAATTATTTACCAGTTTTACAGCTCTGTTGTATTGGATTGAGATATCTTCTGCTGTTATTCTTTTCAGTTAAATGTGATGTAATAGCATTTTCATCCATAGGGTGTCAGTGTCGGTCTACAGGGGAGAAAAGATGACTCAACAGCGCTACCTGTGCTGGCACGTGGTGCAGCGTCATTTAATTATCTCATTCACAAAACCAATAACTACTCAGCAGAGCACTTCCAATGAATGTCAACTAAAGGTAAGACGAAAAGGCCTATAAAGACAGCCGAGTCACCTCCAACTACTTAATTTGATGGAGTATTTTATCTATGTTCGCTGCATTTATTGTATCTCCATTAAGAGGTCATTCTGGCACTAAATCAAGAGGCAGCAAGAGGAGTATTTATGCTGCTCTGCCAGCAGTAATGAGGAAAAAAAGGTCTCAGTGATCAACAATCACCATGATTAACAAATAAATAATGAGAAAAGAAATGTACACACGCTGTCACCTCAAATCTCCTGAAAGTCCCTTTCACTGTATTTGTTCAGTCAGTGTTATAATATAATATTGCAGCAAACCACATATAAAAATAAGAGTTGCATGCAGATATATCCTGTTACTATTGGCCAACAAGAAGAAAATAAAATAGAAATATCAGTTTTTATCATTTATTTCTCTGCTTACTAATGCTATCACTGTTAAATATAACCTAAATGAAGTGTCATCCATGTGGTCTCAATGGGCTCTAATGAATTCTTGTGATAAAAGTACTTAACCATTTAAAGTAATATAAGGCTTTAATAATATTATGGACCTGGTGTTAACATAAGAGGTTAAATATTTAGAGTGGCAGAGAGGTCACGTTCTCATATTTCAAGCTCCGGTATTATAACATTATTTGCAGGGACCCAGTAGCAAAAATAAAAAATTAAATACTGATGTTTTCAAATATACAAAAAGGGCAAAACAGGAGGCAGAACTGTCTCCATAAACTGTGATTCTTACTGATGTATTCAGTAGTTTTTTTGAATAGTATTGCTGTGAAACAAACATCAATAATTTTTTATATCAGAGCTGCCTATTGCTATTGAGTGAGATGAGTGATGGGACTCAGACGTGAATATTAGGAAGGCGTGGCCAATAATCAGAGTACCAGTTCCCAGGGAGGGCTGTGCGCGTCCTTCCTTTGGTTTTGGTAGCAGACCAGTCAGATAGAGTCTGTCAGCGGGACCTGAGAACTGCGCGTAGGACAGGAGGAGCTGGATAAAGCGCACCGGGTCGGCGCATGTATTTGGCCATTTTTTCTTTCCCGTCTTCGATTCCGCTGCGCCTCTGATCGGATGCTGGATGCAATCCATCCCCCCGTCAACAATACACATCTGACGGACAAATCATGGACAGCCTAGGTAGCCGCTGTAAGATTGTGGTGGTCGGGGACACGCAATGTGGGAAAACGGCACTCCTGCACGTTTTTGCCAAGGACTGCTATCCAGAGGTAGGTCTGTCAAAAGTGTGAACTCTGTGAAGTCTTTTTTTTTTTATGAGAAATGTAAGTCTGGAACACTGACAATGAAATGTAATGCTGAACAGTTCAACTTCAGCACTTGTTCAGCAGGTTACATCCACCTGCCTAAAGACAGAGGGAGAGGGAACTGTAATATATGCCTGTAAAATCACCATAATAGTCCTGTGATGTCTAAATTGACTTTTATTGTGTCTGCAGTTCAGCCTATAAAACTTAAGGCGTTGTCTTCTTCTGCTATAATGTCTGTATTTATAAAATATCTCCAAAGGGATTTGCAGTATGCTGTGAAACATGTCTGCTATTATTTAATTTGTCTGCTGCATCCTTTCAAATATGATATTCCAATTAGTCTATTCCTCTGAAGTCTGTGGCGGTGTAAACACAGGCTGTGCCTCTTAATTAGATAACTAAAACAAATCTTTTTATTTTTCAGAACTACGTGCCCACAGTGTTTGAAAACTACACAGCCAGTTTTGAGATAGACAAGCACCGGATTGAGCTGAATATGTGGGACACGTCAGGTAAGACAATTTCACGTTTCTTTCTGCACCGTCTCTTAAAGGCTGACATAACATCAATCCACTCCCAGCCCTGCCATGGTGCCTGTCCCCGGCTGTGACCGTGGGAGGACTGCTCTCCCGTCTCTAACTTTTCCAGCAGTCACCCCTTTGACAAATTGCTTTGACCTTGCAAACGTCACATTTGTTTGGATTTTTGTTTTAAGATTGTTTTTTTTTTTTAGCTTACTGAATCTGCTATTTATGATTGTTGTCTTTGCTTGAGACTTCGGTGCCAGCCATGTCTCTTGGTGCCTTGGGTTTGCATTCCTTCCTCTGCTGTCCACTGTGTGTGGCTGGCTCTTCCCATGCTCTGGCCGGGGTCAAGCCACTGTAGGGGGAGAAAGGCGGACGGGCGTGGATAATTAAGACAGGATGTGCCTAAAGGGACCAGTAACTGCCCTAACTGTTAAAGTGTGTTCATCAGAGTTTGACTGATGTAGTGGTTTGCTGACGTATCGACTAGTATTGAACCAGATATTTGGCATGTTCTCATGCTGCCAGTATGAGTTTCCTCTTCTGCAACATTTTCAGACGTACAAACACTCCAGTCTGATATTATCTGACATTTCTTATAGAATCAATAATATAAAGAGAGTATGTTTGCGGAGTTTACACAGCTGACCACCACTCCTACCTCCCTTAAACCTGAAATTCAGTTATCTGTTTTTCAGACTCATTCATCAAGGTCTCTACTGAAAGTTTTAGTGACTTGCGATCTTGCAAATGTTGTTTTAGTGTTTCCACCATGACTGAAATTCTTGAGGCATTCAAAATGTCAAATTAAACATGCAGATGTTCTCAGAATAACAACTACTGGTGACGTCAGTATAAAACACTGTTGTTCCACAGGAAGGAATCCTTGTCAGCAGTGTTGTGCCATCAGAAGGGGACTTTGACTGAATACAAATACTTACTTTGTCTGCTCGGTGACTCTTCTATGCTTCTTTCTGGGGACATTTTTGCCAACAGACAGCCAGTTGCATCAGTGACACTCCTGCACAGACAGCCATGCTCTACTTTCATCCCAGTTTTGTCAGCGTGGATGAATTAACTGCTCTGGGATCTGCATCTCATTTTAGTCATCTCAGGCTAGAGGCTCCTGTCAGTGATCTGACCAGTAACATGACTGGTCACTTAGAAGACTGAATATGGGATCCTCCCAGGGGGAACTCCTTCATTTACCATAAACATTCCCAAACCTAAAACTATCTTCCGGGAAAGATGATGGGATTTTTTTTATTTTATGCTACTTTGCGAGTCAGTGAAAGAATGTTGTTTTTACTTGGACCCCATGCTGACCCTGGAGAGTAAATCTGCTTGGGCCTGTCAGTCAGGGGTAAGGGTCCTCTGGGGCCTGGGGCCACAACAAAGAAGAGTTCCTTATCTCTGGTCTGTAATAGGCTAATGTAGTGGGAATGTTGTGCTTCTGTCCATCTTTAAAACCCTAAACCACCTTTGGCAGTGGTAGTCTTTAATCTTCAGCCAGGAGACACCCACCCCACAACAAACATGACGTCACCCAACCCACAAGGCAAATGTGTGAGTGTGTGTGCATGTGTGTGTTTGGTGAGCATGTGTACTTCTGTTTGTGTGTGCATTTAGTGCTCCTTGTGTGGTGTGCCATTATTCACTGATTCACAGCAAACACAGATGTTCATATTTTCTCTCAACAAGAAAAATAATTGGCTCACACTTGGATGAAAAAGGCTTTCATCTGAAGAAAATAGCTTGTCTCCCCTCGTTTCTCTTTTAGAATCAGATTTTTTTTATTACTTCACCCCCTCTCGTTCTTCAGCTCCCCATTTTCTAGCTCTTTTTTTTTGTCTTATGTACTCTAGCTGCAACAGTCACACCGGTTTAGTACCCACAATCCTAGGCATGGTCACACCATCATTTATAACAGAGACATCTCAGACTGAAATCATTTCTTTTCAAGGGAATGGCTGTGATCAGTGGGTCTGTGAAGTAAATGTATGACGTCCTCTGACATAGAGTTAAACTTTAGTAAACTTTGCCCTGAGAATTCACTCTGTGGGCCACTTGCAAACCGTCTTGACAGTGCTGACCTTTTGAGGGAACGGCAAAACGAAGAATGCTAAATGAAGTAACCTACTGTATCATGTATCATGGTGTGCCAGCAGAGATTTCCTCTTTTTGTCCACTTTGCCTTTAATGAAACAAGGTACAACAAATGGACTTGTACGTCAGTCCATTTCAACCTGACATTTGTATCACTCAATCCTCTACTTGCTCTTCCAAAGCCACAATCCCTTGAGTTATTTTTTGACAACTTAGCTTTCAGCCTCTTCACATAAAGTATTGTCTGCTTTTTAATTGCTGGTGAAGTCTGCATGCTGTGGTCTGACTGTGTTCACAAAGCTTTATTGATCGCTATCCGAGGCAAGGCTATTTAAACAGCTTGCGTCTCGCCTGGTTCACATTTCTCCGGCATGGTTAGATGTGTATTGCCATTGAAAATGCTCTCAGCATTTGTTGTTGCAGCACGGAAGTCGAGCATTGATTAGTTTGGTCTCATTAGTTCTGGTTCGTCCTCAAGGTTTAGTCCTTGCAGGATGGGTGAGAACAGAGGTGAGGTGTTTATCTAATTGAGGTCATTATTGAGTGCAAGTCTGCATGTCCCGTGCATGTGTGTTAGCTCTAAATAAATGGGTATTTCAAGACGCATTAAACAAAAACAGGGAGGTCTCATGGCTTCTGGGAACTGGAGGGCAACTTTCAGCTGTGCTTTGTATTCTGCCCTGCATTCAGCTCCGGACCATCTGGAGAATTAAATCAATTAGAAAGTGATTGAATGGAATTCCAATGAGGAAAACAACTGTATGTGTGTCTTTATATTACACGAGTGAGCAGCCACAAAGTGATAGATGTAGTCTGTTTCACCATTGCATGTATGTGTATCCTAATTGACTTTTAAAGCAACCCAGGCTATTAAGTAGTGAAAATGTCATTGTGGCTTGGTGATAACTTGTCTGGGGGCCATTAGTGATTACTGTTGAAGCTCATGGGGCCCATTCGCAGTCAGCCAGCCTGTTTTTTCTTTTTCTTTTTTTAAATGAGCCTAAGGTATTAATGCACTTTTCCTCTCTTCCCAATATGGTAAAAGTTCCTGGGAAATATTCCCTCTAGCTTTAGCCTCAGACTAATAACCCAACAAGAGGTGTGTGTGCTGTTTTATACAAGTCCAAGTTATGGAAACTTACAGCAGTACGCTCACGTCTCTCTGTTTCTGTTCTCTCTCGGCTCTCCAATGCCTGACCTGATTCTCACATTAGTGTGCTTTCAAGTGGCAATCCACAGGAATCTTATTTGCCTTTTGTCTTTTGCTGACAATCTTTGCTACTAATCGCTCACGCTGTGGTGTTTTTTTCCCCCACTGTACTTCTCAAGATCACTTTTCATTCAAACCACGTGTCCGTGACTCAGCTTCTAAAGATGACAAGATTTGACTGTATTTTCCTGATCTGTGATGTTGGCTATTGCTTTCCATTTTGACCACCCAATTCTTTCTCTATTTATTTCCAAACAATGTGGTGTTGCTGCTGCTGGGAACATGAAACGCATCACTTGCTGTGCAGTGGAGGATTTTTCCTGCAATAGACCTGCCTGACTCTGGGTGTTCATAACAACAAATAAAAGAAGCTTTCATGAACTGGCTACAGTTTGAAGCACTATTGTGCTGCGCAGTCAGCGACAGAGAGCAGAAAAACATGAATTTATCTGAAAGAGATTCTTAAATAGAATTACCTCTCACGAGTTTCAGAGACATTTTCTCTGTGAGTCTTCCTCTGGTAAACTCATGTCTACTGTTTTTTTAATGGCTCATCTCTCATGACAAAGCTGTCTTGTGTTTTTGCAGTCAGAGGTGTGATTGTTTTTTTTGATTTGAAAGACGTGACATTGCAAATGTGTAACACCACTCTTAACGCCAACGTTATCTCAGTCTGGCTGCCTCCCTCCTCTCGTACTGACTTTACTGAACATTCCTGGTTGTCTTTATGCTCTTTAAACTCCACATTCTCTACGCACTGAACCAGTAGGGTATCCAGAGGCCTGTAAAAACATGCTGAGTTCAGTGGGCTTTCTGTTCTTCAACACTTTCCGCTTGATTAATCTTTAATAGCGAATGAGTGAACTACAACCACAACGCAAAGCAGAAGTAAAATCAACAGATCCCCCGCCTCCTGCCCTGAAACCTATAGCTCACTGGAGCCGGAGGATGCTCCAGGAAGTACTATCAAACCTGAGTAGCAAGCATGCTGATCACAGGGGATAACATTATCTGTTCTTGGCTGTTACAGTTGGTCTGTTTAGCCTTTCTGAATCAGTACTGTAATGTTAGACTCAATGTTAAATGATTAAAAACAAAAGGATTCTCATGTTCCGTCTCTTTTCTTTTGCAATTTGAGGATGAAATTCTGTCTAGGTTGTTGCATTTCATTGGAAAGCCAGCTGCATATCTAACCACAGACAGCAAATACACGTTTTGTCGGCATCCTAGAGGGAGGATGACGACATCCTTTCAACCGCTGTTCACAATCCTGAATGTATGCAATGAGCCTAAGCCCTGAAAGTTGTTGCCTTACCAGCCCAGGGCAATAACCGCCTAAACGAAACCTGTTTTGATGATGCATAACAGGCTGGAAGGCACTCCCTTGCGTTGGGGGAGAACGCTTTGTGACAGTTTCGGGTAATGAGTAAACAGAAGATAGTGCAAGCTTGGTGAAATACTGTAACCTAAAATAACTGTTTGTGCCCCCATAATTAAACAAACACATATATTGAGGAATGCTTGAAGCTCTTTCCTTACAAGTTCCTCCTTACAGTACATATGAAATAGTAATTATTTGTTCAGTTTATCAGTAAAATGTGAAAATAGTGAAAACAGTTTCTTAGAGCCAAGGCGATATCTTTTAAATTGCTTGTTTGTTTGTTTTTTTCCTGACTGGTCCAAAGCCAAAAATATTCATATGCAATAATATGAACAAACAAACAAACAAAAAAAAAGGTAAAAGCAAATCCTCACACGTTGGATAGAAGGAAACATTGGTATTTTTGTTTGATAAATGACTCACAATGTGAATCAGAACTGAATAAGTTCCTGTTTATTTACTGATGAAGAATGGACTAATTCACATAAGCACATGTTTTTAGATAATGAAAAACGTGCTGTATGACTCTAGGAAAGCTTCAGACTGAAATATATCAACAATTACCTGATGGATTGTCATAAAACTTTGTACAGCCTCACAAAGCCACTAGCCTGGCTGTAGACTCTGACTCATAAAGCATGAACAGGCATGTCAGGTGTAACATGTTTTGTTTGTGGAAAGAACTCACTGTACAAATTTAATGGTTTCCCTTTTTCAATTTTATGGCTGAAGTGTGAGCACAAGAACAGCTTGGCACAGTTCGACTTGTGACTGGTTTTTGCAAAGGTTGGAAATAAACCTGAGCCTTTGTGCCAGGTCTCCAATCTCTATAGACAGTTGCAGGAATGCCTGTGAAGGTATTTTTGGACCGAGGAGGTGCCCTTCTGTCCTCTGGGGCCTTAGAAGCTTGACAGGAGAATCTTAGAGAATATATTTCGGCTCCTCCTTGACTCTCAACCCCCTGGTGTCAAGTTTGGGATGAGCACGGAGCCTCAGAGCCTCTCTGGCAGGTTAAACCTGATAATCCCATGGATTACAGTTAATAGCTGGCACCTACAAAGAAGTCAAACGGGAAGCACTGTGTGTGGTGAAGTGGATGTGAAGTCTTTGTGTGTCACTGTACTGCAAATTTCACACACACTTCACACTTTATAGCCCAGGATTTTAGTGACTTTTGTACTGATCTCTCCAATTATCTGGAGTAACATAAAAAATGTTGATTGTAATTATATGAATTTACCCACTAATGTATGCAATAATTATAAATGCATTTCAACTCCAAATAAGAAAAATGAAAGTGTACTGTAGTGACCATTTGCTTTACCTAAACAGCCACTGAGAGGCTGTTAAGAGTCTTTTTTTTTTTAAATTAAATAACTAAAATGTATTCTACAGCTCGTGAAACATAATTGCTCTGGAGTTGCACATGAATGCATATAACTAAAATGTCATCTACAGAAATACAGATGCATGCATACCTCATATTATAAATAATTATAATTATCTTAGCCTCACAAGAATAAATCTCCTCTGTGTTCCTGTCAATCCCTCCTTCCTCTTTTCCTTTTGGTCTCCAGCTCTAAACTTCTTGAATAATGATGGTCTCATGCACAGGGCCGCACTTCATTGCACCCTGACTCTTTGAGTGGGTTTGTGTGACATTATGGAAACTCTGGAGGGCAGCCGGCAGTCTTGCTTCTTGATCAGGCAAGCAGCTGTGCTCCATTCCTGGAGCTCAACACTTACTGAATCATAGTTTTAGGCTAAGGGTCAACCTGCCAAAGAGGAAATGGCTGTCCATGTATTGTAGTAGATGCAGGAGAAGAAGAAGAAACAAAGGAAACTAGAACAGAAGCATGGCTGAAGTGCAGGAGAGCTTGACGTAACTTCTCTAGAAGTGGATCTTTGTTCTCTGTGCTATTTATTTATCCTCTCATCTTTCTCTTCCTTCGTTGATGTTCTCCATCCCTGATAGCCCATTAGTAAAGGCGCCTGCTGAAGCGCCGTGTTGGGGTCACCAGCAGTCAGGGGCCGTGTTAAGCAGGGGGTGGGCAGAATGCTGCATGAAAACCAGCCAGCCACACTGACAGGAACACACAGGCTGTAATTACCACACAGAATATCTGCTCTCCTCAGTGACACAGTCAAACACACACACTCGCGCAGTGCAGGGTGCCACTTGCGCCACCCTAGTATGTACCCACCATTCAGCCTGTTTTCACATGCATACAAAACGTCCTGAGCATCCCACATGCCCACCCGCCCATAAACAATAAAACAGGCACTTCTTGGAGGCCCCAGAGGATACAGCTTCCCAGTCCTTGTGATCTCTTATCTCTGTCAGAGAAGCCTGTAAATGTGACCATGGATACAGCTATGAGCTGAGAGCCAGCACACATTCCTTCACCACATCTCAGCCCCCAAGCTCTGTCAGCACTGCGAGCACCAGGCAAAAGTGTATAATCTGCTTAAATAGCATGTCCGCTGCTGAATGGCACTGCACACTGCTGATAGGCTGTATATGGCTTTTACTGAGTTAATGTGCCAGTGGAATAATCAAAGTGATAAGTTATTAGGGAGTGAATATTAACTGGGCAGAATTAAAAGAAATCTTTTGGTGCGTTGTGAAGAAAAAGAGCACTTAAGCACTTTAGATGAGCTCACACTGACTCAGATTACAGGCCCTGTCTTAAGACTTCCCATGCCGTGCTGGTAACAGAGTAGGACAATGACTGACACAGAATAAAAGGATAAAAAGAAGATATAAAACTGTTTTGATAGCAAGCATAAAAGGCGACAGGAATACATAAATTGTAATTAGTAGTAGGAACACACAGTGACATTGTTAATATGTATTTTATCTGATATAATCATTATTTATTATAAGCTTGACCGGTAATTCATTTATATTTTTATATTATTATTAAGTGTACATTCAGAAGAAGCATCCATGTACATTACATTCATATATCAGCATATTAGTTTAGGTATAGGTGGTATATACATAGTTTATATGTATATTTATTTACCAGTATGATCACCAGCTACTTGCTGACTGTGTTTGCCTGCTGTTTGGTGTTTAGACAGTGTACAGTGGGCTTTTAGAGCTTTTTTTTTTGGTGGAAAAAAAACCTCCCTGCTCAACCCAACACCAAAAGTATAAAAGCAGGGAGAGTGAACCAAACCAGAAAAGTTGTGGGCCGGACAAACCTTGAGCTGAAACTTACTATAAAGCTGAAGGAATCTGCATATTCATGTGATGATTCTTTGGAGGTTGTGCTGCTTCTTTCACATTAAATTGATATGATTATAATAAAAATATTGTTTATAGTCGCTGTAACTGACTGAACTGACTGATCTCCAGTAGTTAAAATACATTGTAAAGTGAAAAGGGGGTGCAATAGATAAAAAAAGACAAACGGGCATGTGTAAAGGATACGTGTGAGTGCATGTATACGTGTGTGTGGGCATGTGTGGGATTGAATGGGGTAATGTATGGGAATTCCAACAGCTCTGACCCCTGACCTCTCCTATTGTTTCCCAGCTGACCAGAAGCGTAATGGGGGCTGATGAGGGGTGCCCGGGTGGGAGCCGGGGCACAATAAGGCAGCAAAGTGGAGCAGCTGCTTCAACCAATAGGCAAACAGATTGGGGGAGTGAGGGGCTGAAGTGAGTAAAAGCATGGGAGGCGTGGGGGTGCTGCCCTTAGAGCATGTTATAAGAGCAGCAACTATTCACTAGATTGCAAACTGGGAAAGGGGACAGACGGAACAGACAGAAGGAGAAGGGTACATCTGTGCTTTTCCCACCCCCACCCGCCACCCCACCCTTCCAGGCTTTTTGTTGTGAGTAAGGCTTGTTGGTAGCACTCTTGGGACCTGACCCACTGTGGTCTTTGAGGATGCAGACACACAAACGCCAACTGTGTCACATTTTTATACCACTACAGCACTCTTGTTACACGCTAAACAGTGAACTGCATATGGCGATATAAATAATCCTGTAGGGGATTTAATGCAGTGTTTTTTGTCTATTGAGATGGAGGAAACACGCTTAAATTGTGTGACCTCTGTCACTTCATTGACCTGAAGTAACGTGATCTATGGCATGATGCAAAGGAGTAGGAAGTTATTGATCCTAAATGGAGTTACTTCAAGGACACATGGACTTGACCAGATGAACCTGGAACTTCCTTATACTTTAATTTTTAATGTTTGATAATGAATAACAGACGAAACATTCACAACCACCAGTTTGATGCTGGTAAAGGTGCTTCAATGGATCTGGACCTGGGCACAGATTATATGTTAATATGATATTCTCTACATCACAATTTTAAATGGTGTACTTCATTTAATTTATTTAGAGAAGAGGCTCGTGCTCAGATGTACAGAGGCCAAATGAGCCAGGGCAAAATAATTGTTTTTAATATATATTTAAATAGAAGCAAAGTTATTATTCAGTGTATAACACAAGGGAGACAGGCCAGTAACTGTAATCTCCAAAAACCAAATGTCAGAAATGTATGCATATATTTACTTATACGAGTACCATTTTATGCTACTGTATACTTTACTACTTTTCATAGGGAAACTATTACTCTACTACATTAATTTGACAACTTAACTTTATGATACTTATACTCAATTATACTAATAAATAATACTAATGATCTGAGATGCCCAGCAGTTCAAGTTCACTCCATCTTTACCAGCAATATCCATGTGTAAGAAAGTATGCTTACACTGTGATATTGCTACCATTACTTGAGTAAAAGTATCTTAATACTTCTTCCACCACACACAGTAGAACATCACATTACCCCAGCACTGTTCATGTGTTTGAAAAAATGACTTCAACAAGTGTTGAGACATAAACTAATGCACCCTGGCATGAAGTAGGTATTCAGGAGCAGCAGTGAATGCCTCAGTGACCCAGTCAGACAGGAAACCCACCCAAGGAACTGTGGCTCTGTGTGTTTTCTCCCAGTCCACTCCCTCTACTGAATGCAACAGAACCCGATGCAGTGCCAGCTTTGATCAGCCCACTTCAAACAGCCCCACTGACTGGTTCTGCTTCTCCCAAAGCTAGCGCTCAGTCCCTCCGGCCCCCCACCTCCACAGGAGCAAAACCCTCTCTGCATCCGCCTGCAACCCATCCGGGCGTAAGGGGATACAGGGAGAGATGCTGTCTTTCACCTCCATCCTTCACCCAACAACCCCCACCTGCATTTCTCTCACAGACACTCGACAGATCCCATAATTTATGGATGACTTTATTTATAAACAAGATCCAATGTGCTTTCTGTCTTGCTGTTGCTGCTTTTGTGGAGGTAAAATTGCTCCTGAAGTAGTGCCGTGTCTTCCCATTGGCCTCCCTGGGGGGTAGCAGAGTGGGCTGGTGGATAGATAGTACCATGATATGGATGTGTTTGGATGGTTATGCACTGGAGGTAGTGGAGTCGATAGAGCAGAACTGCCCTTTTCCACTCACAAGCTTTTCTTTCATATGTCCATGTAGCTGAATATTTTCACTTCTTCTTTCATATCAGACAGACAGCTGTGGACCGAGAAGCTGCAGTCGGTGTTATTACAAGTTTTAATGAAAATCCTCGAGCGGGAGTACAAGTTTCGGAAGCAAAGAGTATGAGACTGAAAAATGTGTGGGAATGGAAATAAAGGATGTGATCTCTGCTGTTTTACAGGTGAAAGAGATGAATTTGAATACTGTGTATGTGCGTGTGTGTGTGAGGTGAGGAGGCCTGGAAGCTTTTTAGAGGAGAATTCATTGTGGCATGACAATCACCAATACTCGGTCAAAGAATTAGAGTGGGTGTGTAATGTTGGCAGGAAACCTTTTGGCGTGTTCTCAAAGAAAAAAATGTCAAAAATGGTGCTGTAAAACAGTGCAACAGTGTCAATGCAGCCTGAGCTTTTTTTCAGTTATTAGTATCACTGCCAAATGAAGGTGCTGTTAATATGCTGCAGGCTTAGGCAAGCACCGCCATTACAATTTAAGCCAAACATTTCCACACCATCAAGCTCAAACTTTGGCTGACTGAGAGTTGACTGTAGCAACTATAAATTCGATTCTACTTCGATTGGTGGTTTTACATGGAAAGCACTTTAACGCCCTCGTACACAGAACAGACACGAACCCACAAGAGTGACTTGTTAACAATTAGATGAATATTAAAGTTCAAATGGTGTATCCAAGTAAACCAGCAGGAGTTCAAGCACCAAGAGAGAAATCTAAAAAAGTCATACTGGTTTATATGGGGTTAGAGCTAATCAAAGGAAATAGGAAGTGACTGGGTGGACTGGGTGAAGCAAACCACGTAAGGAGGGCAGGTTGTGAAATGACGTGAAAGTTACTGAATTAATTATTCTTGGGAGATCTCAGCGCCCATCAATCGTCTGATTTCTAAATACACTTCAAGGACATGAAACAGTGCCACCCCTATTCTTCTCCTCAATGAAACAAACTGGAAATATAGCGAATCACTTTGTAACACTGACAATGGATGTTTCGAGCAAGCACAGATTTAAAAGCACACACCTTCCACATATCACTGTGCTACAGATTCTCTGTTTGTCCTTCAATGCAGATTTTCTTTAGCAGTTTTAGTTCCTGCTTCTGTTTTAGCAATGAAAGCTAGAGGAAAGTTCTCCCTCTATATTGAAGCGTTTAAAGACCGGCTTGTGAGTCTAGAGTTAATAAATGTATAAATGATGGGAGATCATGAAGGATTCATGACAGCACACCCAGGTTGAATCTGGTGTGTGCATAATATTGCCAAACACAGTGCAGATGACTTTGCATTGCATTGTTGTAAAAAACTGACCCAGGTTAAACTTTTTTCTGAGCCCTCTGAATTGGCACGTTGACTTTATTGATGCCTTAAGCCAGTGGTCCCCATACGTCATTTCGAAATAAAAAAACGTTTCAAAATAAAAGACCGCTCGACTTAGACTGGGACTATAATAGAGGGGGACTTACTACTCTATCTACAGTTGGTAGGAGAAGAAGAAAATATTAAGTATTAAGTAATATTTTCTTCTTCTCCTACCAACTGTGGATGAAGTAGTAAGTCCCCCTTTATTATAGTCCCAGTCTAAGTCGAGCGGTCTTTTATTTTGAAACGTTTTTTTATTTCGAAATGACCGTATTAAATAAAACAGAAATAACTAATTAATTCTTGTGCGGCCCGGTACTGATTGATCCACGGACCGGTACTGGTCCGCGGCCCGGGGGTTGGGGACCACTGCCTTAAGCCATCAGAATAATTAGAAAGATGCGATAATCATATAAAAGCCTACATAAAAACTTTACACTTCACACTTTAGTTCACAATTTTGCCTCTCTAAGCACATTTGTTTTTGATTGGAATTTATTGGGCTGTCCTGCCAATAATGGTGACCTTTGCCTTTTTACATGGATGTCCCTGTAAAGCAGTAACTCCTCCATCCTCAGAGTTGGACAGAGTTCTGAAGGCCAATCTGATCAGCACTGAAATACTGAAACTGGATATTCCAACCAGATTCTCTAAAATCTTCTTTAAAATGTTGAGCAACCAAACCTAAATAAATAAAGCAGAAAGACGTACAGTCTGCGTTGGGAATATCACAACCAGCTGGAGTCCGACACTGATAGGTTTTAGTCGTGAAAGAGGTTGTGCAAAGAACAGATAATCCTCAAGTCAGCATCTGGTGCTCTTTAACTAGCTCTTGTATGTTTTCTTTTAAACTCTGTTATTTTGTGGATCTTGTCCAAACAGTCTGCTACCGCTGCTTTGACGAGACTCAGCGGTTCTGGTGTGAGAGGCGCAGAGCTTGAGGAAATACAGAAACAGATAAAAAAAGAAAAAAATCAGGTTCTGCGTGTGCTCCCTGAACACAGCCAGCCAGTTGTTCACAGCTACTCGACTCCATCACACAAACAAACGCTGGGTAGTGTTTGTATTGTAACATCTAAACACACGAACATCTCCGAGGCATTAAGAGTGTCATCGAGGGGTGTAGGCTGCCACGCCGAATCTGAAGTCATGTCTCAGACTGTTAGAAGAAGAAAACCAAAGTTAGGACATGATCGGTGTTTCTTTTTTAAAGTAAGACAGGGAATATATAGATCGACAGAGGAAATGAGCGACAAAATAAGCATAGTGATGTTGAAGCGCAAAGCGCAGCATGAACCTGAGCCTCAAACGGACACAGAGATCAAACAACAGGAGATGAAATGCACGGCTATATCTCTGGTGGAATGAGAGTGTGTGTGTCTGTGTGTGTGATAATAAATGAGGAGCTGCGGGTGAGGAAAAACTGAAAGCGCGTGCACACACTCTACATCTCTATTCCCCTGGGGTGAGCAGGAGACAGACAGTAATGCTGTTTTGTCCCCTGCCTGTGCTGTCAACGCTGTGGCCGGCCTCGCCTTTCCATCTGCGACTGGACAACAGACGCAGGCATTAACTCCTTGGCAGCAGAGCTCAGAGTAGATCAGTGGAAGATGCTCGACGCCCTTCAAAGGCTGCACTTCCTCCAGAGGGAAAGCGCACAAGGCTTTGATCAATATCCCCTGTGTGAAGGCTGCAGACATGGAAGGTTAATGGCCATTTAACCCAGTGTCACCTCCACTGTCCTGGCTGTGTGCTAATGCCTTTGAAAACTTGACACAGCCATCTCTATTACAGATCAACAGCTTTATCTCTCAGTGTGTGTGCAGTTGTATAGCCTATAGGTCAAACTCAGTGAGAAACCAAAGATATGAGCCCCAGTCCAGAGTGTAGGCCAGCTGAGGTTCCTTCATTCACTCATAGATTTTTTTTATATAAGACTGTGGCAGATGGTATGTGTTGAGTATATCAAAGCTACATATGCTCTGGTTGTGTCATTTGCTTCTACATATCGCACAAAATCTGGCCAACATTTGATGTTATGGTGTAAACTTAAGTCGCAGCTGCAATATCACCTCCTCGGTTCAATATTTCAGACACGCATTTTACAGTTACATCGCAAGAGAAGTAAATGCACACAGCCGATCTATGCTCTGCTGGATACACCAGAAAAATCAGTGAACTTTAGAAACCTAATTTTTCTCTTTGGAGAAATCATGAATAAATTAAAAAAAGTTGGATTCCAACAAGATAGATGAGTTCAGATTTTGAAGAATGTGAGTGTGGAAGTCAATAAAACATAAAAACACTCTACTCCACTGAAGCCAAGAAGTAATATCAAGTGTTAGATGCAGCACTGTCTCCTTTGACAGTCTTCACTGTCTTTTTTGAAAAATGAAATCGACCCCTGTTGTGGTTCATTGCCAAGTGAGTCATGTGACTTACTGGAAAACGTTGCACATTGAATTGCTTGCAGTGGAACACACCATGCGTATAAAGTACAATTTGTTGTTTTTTCTATGGATTAAACAAACTAAATGTAATGTGTTCATTGGTGAGCTTTGGAGGTGATGGGTGGTGTTACCATCAGCTGGCTCCCCCTGTACCCATCTCTGTGATGAGCTAAACTAACGTGCTGCTGCCTATAAGGCTGCATTCAGACCAAATCAGGTTGCAGCGATTAGCTGTGGATGTGTGTGTGTGAGTTCATTTGTGCAGAACATAACCGCTGTGAAGCAATCAGAAAATAATCGTTTATTTATCCGGCAAAAACTTTCTCCCTCCTGATACTCCCTCTCCTCAGTCATATTCTAGGTTACTTGCCATCAGCTGCTCTCTCTCTCTCTCTCTTTCTCTCAGATGGACACAAACCAGAAAGAAAGGTTCTTGGTATCGTTACTTTGCAACATGTAAGACTGTAGCATCAAAGCGGAGTACATGAAATGCTAAGGTCACAACTGGAATAATGTTGTAGTTTAGTCCATGAACCTTCAGTTTCAGTGATATTTAAGGCCGACAGTGGAGCAGTTTGTATAGTCGATCGCCAGACTGGCCGGAGCAGTGTGATGTCGGATTCCCACCACTGCAACCTTAACACACTACCCATATTCAAATGAATGAGTGGACTGGTGTTTTGGTCTGAATGGTCCCTAAGCAAACAAGTGAATTTTCCTAAAATGTCACATTACATTACATTAAACCGCATGCTGATGCAATGATGTTGTAACAAAATTAAAGCAGAGTTTAATCTCAACTGTGAAAAGATTATACACTTCAAACAAGTGGCTGCCTGGAAAGGTATAAAACAAAACATATACAAAACTCTGTAGACTGGAGAGCTTGCATTTATAAAGTGTTCTGCAAAAATGTGTAGTATGGATTATTGCAAACAAACTGGTATGGTCCTCCTCGATATGTAGTCCTTGATAGGCAGCAGATGTTATAAGTCCTGAGTTGACTCTTAAATGAGGAGCACTAATTTGATGCCAATCTTCCAGGTACACTGGAGTACGAGTAAAAACTCTCTGTTAAGGTCAGTGGGTCCATATGTGGTAAATTGTATTGGATTCTGGATGTGGGACTGTAAAAGAAAGTTTTAGTTCCGATTTATATTCCCACAAAACACTCTGTCTTGATCAGCAGTGGTACACTGGGTCAAAGTAACTCCTCTCGAAGGGTGGCCTGGCAGCAGAGTCTGTTTATCTCTGTTTGAGTAAGAACCCTGATTGAGGAGAAGCAGTAACAATTCACAACACAGACCGGACCTTCAGCAATGAAAAGTCTGCTCAACCTCTAAAAGGACGGAGCACCAACCCTCTTCTTCTTTCCTCTTAGTCACCTCAAATCATCTATGCACTGGAGTCATTAGCCTCCACGATCCCCTCGCTCTCCTGCTCTCTTCTTCCTTACTTCCTTTCAGGGGCCTCACAATGAAACCATTTGCATCCCTCCAGGTTGCTACGATACTCAGCCACCCCAACTTGAAATGTTTTGCCTTTGCTTTGAAGGTGCATTTTAAGAGGAAAACAGCTGCAGGAGAAGAAGAAGAAAAAAAAAAGATGCAGTGTATGCGGTGCCTATTTTGTTGTGTTTCTAAGGTTGCGGCTAGCTCAATCACACTAACTGTTTTCATTTATTTAGGTGACATCTGAGGGGGTGTTTGCTTCCTTATACCCTGCCTTCGTTCATGTGCATGGGTGTTTTTTCCAAGTGTCTATACTGCCTAATGAGGCTGTTAGTTGACGCTGACTCCCTGCCATATGTGCATGAACACATCAGAGAGCCTCGAGGAAAAGACTGATTTCCCCCCACTCATAATGGTTCGCTTTTTAGCTGCGTCTGCATGCAACAAACGGAGAGAGGGGAAAGAAAATCCTGCTGTGATGTTACAGATTAATGAATAAACTGAAGTCTGGAAGGCTTTGTTAGACGCTCATGTACACTCAATCTTACAGGTTCCCTGAAGATCTTCTCCATCAGACTATACCATTTGCGTTTTATTAGATTTGTTTAATTGTTTATCCTCATGAAATGGAAACTCTTGAGTGAGTAGATAGAGAGCTGTCGGGTTTCAGACAGATTGTCCCCATGTGGCAATCCCAGTGTCAGGGGACAGGAGGCATAAATGAAGTCACAGCACAAACACTCAAGCCTTATTACTCTACATTAGCGCTTCACTAAGTTCCTGTTCGCCTCAACATTCTCTGGGATATTTTTTTGCCCTTTGATGAAGCTCGACTGACGGCTGCTGAGGAATGCTTTCCTGCCACCTTTGTCACCTCTGCTCGCCGGAGCCTCCTGCGCCGCGCTGCAGCGTGGCTTAACGCTAATTAGACCCGTGGAACTAAAGACAAGAATCCACTTTCCACTGTGAAAGATCGCCGGTGGTAAATCAGGCTAATGCTAATGCTCAAGAAGGAGGTTTTGTGAGGGGTGTTTTATGCCTGTCCTTGGCACTGGCATGGCGGGGTCCCGCTCCTTGCCAGACGTGATCGTTTTTAGTGGCTCCTGCCAGGCCGTGCTCCCCTCCCTCACCCTTCTGCCCCATCCATCTCATCCTGCCTCTGTCTGAAATTCAATTGACCTTTTGTTCCACCTCACAGTGAATGGGCACAGGCCACCTCCACCAATAGCCAACTCAGAGCTCTCATACTTCTTTATTTGATCTGTCCAGCCGAGTCCAGTGCTTTCATTACCTACCCAAACACCCCCTCTCCTCCACCCCTCTACAGCTACATTCTCTTTTATCTCTGGTCGTGTCTCTTTGCTGCTAGAGGGGGGCAAGAACATTTCAGGGAGTGGAGGTGATATATTTTACAATCAGGAGAAAACTCCCTTTTTCCTCCTCCTCCTCATGTTCTTGATCGTTATGGTGATTGGCTTTTATTTGTGCCTGCTCGGCTTGTTTTAAACACAGCACTTTTTCTCCTCTTCGCTCCCTCAGAGGACTTTTTTCTGACTTTGCAAAAGTGCTGAGGTAGCCTCCCTATCGCTCAGGGCAGGAGAGCTCTGAATTGCTGCGCTGTGACAAGGCCTGTTGTGACCGTGACCTGTCAATCATCTTGATCATTGGGATTGACAAATTGATCCCAACGGCCTCATTCCAGCCCCTAATTACATCTGAAGTCAAACAAGCACCATTGTCTCAACTTTCCTTCATCATCATCATCCTCATCTCTTTCCCTTCGCCTGGATTCTGCTTTAATTCCCCGGTCGCTTCTCTCATCATCGCCTACTCCTGCGCCTTACCCTTGCCCCAGCGTCAAAGTCATTAAATCACTTCTGTCCCCTCTCCACCCCCACATGCACTGGCTCTTTTCTTCTTCAGCTCTAACCTCAGTACAGGTCTGCTGCACTGTGATACATACTAAAGACCAACTTCAGCAGCTACAGCACCTCATGTGTGACCACTACCAATCAGAGCTTGCTGTTGTACAATGTGTGCTTTGCTGACTGTTGGACTTGGCACCCGTGTGAGTGGAGTGTGTGTGTGTGTGTGTGTGTGTGTGTGTGTGCGTTAGTCCTGCTCTCTCAGCAGTACAAAACAGTAGCAATCTTGTGTTAATAAGATGAGGAGGTGACTATGAAATCCTGATAACGTCCTGTAAGGTGTAGACTAAAATTACATGTTTTCTTTCTTTCTCCTATATTAAAATGAAAATATGTTTATGGTGTATATTTTTTAAGGTGGAGAAACAAGACAAGTCAAAAGGATTTGTATTGAAGATTGAGCAAAACTTTTGCAGAGTTTAAAGGCACCAGAGATGCTGGAGAGAGTAATGTTTTGTTGATCAGGTCCCTGTATTGTTGGAACAGTGCCAGGCTGCACAGTAATTTTTTTTAATGGTTATTGCAGTTCAAATTGCAAGTCATGTTATGCACAGGGGCCCAGAACCACTTTCCTAACCAATCATTAGAAAGGAATCTGCTGTTAACCCTACGAGAAAAGTATGATCACAATTTGCGTTACCAAAAATTGAGCCATTAAGGCCAATAATATATTTTTTTAAAGTTTCAAAAGCTGCATCAGTTCAATTTTATTGCCCTTTGAGTCAGCCAGGAGAGGTCTCTAACACACGGTCCCAAAATGCAGATAAATAAGAAGAAGACTCCAAGCCGACAAACAATGCATGTTTCAAAACTTTTTTCTGAAAAGTCCGTCTGAAATGGAAAGACTAGAATATTCATTAGTGCATTTTTAGTGTGGAATGGGATGTAAACAAGACTGTTCCTCTCACTTGGAGGCACAAGGCAAAGCATTAATCTTTAATGTGCAGCCTGTTGCGTGGTTCTCAGTGGGGAGGGAGCAGGTCACCATAGGACAACCGGCTGAATGATGGGGGGCTGCAGGCCGCGTGCAGCTATTGTCATACTCCCATTCCATCATTAACAAAGAGAACATAGTGATGCTAAAACAGGTTGGAGCGCCATTGTGCAGACTCCATTTACCCCACCAGAAAAAGGCATGCAGCTCTTTAACTGGCTGACTCCCTATTGTGTCTGGTCTGGTATGAAGCGTGATAACAGCAAGTATAAAGATCATCTATAATTATCAGAACCATTTTGTGTGACCTCAAGGGATTAAATGTCATTTTGAAGATGTTTTATATACTCCCATCTGCACTCTTCACCCACAGTATAATTCTCAGATTTATGCACATTTGCAGCAATTCTAAGTGTAAAAAAGGGTGATTTGTCACCAAACCCGAGTTTCCTTGACACTAAATTTATTCAGCTAGGGTGCTGTTGCTATCGTAATGTAAGAGTTCAGGTTCATACTAGCTCCCATGGGTGGCAGGAGGGAGGGTGCCCACAGCCACATTTCCCATAAAGCCCAGATATTTTTACAAGCCTTCTAATGAGAGCTGTAAGAGAGCAGGACCCGTATAACTGAGCGGCTTGTGAAAAGCACACAGGCACCACTCTGCCTTCAAATTTGATCAAGATACAGAAATGAAAAGTGAGAGTGGGGTGGGGAGAAGCGTGTGAGTGCATGTGAATCTCATTGTCAGAAAAAAAACCAACGTGAAGACGAGGACCATTTGCAAGAGAGACGGGAGAGGGATGAGTTGCGAGAATTAAGGGGTTCAACCTTTAGTTTGGCCTTTGTGCTGGCATTCACTGTTGTTTCAAGATGATAATGGATTGTGTGTGCATAAGTCCTCTGGTCCTCAAACCACTATAATTCACTTTTGAGCATGTGTATGAGTGTGTATGTGTGATTCTCTGAGTAACCCCCCCTCGACATTCCTCATGAAGCGCTGTGATAAAGGGAGGATACAGCTGTGTGGAAGCCCAAGAGACAAAGATACTCAAATATGTGCACATATCTGTTGAGATAAAGACTAATTTGAATCTGCAGAGTGCATTCAAGCATATCCAAGTTCATGTCACAGCCTTTATTATAATGGACTATCCATGTATTATTGACCTGTAGATCACCTTCCAGGGATGTGCAGTATGTTTCTAATTGACAGGATAAGCCATATGGTTGGGATGAAGAACCTCATGGGGTTAAGTTAGATAAAAACAAGAATGTTTCAGAAGACGCCATGACCTTAGGCCATATGTTATTGTGTGTCCACAGGTTCCTCTTATTACGACAATGTGAGACCACTGGCGTATCCTGATTCAGATGCGGTGCTCATCTGTTTCGACATCAGCCGCCCAGAGACTTTGGACAGTGTCATAAAAAAGGTCAGTGTTTATTTCTTTATTTCTTTATTTATTTCTTTATTTCTTTATTTATTTATTTCATCTCCTCCTCTCAACACTTTGGATCAGCATTTAATATCTGCTGTGACACTGGAGAACTAACCTGGAAAAATTCATTTTTTTTCCCGATCAGCATCTTGTATCCACTCATATTCCTGTGCCAGCAGTTTGAATTTTCATGGCTCAACAATAGAGCAAATCAGCACAGAGGTTAGAGCCTTTCATTCCTTTATCTCATCAAAAACGTCCATGGATACTTGACCCTCGCCCCTCTGAGGAATGGAAGGTCAGAATAAAGAATGAGAGGAGAGACTTTGCAGCCGGGTAGGTTCAAGAGGAATATCAGATATGTAAATCGCTGCAGCCTTATCAAAGAGGAGCTGTTGCAGGGCCTGTTCAAGAGTGCTAGAACTGCCTATCGTTAGGCATTTAAAATTTAAAAATCTGATTTAAATGCAGAACTGTGACCAGATGGTGGCAGTTAATGTTTGTAAGTCTATGGTTCAGATGTTGTAATACTGGAGTTGAGCTTGGGGTGGCGGCTAAAGTGTGGTACAGGCTAGGCAGGGTTGTGGTCATGGACATGTTTTTACTGTCAGTGCAAATACCTATTGTATATGTAGAGACACCCAACTTAATAGGTTTGTTTGCGTACCATGTGTGTCATGTAAAACAGCCCTGTGCCTTTCAGTGGTCTCTCATCTTGAAGCCATGTGTGTGTGCTTTCCTTTGAACTGTGCTCCTTGTGGGCCAAAGACAGTTCCCACGGCTGGCCTGTTGACGTGTTTAGTGGTCTGAGCTGCTAAAATGCTCCTGCAGACTTTGTAGATCTAACCCGAGACACCTTTTTTTAACCCACAAATATCTCACAGACCTCAGTGCACTCTGTCAACAGGGTGAACTAGTGCTGCCATCGAGCTTATGGTTTTCCCATGAATCCCTTGGCAGGGGGTTGCCATGACCCCTGAACCCTAGCTGTCGCCCTGGTAATCTCTGAAACTCTGGGGCACATGGAAAACCTGTTGCACAATCACCATCCCAAATTAGACTCTTGACCTCTAGTAACAAGCCAGTCACAAAGGTTTCTGGATGACAGCTGGGGGAAGACAGAGGGTTAAGCAATCAAAGCTTTTGATTGGTTGTTATTGGCAGAATAGGGATTGGCTTGAAAGGCCAAAGGTTCTCTTCAAGGTACGAGGATGAATGGACACTCTGACATGCTGCACACGGCATGTGGAATATTTCAGGGCTGGCTGGATCCCACTGTGTATTTGTGTCGCAGGGAGGAGAGTGTGTGTTGGTTCAGCTGAGTTTCAGAACTGACATTTAATCTGATTTTAGAAGGAAGACTGCTCAACATTTTATGTACAGAACCTGAAATAGATTTGTTGACGGGGGCTGCGTGAGGAAGATATAACACACATCAGGTACCTCAGCTGGCATGAATATAGTTGTCATATTTATATCATGGAGCTTAAAACGTAATGATTTCTTTTTACAGTGAGACAGAGAACAGTGCATAGGATTACTAAATAATAAGATGTGTAACTATGCTTTTACTTAGAAATGCTTAATACGATGAATCAAACCTTCTTTTGATGATGTGATGTGAAGATGTGAAAGTAAATATCTTTGGGTTTAGTGCTGGTCAGACAAAAAAAATGCAATGTGAAGGACTAGGAATTTAGTAAAGGCCTTGCTGCTCCTGTACATCGGAGGGTTTATGTTTATAGTGCTGCAACCGTTTCTTTGAGATAGTTTTTTTATTCATTGTTTACTCTATAAAATGAAAAAAACATAATGGAAAAGGCTATTACAGTTTCCCAGAACAAAAATGGTTTGAGGCCAAATTGTCTTCAACTTGTTTGTTTTGTTCAAAGAAAAACCAAAACATATTCAATTTACAACCACAAATTCCCCTGCACTTTTGCCTGATAAAACCTTAAATTATATATACTATATTCTCAAAACTGTTTTTCTTTCATTCTCTGTTAATTGACAAGTAGATTACATGACTTATTGTTCCAGTACTAATGTTTTACATTCCAAAATATGGAGCAATTGACCTCATCTACTCATTTAATCTGACTGTAAATTCAAAGTTGTAAAAAAGTACTTGTAAGACAGTTTGCTTTCCCTTTGATGTCTTAGCCCAACAAATGTCTTTCATAGAGAGAACAAGCTCAGGTATCCAGTGTCAAAGAAACCAAAGGTCGTCACTGTATCTCATAGCTCACCAGTCAGCACAGGCAGCTCAACTCTCATATTTGGCAGAATCATTAATGTATTTCTGTGTCCGTGTCTATCTATTTGTTCATGTCTCAACAGTGGCAAGGAGAAACGCAGGAGTTTTGTCCAAATGCCAAAGTGGTGCTGGTGGGCTGTAAGTTGGACATGAGGACAGATGTCAACACCCTGAGGGAACTCTCCAAGCAGCGTCTCATCCCTGTCACCCATGAACAGGTGAGAACAAGCCAATGATGGATATGTGAGAAGATGAATAATGAGAGAAGGTGCCCCGGGAAGAAACAGAGACTTGAAAACAACAACGATTCGGAAAAGAAATTAGAAAGCAATCCAGCAGTTTTATACAGTTTTTTTCATCTTGGATCAGAAATGGTATTGCCTCTATGATGTCCCACAGGAAGGGAGTGTGAGAGAAGGTTCATGCAACACAATCAACCACCGCCGAATAAGAGCTGTGTGAAACCCCTCAGGGACATGTTGCTGGGGTTGGCGTTTTGACCGAAATTTGCTGACAAGCGATGTAAGGTATGGTGAGGGCGGTGGAAGAGGCATAGGCAGTTAGTGGAATTTATGTCTAGGGACACATTTTTTTCCCTGAAATGAAATATTCATGCAGATTTAGGGATTTTCAAAATGCAGGATGAATAGAAAAACGGACATTGATAAATGAGTGAGCCCCTTTATCGCATGCCGCCATGACCTCTAAGCCAAGGGGATGTGGAGGAAAGGGAAGGGATGATAAACTGTTCTGTAAATCTGTGAATTTTAATCACCTTTCAGTGTGTTCATTTTGTACTCTCCCGTGTTGGACATACAAAAAGTAGAGGGGCTTTTTTTTCACCACCACATAAAAGCCCTCAGAACAAAGGAACCCTTTTTCCGCTGCTGTCTGAGAGCTCGCCGGAGGCTAAAGGCACGCAGACTCCCAAACAAAGAAAAAAAAAAAGAAAAAAAAAAAAAGGAAAAAGCAGACCATCATGTAAATAAGATACATAAACAAAAGATAGTGTAACGAACCACAGAGCTAATGCAAAATATCTGGGGACCATTCATGGCCAAGCCTATTGTTCTGCTCCTCCTTAGTCGCTGTTTTCATTGGAGGTAACTACTGTTTGTCCCTCTAACATACCTAGAATATGTGTGTCACACAGCAGATGCCAAAGTGCTGTGCATAATAAACATTTCGATGCTTTAATTCAATAGCCTGTGTTGATATCCTGTTGTTGATCTTAAACTGAATTCCAACACAGCTGAGGAGTCGCTGGTGAGAGTGACCACAGGGTGAACTCCAGACATTTCCGCACTAATCTGCCTGAGATCCGATCGAGCTTTTCCGCTTGTCATGGTTATCTCTACCTTGGGCCCACCGCCACCACCACCCCTGAATCTAAATCTGCCATTCCACCTAATGAGGACTCCATTGCTTCTTATATGTGGCTCAGTGCACAGCCACGGTAAAAAAAAAATGAAACAACAAAGCTCTCTGTGTTGGAGAGCATGGGATTTTAGGGTCATGGGAAATGCAGCGCTGTCTCTATCTGTTACAACCCTGTGTTGATCCTGCATGGATGTGGGTTTAAGGTCTGATCATGAAACAAGAGACGGGGCTGGACTGAGGCGAAGAGAAAGGCTGAGGGACTTTAAAATTAAATTTTCCTCTGATTTGATCTCAAGCAAACAATTTACGGTCTTAATTAACTGGGTATATTATAACATTACTCAGGTGTAAGCTCTAGTGTTGGAGGAGTTTAGTCTCTTCTCTCTAAATAGCTTAGACCATGTCAACACTGGCCCAGTGGTCTCTGTGCTGCTTTGTTCCCATTCACCTACTACAGACTGAGGAGTCAGAGCAGCTACATTATTCATGCCTCAGAGGTAAGGGCTTCATTTGTCTCCAGACATGTTTAGACTATTGACATTCAGTCTACGGTTGAGATCAGAATCTTTGTCACAGATCTGCTGCCTCTTTCAGGGACATTTAATCTTCCATTGTTAAGATATAGTGCCTGCTTATGCCAAGGTACAATGAAGGATGGGATGCATATTGTGAATTTTCATTTTCTTTGTGAAGCACTCACGCAGCACCTTGATACGGAGTAAACACCTTTAAAAGCCCAAGGAAACAAGAGAAAAGACATTGTTTTGTCACGGTCAGGAAGTCTATTAGAAAGAAGATGCGTACAAAACTACTGAAAATCACTGAGAGGAGAAGAAGCACAACAGAAATATGTTGTTGAGGTGCTGAACGATTTATACAAGATGTTTTTTGTGGCACTGCAGATAAAATGTCTCCCATTTCCCCTTTTAATTTTCTTGTAAAGGATTTTGTTGCTTATGTTTTTAAATTGTGCTATTTAATAAGATATCATTCATTATAATTGTACAATATGTTTCTGTTAATTTGTTCTGTACACTTGACATTTATTGCACATCTGTACATCCTGGGCTAGGGATCCCTCCTCTGTGGCTCTTCCTGAGGTTTCTTCCACATTTTTTCCCTGTTAAAGGTTTTTTGTGGGCAAGTTTTTCCTCACTCAAACCGAGGGTCTAAGGACAGAGGGTGTCACTCCCTGTACAGATTTTAAAGCCCTCAGAGGCAAAATGTGTTTTGTGAATTTGGGCTATACAAATAAAATTGGATTTGATTTGATAGAAGTTTGCTTGCATGCTAATTGTCCCCTGTGTCCATGTTCCAGGGCAGCACGATAGCTCGACAGATTGCGGCGGTGGCCTACGTGGAGTGTACCTCCAAAGTTTCGGAGAACAGCGTTCGTGACGTGTTCCATGTCACCACGGTGGCATCTGTGCGGCGGCCGCACAAGCCGCAGCTAAAACGCAGCAGTTCCCGCAGAGGCCTGAAGCGAGTCTCACAGCTCCCCTTGCCTCCCCTGCCGGGTCGGACTGAGCAAATGGACCAGGCCCCGGCCATGAGGAAGGACCGGGCCAAGAGCTGTGTGCTCATGTAGAGACCAATTATTGTAAATATATATATGTATATACATAAACACAGAAATATATAACAGAGGAAGTCTATTTATTGTTTTTTGTTGTTGTTTTTTTCCTCGTATTTTCATTTTTTGCACTGCAGAGGAGTGAGGAAAAAAGAAACATTGCGCTGTGGAAAGAAATGCTTTGGAGTTTTTCAAAAAAAAAAAAAAAATTTTTTGTTGCGTGTGTGCATATTTTCTAAGCTGTTTACATATTTGTGTTGTTTGGAAACGCTGACAAATTGGACTAACCCTCTGGATATAAGGAAGCTGTGATAGTGGACGTGCCGTCTGGTTCTGGCTATTAAAAAGGAATTGATTTCCTGAAGCCTGAAGCACTAATAAGACGATGGCATGGCGGTGATGGCGAGCAGAGTGAAGTGCATGTGAAGAGAACCACTTTGAAGCAGGACATCTTGGGATGAAGCTTCCGGTTTTTAAAGACAGTGTTGACGTGAGGACTAAATGTCAAGTTGCACTGTCTGAAATTGCTTGCCATATTTGAGTGGAAACCCCATGTGTAAAGTAATGCTGAAAAGGGATTCTAGTGATTAGATGAATGATGGCTCAAACCAAACAGTAGGAGCTGGAAATGAGATTTTTGTAACTGAAATATTGTGAAGGTGTACGTGAGCATTACTACCACAAGTGCATTTGTTTTAAAGTCACAACATATCTGTATTATTATTTTATTTTGCTCATTTAACATTATTTTTCTGATCAGGTCCAACTGTGTCAGTTTCATTCACTGGTTTATGCTGTTGTCACTATTTTAAAAGATGATTCTTTGTGGAAAATAAAGTGGTAAAATGTTAGGGCTATTTTGTTGTACCTTCACTAAAGTCTGAAATAAAGCCACAGCTTGTCTGTATAGGAACGGACACACAGTTTCATTCCTTTTTTTTTCGTTAAATGGCAGCAGGGACGTAGATCATGTGATTACAGACTGTAGCCAACTGTCACATTATGCTCAGGTGGAGCAAATCATTCACAATGCTCAATCTTTTCTCTACAATTTCCGAACCATATGATTTCCTCTCCAAAAGCCATATCTGTAAATAACTGTCCATTTCCTGTCTTAATGTCATCTCGGTGCTCTCAGGTTGCCCTGTGAGTCAAACAGCACTGCAGCCTGAGGAATGAGTCAGTCGTTCAATGTAATGTGCACACTGTGCAGACCTCTCAGCTGGCAAAAAACAAAACTGAACTGCAATGCAGCAGCACTGGAGGACAAATGTAGCGTTTTTGAATGACTGACTCCATACTGTTACAGGAGCTTCAAGTCAATTCAGTACATGACATGAGATCTTTCATCCGCAGAGAACAATTTGGCCGTGCAGTTGATCCTGAGACTCCAGACCTCTTAAAATTGTTTTTTTTTTTTCCTGAGCTGTTTCTGTAAAACAGTTCATTGGTCAGTCTCAATGCAGACAGTTTCTCTTAGGCAGCAGCACTTTCTGTCAGGAGCGTTTTTGCAGTTGGCAAGCTGCTATATCCTGACAGCATTTAGGTGCAGGTGATAGTGGACAGGCCCATCTACTGTAAGTCAAAACACTTTGGCAGCTTTACCATTATAACTGTCAGCGTTAGTCTGGCAACTTAACTGTTGTTACATCCCCCCAGACATTAAGCTATTGACAGGATGAGCTCATGATAGATGAAATGTCAGAAGAAGCGGGACAGATGAAGAGAGAAACGAGCTAAGACGAGAAACAAAACGGCGAGACAGAGCGACTGTGCCTGCGTGTGTCTGTGTGTTGTTGTAGGGTTATGGCAGAAAATGGTGGTGGAATTGTATTAAAACTCCACTCGTGCAGTATAATCTTCATCGTCATTGATCCGTATGGTCAGTGTGTTTTGGACCAGTGCTTCTGCTGAACCTGGGGTCTGAGATCTGCTAAGGGGTCACAAGATAATTCTGTGAGGTCAGTCAACGGCAAGATAAGAAAAAAAAGCTACATATAAAAAGCTTCTGGCTTTTCTCTCATGACTTTTTAAGAAACAGCTCATGTAACCTGTGAGAAACGGTCATTGGTAGACATTGCATGGCTATAAAGGGTCACAAGGCAAACTGGTTGGAAACCTGTCTTCCAAACAATTGTCACTTTGCCAACAAATCACTAAATTGCTATTATTCTTGTTGTTTTTGGAACTTTGTGAAGGCACTAGTAAAATGTACTGTATCTCTGCTGAATCGAGAGTGTGAGTGAAGATACAAATAAAACTGAGGCATGGATAATGCTTTAGGAGTGAATTCAGAAGTTTTGATGCTGCATTTCGACTGATATCTAATGTAACTGCTGTGCAAATCCAAGCTGCTACACTATTCTGCACAGGAGGAAGATACAATCTTACAGCTTTTAAGCCTACAATTATGTGAGTATTTAAACTTAAAAGGATTTTCAGTTGTATATCACTTAAAGCAGAAAAAAAGACAGCGGGGCATTTTGTTGGGACGGACACAGGAGTTACAGGGGAGCTGTAAGGTGTTGCCTTGGGCAGGAAATGAGCAGTGGAAATGAGGCCAGCACCCATAGCAGTGTCAATAGACCTGCTGTGCCCATACAGTTTGGATTGACACTTAAACAGGATTAGTCTTGAGGTGCCTCTGTGTGTGTTAGTGTGTGTCTTAGTGTGTTTAACAGATGGATAAATTGGACAGCATTGTCTCGTATTTCCCTATCAGAGGCTGCATATCTATCAGACACAGACGTATACATCTCACCAAGATGAAGACAAATCAGCTGCTGCCTTGTTTGTAAAATTAGACTGGCATCAGAGTTTATCTCGACCAATCTACTCCCACTCACAGGCAGGTTTATTACTGCAGGATGTCTAGCCTCGATTTCAGCAATCTGATCAGCCATTTGCCCTTTACCGCTGAGACGCCAGGAGGATTAGAGGTACCTTTGTGGGTTCACGCTCTGATTCTGCATTCTTGAATTTCCCTTCGATTCTAGGCTATTGCAAGTGGCTCTGACAAGCACAGAGAGGGCAGTCATCTTATCCCTGAATGACCAGAGCTGACGTCATCCACACAGGAAGTGCATGATGGCAGACGTTCTTGGCTAATTGCTACAATTTGCGGATGGGGTTGTGTGTCTCAGGAAAGAGGAAGAGAAACAGAGCGATTGACAGAGACACACTGAAGAGCAGTGATGGACAGTAAGGAAGACAGAGAGAGACAGAACTTGGCCTGCCTGCTGACAAAAGGCTACAGAGCAGAGCCACAAATTGCATACAGTCATGAGAGGATTTGTAATGAGAAGCAGTATGTGACCAAGCTGAACTCACACACACACACACACACACACACACACACACACACACACACAGGCAAACACATACACCCACATAGACACAGGAAGCCGGGAGAGATTGTTGGCATTCCACATTCATACTGTGGGAATTGACCATCAGTGTACAGCACAAGCAAATGCCTTCAACAGCATATTAATCTGACGACCTTTCCCTCCCCAGTTACCTCTTAAGGTTTTCAACTTTATTGTTTCCTGTTTCCCGGCAGATGAGCTCAACAAAGGAGAAACTAACCTGGGCCCCTCCCCGAGGTGGTTTAGCAGTAGAACACAGACTGTGGAGATTAATTATCCTACGGTTTAGTGCTTTCTACTCGAAAGTGCTGCTAATTAAAATGTGTGAGGGTGTGCTTTCATACAATTTGTCGTGTATATCCGTGTGTGTGTGCATGTCTTTATCTGTATGCATCTGTGTGTCTGTACTGGGTCCAGCATCTTATTACAGAGGAAATATTTTTAGTGTCTTTTAACATCACAAACATTACGGTGAGAAGACTGACTGATGGGGGGAGTTATTGATATTTTAGAAAGTGTTTTTCCCATCGTGTGTTTTCAGGTGGATGCACACATATAGGATTTCCCAAAGGGATTAGAGGTTGTGTATGAGTAATGTGACTGAGCTATGCAACGGAAGGTCTAATAAGACGAGAAAAGATGGAGAGGTTTGGCAACAATATTCAATATCCAGTGCTTGAGTTCACGGACTGATAGACATCTTGGAGGGCATCCATGGAAAATAAACCAGCTCTGTGATTCTGAAGAACACATTTTAAGTGTTTATCAAGAGTTGCATCACTGTGGCCAGTCTGTATGGGCTAGGTTTTTATTTTTATTTTCAATAAAGTGGACTTCAAAGCGACACTGGAAATTCACCTGACACGTGGCATTTTTTAACAGTACTAGCAGCATGGCTCAAGGGTTTGCAATGTTGGTTGGTCGCTCCATCTCTCTTGTCCAGACTGAAATATCTAACTATTGCCATGAAATTACATACAGACGAAAAATCCCTGAACTTTTCTCTTGCAACACGAGCCGGTCAACGAAAAACAAACAAAAAATAAATAAATGAAATACCTCAACTATTGCCATGAAATTTGGTTCCCCCCATCTAGCACCATTATCACGTCAAAATTTATTTTGGTTTATGACCAAATTGTTAATTAGCAAACGGTATGCTAAACTGTGATTCTTTATATGGTAAACATTATACCCACTTAACCTAAACGTGCTAACAGTGAGATTGTAAGCATGTTGACATGCTCCACTAATTTTAGTATTTAGCTTGGGGTCCTGCTGTGTTACCTTGCAGCAGCCACAGAGCGCACATATTTCCATATATAGCTCCAAGAACTGTCTGAATCTGATGGATATTTGTTCTCAGCCTATTTGATCGAGCTGGCAAACCAACCACCTGCCAGCAACTAATTATGTAGTGAATGACTACAGTAGCGAGTTACATTTGAAAGACTGTCACCTTGTAAACAGATGTTCAATATTTTGGGACAAAGAAGCAGACTGCTTCGAGTTATCTTGTTCATGTCACTCAAATTAGAGGACTAGAGGTCATCAATCTGCTATACCGCCTGCTATACAGCATCACCATGGAAACTGTATCAGCTAATATGACTGCTGTATTTATGTGAGAGTAATAACTCCTGGACTGCAATGATACAAATAAAGTCAGACAATTCATAAAATATGCAACAATAATACAATAAGATTAAATTTGAGAAGATGTTGTAAATAAAAGTGTACTGGTTTTAATGAAAGATGACACTGATTCTGCAAGTCTCTAGTTATAATCTGCTATAACTGTAATGTCTCATCATTTTTGTGTTGTTTAGGATACATCAATAAATCCCAACATCACCCACCCATCTTAATTCTCATATCTGCTGCAGGGTGTCTACCATTAGGGAGATACCCTTTTAGTCATTCAGTGTTTGGCCACAGAGCAGCTCCATTGAAACAGTTGGGGGTTTAGTGCCTTAATAAAGGGCACGTCACTGTCAACCACAGAGGGAGGGAGAGGATCTATTCACTGCTCCCAGTAGGGTAACATTATTTCACCTATCCTGTTACAGTTACAGCTCTTGTGATTTATTTTTTTTGGTGGTTCATAGATGGAGGTTGCTTTCTTTTTTCACTTCCATTTAAGTGGTTTAGATAATTGGGTTAAACTGACTTTAAATGTGTCTGATCAATAACAGTGTCATCACATCCCTGTATCTCTGCCCAGAGCTGATCAATAAAATGTAATCAGGTAAGAAAACAGCAATCATGTTGCAGGGTGAATATTACGTGTAGAAAAGCTGATGAAATCTGAAATTGTTACTCTCTATGGCAGCAAGACATAAATGTTATATTCAAGGTGCAACCAAGATGGCATCACAAGTGCTGCTTATGACGTCTCAGCTTAAACTTTTAACTGTCCTTAGGGTGAAATTGATCTTGCAGACTGAATCTATAATAAATAAGACATAATTATATACATGTAACATATTAAGCTCCTATTAATTAATGTACGTTGAGTGACAGCAGAACCTGGAGACATCGTCGTCCAACTCAATCATCAACAGTTGAAACATCATCATTAGTCTACATGGAAAACTAATCATCATTTTGTTGCTATAGTGCTACAATTACACAATAAAGTGCAAAACATGCTATGATTTAGATTTGACCAAAGTATTCAAAGGATCTTTTACAACACTATTTGGTTTTGTCAGAAGAACAGCAGGATGCTACCCAGCGCATTACGAGGCTGAACAGACAGTAACAACAGTAAATGAGCCAGTTTTAGCACTCAACAATGCAGGTGAAATATAATTACCATATTTCTATCTGAACAGTTAGAGATTTCAGGTTCAAGAAAATGTAATTAACATAATTGGAGCCTTTAAACAATAATAATAACTTGTCATGTTACATTGTTTAAGACAATCACTCAGCTTGGTATTCTGTAATATGCTGTACCTGTACTGTGCATGAGGACAGATAATTATAATCTTGCTCCACCACTGGATATGAGAATAAGCAACCCAGACTGTCCAAACATAATGTCAGCGAGGAGACAGGCTCATCATCCATTGTCTCTCTGGGGAGAAAAGTGTCTTAGGCTCTCGCTGGCTCAGTCGAGGTGATTATAGAGTAATAAAACTCACGTCCACTTGTGTATTGCAGAGCAGGTTTGTCAGGCTGGCTAATCTGATGCTGAAATCCTCCTTCTGTTCATATGAGCTATGCCTTTCTGATACAATATGAATCTGGTTTGGACAATTAAACACACATTAGTGAGTCAGTCAGGTGTTTTGTCAATTCACTGCTGTTGGGTTTTTCTTCCCATACTTGTGCCCTGCAGGCGTTCCAGACTATTTATCATGAACAGCGTAGAACAATTGTTATGAGAACAAAAAGACATATGCAGAAAATGATTATTATAAGTGTGTTCTCTGATGTCCTGACAAGATGAATAGTAACATGATCGTGACAGGATGTGAATCTGACCCTGATCCCTAAATGAGTTTCCACAGAGACATTGACGTCATGGCAACCATGGCAGTGATGCTTCAGAATGTTAATGCATTTGCCCATGTCCATATTGTCAGTTACCTGCCGGAGGTGAGTCACAGATAAGTACTCAGAACTCAAGCACAGCAGAAAAACAAAAAGTACAGCATGTTGGGAGGAAATAGTGGAAGAGCTGGATGGAGAAAAACAAGAGGGAGAGAGAGAGGGAGGAAATGTGGACATAGGTGGTTTATTGGTACGGAAAAAGCCACTGAGCCGTTCCTAATCAGACCTCTATAGCCCTGAGCACACACTCCAACATGATGTGGAGGGTGGAGAGTGTTTAGCTGGCTGCCCACCTCGTCTTCTCTCATCCTGCTTTGTCTAGCTCTGCATTATGAAAGGTCACTGTTGCTGTCTGGACCTGTTGCTCAGAACACTGTGCTGCCGCTCACTAAACCTTCTCAGACCTAGAAGACCTTTTTTTTATTTTTATATTTAAACTAAGATGCATTGAGTCTCTGAAACCAGCTGCTGTTGTCTTGTGTGGATTTGCATGTGTGTACCCGTGGCCGCATGCATATGCCTACACTACACATACGTGGTTCTGTATATTACACTGAACTTTGCATTGGCTTTGCAAGCGCAGCTGTGTATATTATTCTGTGAGCATGTGTAGTTTATAAGAAGGGGGGGACATATTGGCCGCAGTCCAGCCCCAGCTTAGCCATCGTTGCCAGTTTTGGATGGCATATGGCACAAGTTGGCAGCAACTGCTTTCAGACTCAGAGGCCAGAGCAAGAAACAGAATGGCAACTTTGTTGTGTGAACTGCTGCTGTAGAGTCGGTTGTTGTATGTTGCCTCTGCAGTTAAATGGCAGGAGTATAAGACTGCTGACTTGCAACTGGTGATTCAGGAGAGTGAAGCGAGGGAAAGACTGACACCTCAAGACCATGACCACAAATTTATGCATGTTGTTTATGCATGTTATCATGCTTTGACATGCAGAACAACAACAGTTATTTTCAGTTCTGCTTCACATAGTTATGGACAACAATTACACCCATCGGTCTGTGTCTTTCTGATAAGATAACAAATACAGACTTTATTAATTACAAAGACTTATTCTTGATGAAATTTAAATTAGCATGTTGCCTGCTGGCATAATGCACAAAGGTTTGCTAATCTTTATAAACTAGGAGGGCACTTTTGTTTGTTTGCGTGTGTGTAAATATGCTTATTTACAGTGTGATCTGGTTTGTTTGTTTTGCATTGCATGTGTATGTGTGTGCATGTGTGTGTCCATGTTTATTTATGCTCCGTGGCAATGCATACATTTCTTGCTGGGCAGAGAGGAACAGATGAACAAACAGTGAGTGAAGGAGGACTGGCCTTGAGGCATTTGTGTGTATGTGTGCGTTTGTGTGCCTACAATAGAGTGAGAGGTAATCACAAAAACGTACTTTATGTCCTGTTTTGGTCCACCTTCGGAGTTTGCTTTGTGGTTTTGGGTGGACATAACTCCTGTTGATGGCTGAGTTGTGTCAGCAAGATGTGTAGTCTCCCTCCTGCACGACACATAAATCACTGCCTCCCCCATTGAGTTACTTTACACCACACAAACCCATCAGCCAGAAACAGCAACGGCCACAGCACAGAAATACCACAGTATTTCCTCACCCAAACTTTTGCATACTTATTTGGTAGAATAAATGCTGCCAAAGCAAACACTATCTACTACAGGCATTCCCTACCTTGGTGGGGGAAATAGCAATCCGCAGAGAGCTCTCTGAAGACAAATGGTGCCCTATACTCTTTATTACGTACGTATTTACAATATATTTCCCACCCTTTTACACTATTAAATACATATTCCATCACTAACTCAGTTGTTTGACATTCTCTCTTCACCTCTCCTCTCCTGAACCACTGAGGGTAGACATTCTTTTTTCTAGTTACATTCTGTAACATGCAAGCTGCAGCTGGTGGCTATTCTAATGAAACTTTCAGAACCAACCGAGCTGGTTATGAGGAGGCATCCAACATCAGAATGTCATCCTGGCTTATAAATGAGTCCTGCATCCCCGGGCCAGGCCTGAAGCCACGGTCAGGGTCTGGCACACTGGAGGAAAGTTAGCTCGGCAGAGTCAGAAGGCCATGCTGAACACTCAGAGCTGGCTGCTGCAGCCACACGAGCGTAAACGTATCTCACACTGGGGAGATTTTCTGAGGCAAATCAAGTGCACGTTAATGTTTATTGACTTAGCTAAAGCTGGGAGTTTTGTTAGGAGTGCAGGTACACCGCTGACCACTAGTTAGTTCCAATCCAATCCAATCCAATCCACTTTATTTATATAGCACGATTTTAGCAAACAGAAGATTTGCTAAAATAGTTAAGATTTTGTATAACATAGCGGTTTATTTCCCTTGCTGCACTGCTTTCCATGTTTTTCATTTTCCACAAGCCGTTTCTCCACATGACTTTCTTATAAAGGCTTGGGCTTTTTGTTAATTACTATTTAACTCTGTCCCTGAAAACCTACTGTAAGCAGCTAAATGCTTTTCACTTGATATTCCCTAGGAATGCAATAAAAATGTACACTCATCACTCTCAATATGAGCGGCATTTTTCTTCATAAACACATTTTTTTAATCAAATATTTGCCAACTGGCAGCTACACATCCAAGTTGTTTTTTTTTCTTTTAAACAAACAAGAAAATTAATTTTAAAGAAAATACAGCAGAGGCTTCATGTTGATGGATGGTGCTTATCTTTCAACTTTTGAAGCGTTCTGACATCTGCATATGCTGTAGATGTATAGATGTATGTATAGTCTAACTGGATCAGAGAATGAAAAATGACAATAATGAGATAACAGAGAACAGCTCTGAAACATGTTATTATGAACCGAAATCTGAGTAAAAAGAAATAATAATTCACTTTGAGCCTCACAGAAGCAGAACAACACAAGCAACTTGGTTTTGTTGAATGAATGTCTTCAGTGTAATGTTTTCAAGTACAGATGTGTTCATGATTGACAATGCTTCACTAGGACATTACAGTAATAGCTTCAGTGCCTCCAGCTCTCTGTACACAGCAAACGCAGTGCAGAAAGAACTCTCTTACCTCAGTACAGAAAGTGCTCGCCAAGGAAAAGACGAGTATTTAAAAATGGATTGCCAGTTTAAACAGCATGTAAAATTAAGCAGATTATAAATGTATACATCTAGCACTTGTATTCACAAAGGCCCTCTTTCTTTTTCTCCACCACTCTCCCATCCTCTCAACATCTTTTATATATATATTAAGATATATTAATAATATATTATAGATATATATATATATATATATCATATATATATATATATTCTGAGTTCGATAAAATTCAGTCTTTATCTTTCTCGCACTGATTGCTTCTTTTGCTAAGACAATGACACACTCACTCAAGAATGGCCAGTTATGTAGAGAGATGTGTTCACCGTGCCATCACCAAGGAAATTAGCCCGTGTTTGTGATTTAATTTCAGATTTTCAGAGTTAATTACTTGTGTGTGTGTGTGTGTCTCTGTGTGTGTGTTAGATGTAGATGTTTGTACGTGTGACGTTATTTGGTCCAGCAGTAGATATAGCACACGCGTAGGCACCAATAATGAAGACACGTAAGATGAAGGTAATTATTTAAGATATCTTGACTTGAGGTCTGTCTCCTAGTAACAAGAAACAAGAGCTTTTGTGTCCCTGTAATAAACGTGTTATTTACAAAATGATGTCTCTTTGAAATATGAATCTGAATTAAGGCGAAAGGAAGAAAGACGTGACTCACCCCAGGCAAGTGTATGTATGACGACCTGATGATGAAAGTCCTGTATTTAAGCTTTGGCCTAACACAGCAATAATTTCAACAGTTGTACAAAACCATGTACATGTTTAATGAGAGCACCTTTTTTATTCCCACTTTCATGACATGACAACAATGGTATGTTTAAAGAGCAATAAGAGCAGTACAGTAGATAAACCTAAAGTGTTTTTCAATCTGCCACAACTAACTAGCCAACTAGTTGTAAAACAGATCACGATGTACACAATCAGACCCAGTCAGTAGTAAAATCACGCACTTTTAATGCATGCATAAGCAGGCTTCAGCACTTTCACTCAGTACTAGAGTAAATTCGAAACTTGTTGTCCTTCATTAGTCACTGAAAGCACTGAAGTTACCCTTTAACAGCTCCAGAAAATGTTGTTTTGCTAACCTCTAGGGGTCCAACTTCACCTCACTTTAGTGACGCTCAAGTGTTATGTAAAGTTTCTCTTAAAGACATTTGGTTAAGGACTGATTATGATTAATACAACTGCAAGCGTTAACTGCAGATTTGATGCAAATTCCAGTCTCCTGCATTAAAGTCATATGTGCTACATGCCCATTCACCACCCTGACCACTTGCTGTAAGGAGGGCACATTACCTCCTGCATTCTCACTGAACACTGACATCGCCCATAAATCACGGTGGAGGTAGAATTGTCCAATATCGATGTTATTCTTAAAGATACTGGCCTGTTCATTTGGGACTGAGCAATGTGCATGCAAGAGTGTTCCCTAATGAAAGGGCTGCTTATACAGGCCTGAGCAAAGGAGTGTTTCTTTCTTGATATCACCACCACTAGGAGTTTCCAAGGTCAGAATTTGCACAAACACCATGCACATAGGGACTTTAACATAGGTTTGCTTTGAATTGTTGTTGAAATATAAAATGTATAAAGGCATAAATTATTTAAGTTTTGGAATTTTAGCCTGGTCCCAAATGGAAAAAAACAGTCTTGAGGAATAAATACACACACCACAACACACACATACACACACACACACAGTCTCTCTGTGTCATTCACAGCATCTACACTAATTATTTACAGAGGTGAGTGATGGACACGGTGCTGAGCACAGGACTGTCCTTCTGCCATCTGCTCAAGGGCTTAATAGCACACACAGATACTTACACACACACACACACACACACACACACACACACACACACACCTCCACAATGAGGATTGGGTCACTGAATTTCACAGAAGAGGTCGCAGAAGCAACAGAAGACTCTGATACTGAGGATTGTCTTGAATGACAGGTGAGTCTTTTACACTAAACATTATCAGGCCAAAGTTATTCTGTTGCCATAGAAAATAACAAGAAGAAAGAGAAATCCTAATCTGTGCACCCCAGTGTGGATAAATGTGAAACCTGATGTAAACTAATTTATTTCAGTTTTCCCAAAACAATCATTTGACACGAGTCTAAGAAAAGGAAAGACACACACACACACATAAAAACAGATACGCACCGCCACACACCTTCAAAATCACTATTCAGAGAGAGACAGAGAGAGATGACAAAGCAGTAACGATACAAGTGAGCCTAGAGCTCAACATCAATATCTCCTATTGATTTCCCTTTTGTCCTGACACAGAAAAACGAACAATTTCACAACAATAGACTGTCCTATTCAGTCTTCTGTACAGTCCCCTGCTCTTATCTCTCTTCATTTTCCTCTACCGGCTTTTATTGCCAGGGTTGGAAATAATGACATAATAGCTGTAGTTTTTCTTAGCGGGCTGCAGATCGGGGTCAGTGGCAGTCAGAGGTGTGTGTAGCTGTGTGTGTGTATTTCCTCTGGGTAATTTCATCTTCCTGGGTCACATCCCTCCGAAGTCAGGGATCATTCAAGGTCAAGGAGAAAAGTCCAAGAGAAGAGAATCAAGGAGGAAACGGGACATGTCACCTTTCTCTGGTAGAACATTCTTTGCATTAAAGACATAACGTCATAACCCTTAGATATATATTATTGAGAGAGTAATCTCACTGTAAGCTCAAGCATGTGCACATGGTTGTTCCTCAAAAGCCCATTTAGTATCTTGCAGGAGCTGTGGGTTTAACAGGGTTTTTAAAAGGTCGAGAGAAAACCAACTATTAAATATACATTTGCACTTTAGTTCTGCAATCCTCAGGCTTTTTCTTGACAAATGAGGCCAACACTAGCTATGCTGTGATCCTTGTCCTTTATTTACTTTACCAATGCCTCAAAAACATGAGTATATAATATATAAGGGCAGCAGCAGCAGCAGCAGCAGCAGAAGTCGTACTCTGTGTCCAGATGGTTCTGCTGGCCTACAAGTATACACGCGAAAGACACAAGATGAGGAGGCGGACATACTTGGCTCGGGGTTTGATGAGTGTTTAGTTGGTACTGGTGGGTGTTTGATTGGTATTCTAATAGCAAAGAAGCTGAACACTGACCGGCCACCCCTGGAGAGATGAGAGATGAGGGATGTGAGAATAAAATCAAATTAGCTGAAAAACAAAGAGACATCAGCTGAAAAGCAGCCACATCTATGGCGACTGGCAAGCAGACAAAGCCACTCCCACCGGCTCTCCTGAGAGGAAGAGCTGGATCTCCACTCCCCATGTGGTCACAGCACAAACAAGCCAGAACCAAAGACTTCAAAGCAGCCACACACAAACGCCACACACAGCGTCTGTCTGAGACATCTCCGGTCATGTGACTAAGGCCAGGTGCACTCAGACTGGGTCCTTGGCAAAGCAACGTGGTCACTGCCCCTGTCAGTTTTGATCAGCAGCCAATCAGAGGCTCTCCCTCCTTTGAGGTGGCCATTTTGGGGGCCCAGACCACCTCCCAGATTGGTTGAGCACCTGCTGCTCTCCAATATGCCCACCCGCTTCCCACAGCGTTACAACAGGCCTCTCATTCACACTCCTACAACCCCTTCCCTCCTCCCTCTCTATCTTCCCCTGCCAGGTGGGACCAAACACATGCCCGCTGTCTCATAAACACGAAGTCGTGCCAGCGTTGCCCGGTTAGCTGCGAGGAGTCCTGAGAGACATCCAACTATCACACAGACTTGTAGTAGAGCCAAACGGTTCACGGAGGAACCAGACAGGCAATAAACAGAACAAATCCCACAAAACTTTAAAACACAGCAGCACAAAAGCAGCTGTCAGACAAAAGGTACACACACGTTCAAAATTAATCAGACAATAAAAAGAACAAAAGCGAAAAAGACAGAAAGATGGCAAACAGTCATCTCCAAAGTAAAGGCCTAATAAAAGATTTTCAGCATGGATAAACACAATACAGCTAATTTCCACACCGTATTTATGGAAGGGAAGGAGGAAAGGCAGGCTAAATAAGAAATTGTCTTTCCCCTCTGTTCTTTCATTTCCTGTAAAGAGGCAATGATGACCAATATGGCTGACCATCAAACCACAGCGCTTTCCTGAAAATAGCCATGTAATGTAGGCAGGAGTTGCATTAGGAGCTGTAGCCGAGCTCCTGGTCGGCTGATGGAGCCAGACCTGCTCCCCAATGATGACAGATACACAGGGGAAATCAAGCCAATCACTCACTCCCCTCTCACGCCGCTCTCTTCCCTTTTACCTCTAAATAACCAGACTCCTGCTATGTTCTTTTCTCTCTGCTTGGATCACTCACTCATCCTCCTCTGCCGTTGATCTATTAACCCGTCCCTCTCAGCAGAGGAACCGGGGCAATCTCAGTCTGGCAAAACTAATTCAACAGACAGTGTAATGCTCTCCACTTCAGCTAAGCTCCAATTGGAGCTCTTGAACTGGAAATTACATTTTCACAGCTTGCTAACACTGAATTAATGCCAATTATAATGGGTGTTTGAGATGAAGATGCGGTGAAAACAGCAGCTATATTTTAAGCCAAAGGAGCATATTTATCTGAGCCAAATGTTGCTTTCAGTTTTTGACAGCTGCAATTTAAATTCAAAGCAACGGATAACACTTGCAGCACCCCTCTCCTCTTCTCTTCAACACTCTTATCCCTGTGAATTGGTGTTAGATATAGTTAGAAAGGTCGTCTAGAATAATGGAGATCAGGGCAATATTACCTGCATCCTGTACAAAAAGAGAAAGTTTAAACAGCAAGGACGGGAATGAAGAAGACAGAGGAACAGTAAGACAAAGTGCTCTTGTGTCTGGAAGAGAGAGAGAATAAATGGGGAGAAAATGACGGCACTTGGGAGGAAAGTTAATAGTGATAAAGTACTCTGCTGGAAGAAAGTCCCCTCAAATCCATAGCTGGAGCTGTGTAAGAGATGCGACTATAAACATTATTTTGTGAGTTGTTTAGACTTTTTCAGAGCTTTATAAAACACCCTATGGTAGGTGTTGGAGATGCATACATACATATACATTCTCTCTCTATCTCTCTCTTTCTCTCTCTCTCTCTCTCTCTATCTCTCTATCTCTCTCTCTCTCTCTCTCTCTCTCTCTATCTCTCTCTCTCTCTCTCTATCTTTCTCTCTCTCTCTCACACACACACACACACACACACACACACACACACACACACACACACACACACACACACACACACACACACACACACACATTAACAGGAACATTAACAGGAAAAAACAGCATTCAAATATGAAATTCTAGACAAAGCAACAACACACTTATCCAATACACTTATCCCAATTTGCCTAAAAGATAGTATAGAAGTTAAAAAGTGCCAAAATCTTCTACTCTGGTGTTCATAAAGTATGACAAAGTCAACATTTCTAAGACAATCTTTTATTTTTATGTTTATGTTTGACAAAGCCAAAATAAAATCAGTCTTCTCTATAGCCATATGGATTATGGAATTGAGTGTAAAAGTAACTTTTAATTTTTAAATTGGCAGACAATGTGCAGCTAATTAATTTTGATGTTGAATTGTGTCCTCATTAGAGCTAATTTGCATGAATTTTCATGGTGTTTTTTTGTTTTTTTTTTTGGCACTAATCTTTCCATCATTCCAGTGATTTGGTTTCTGAGCAGGATGGCCACGTCTGCCTAGCAGACATGAATGTGGACTTCGTTTTCTATGAAAATTTGAAGCTCATTTAAAATCCTGTTTACATTTTTAATATTGACAGCCTTGGGCTTGAGTTTGGGGCCTTTCATATATTGTAATAAAAGTGTTTTAAATTAAGAGTAAAAAATGTATTTGTAGAAATCTGCCAGCAGTTCATTCTTGGGATCACAAAAAGCATCTTAATTCTTTTCCAAAATCAAACAGGTTTTAGAAACTTTTTATATTTTCAATCATATTATTTTCAGTCTACTGACAGTACAAACGTTGGCTGTCTGCTTAGTTATGTTGTTCCTGTCAATTTAAGCCATTCACGTTCAAGGCACATTTCTTGTGGTGTGATGTGTAGCTGAAATTAGAGCTGAAATATCACACATTGTGCATCCAGAGTATCACAAATGTAGTGTAATTCCCAATGATGATCACACTTGTCACCGACACCATCTGGAGCTTCAACGTTCTGCGTTCAGATTCAGCGATCGCTCTCATTCCTCTCCCTGTCTGCACCTCTCAGTGTCCACAGCTCCTACCTAGACGGGCTGTGTGTGCTTTTGATAAATCATTTATCAACCAAGTCAAGCAGGTCATGCATCATAGCCTTCTCTGATGATGGAGATGCTGCATTTTTTGCCTGCAAAATATCCAGACAGTGTATGCTGATCGAATGACAATGCGCAGAGATGGAGTTGCTATGCAGCTCTAAGGTTACTATTAATATGTTTGTAAAAAAAAACAATCTGCAAACAGTGTCTGACAGAGTAATATTAATTGTCAAGCCCCAAAGATAGTAGATTTACAAAATAAAATGTTTTATTTAAACACATTACCAGAACATTAGAGAATGCTGGAGAAAATGAGGCCTTGTTGTGTGATGGCTCATCTCTGGAGGCCATGCTGTGGATGTACACAGCTCATTAAAATGAGCAGTGATAATGGGAACAAGCTTGATTATCTAGCTAATGACATGTTGTCTCATAAAGAAACCGAGGCATTACAGCGCAGGGATTAACTAGTGTACAACACTGCATAGCCTAAAAATATTGCAGATTCACTGTCAGAAGTGTTGCACAGTGGGCTGATGACCAGTGCTAATATACTGTATGTTGAGTAAACAAAAAACAGGGTCAGTTGGGTGTCAGTGCACACACACACACATGTAGTATTCAGTTCTCATGAGTGGTATTTAGTCATGCAGATAAAATCAATAAATCTAGTCTACAGCCATGTTAGGCTCTGTGAGGCCACTTAGGCACAGTGGTACTGTCGTCTTTTGAAAAATGAATGGAACTAATCAGGGACCATGGATGTCGTACAATGTTGTAGAATGTTATACAAAATGTAATGGCAATCTAGCTGTTGAGATAGTATGGCTAAATCCAGCAAATCTTCCCAGAAATAATGTTCCTGTTTCTCTGGATAACCTTTGCTCTACAGGAAAAGTTTCCTCTTGATTTCATGTTGTGACTGGGTGAAAATGTCTCAAATTCAAATTCAATTTCTGGATCCTTATAGAAAAAAAACAGCAAAAAACAACAGAATCACTGGGTTGTATCTCACGCAACATTTGGCTAATTGTTAAATTTTCCTTTGGCTTGCACATGGAACAGTAACAGGTTCCTGCAGCAGGTTCCTGTTGGAGAAAGCACAATGCACGTCTATTGACCAAGAGGCTGCAGTGGGCCAGTGGCTGTCTGCCCAGGAGCAGAGGGATGTTTTTGTGTGTGTGCGCCCATTTTCTCTTTCCTTCACACAGAACCTCTATTGTGATGTTTCTGGCACTCTGCAGTAACATTTGACTGAGGGCCTCTGCCAGTTCCCCCGTCTGGCACTCTCTCGGGACCTTAAGAAGAAAGACAGGTGAAAAATCCTGAATTATTTTTTCTATAAAGAGTGTGAATCAGAGTGGTATTCTGGGGAGGGCAAAATGTCAAAAAAAGGAAGGATTCACATTTAGTATATTCATGGAACATCAGTTTTTCCCCTCTATTTGCACATCTTACAAGCCTTCTGCATTTAAGACGTTAATAACCGGTCATTTCCGATGTGATTATAGATGGCACCTTATCTGAAAGCCTCCAAACGCTTTTTTAAATGTCAGATTGCTTTTCAAGTGTAGCATCAGTAGCAGAAGTATAGGGTCTTATCATCATCATCACATCAGTGGTGTGATAGAGCTGTTGACATTTGGGATGTTTCAACTGTCAGACTATTTGGTTTGGAGAGCAATGAGCTGTGGGATCAAGTGTCAGGCCAGGTGACTGCCTCCCCTTTCCTCACAGTGGCTCACCCATCTCTTCCCCTGCACAGGAGCCCTCCTCACCCATCAGTCATCTTTCTCCCACTGAGTGACAGCTCTGTCAGCTAGTGGGGAGAGAAGGGAGACTGAGCGAGTCCAGTCACATCTGTTGTTTTACAGGCAGCCCGCGCTCAGCCCCGGGGATCTCATTATAACCTGGCCTGTCGAGAGAATCGCTCATGAAGCACTCAGCCACACAATGAAACATACATGCAGACAAGACTGCATGCTTATAGACAAAATATGTTGCTCATGTTCGGCCAATACAGGCATGTAATTTAAGCCAACCTGCCCACCCACAGATACATACAGAAACAAATGATACAAGAGGATGACGATGCTTCAGTGCAGCACACGCCATGCAAAACAATAAGTGACACTCTCAGTATTCACATTGCTTGCTTTCTGCCACGTAGCTGTCGATCTGAGATTAAACACAGCCTGCAAACAGACACTAAAGGTGAGCAAATGTTGCCTTCAAAGTCAAAAAGGCAGCAGTCAAGAGGCATTTGGGTGCTTAGACTGCCCACTGGCCTCAGCATCGCTTCTTGATGAGACAAAGCAGGCTGATTTTTTGCACATTAGTGATTCTCACTGGCATGACGGGCACAGTATTCCATGCAAATCATCTGCGTGTGTGTGTGTGTGTGTGTGGTTTATATGAGAGGGGAAGGAGAATGAGCAAAAGGCTGAGTGAGCGAGGAGAGGGCGGGGGTGTGAGAGAGATGGCATGGATAAAAACAGCGTGCACGCTGGGATATGTATGTTGATGCAAGCCATCGTGTCACTCTGGCTCTCTGTGAAGGCAGGTTGCCCATTTACTCCCTGTTAATAACATCCTTGTACACACACTCACACACACACACAAACATGAATGCACATACTGCATCAATCAGCAGCTGTGTCCTTCATTTAAATATATACTATGCTTTTTAAAATTTTATTTAACAAAATAGCAACAACAAATTAAGGGACATCCAGTTTCTTATAATTTGGGTTTTATTTGCTCAATCATTTCTACCGGTTATTATAACATTTACTCACTAAGGTAATTGCTGAGATTTGGAAACATGGCAGCATTACAACACCTTATCTGGAGGTAAAATCAAGAGTGACTTATTTTGGTAATAATCCACTGCACATAAAAACACTATGTGTGCACAATAGGTAGCAGACATTAAAAGAAGCAGGAATTAGTTTTTCTTCAAATATTTGGCCTGTATGATTGTGTTTTCTTTTACAAGTGGTTGTGTGTACCCAGATCTGCAATTATTCTGGTAATGCAATCTTGTTTTAATGGACAAAAATATAACCAAAATTTTAATAAACCATAATTATGCTTGTAATTAAGTGGAAGGGAAAAGCTGCCTGTAAGATAACTCTTTAATGTTACATTTTATTGAGGCAAACCCGAAATCTCAAACTCTCAAACTCTCAAACTCCCCACACATGCCGTCTGAATTTTCTTTGAATTCTGACTCCATTCCTGCACACCACTCTCACTCTCAATGTCCATTAAATAATTGAGCACACTCCTCGCTTTTAGTGAACACCACCGACCGATTCTCCCATGTGTCTGTTTTATTGGGACACCGTGTACAAGCTGGAAAAATATGTCAGTGTATTTTAGTGTTTGAGATTCTCAGTCGTCTGTGGGTCAAGATCAGGAGCGGCCATTAAAATTCATAAAGGCTCGCTTTAATACAGAAGACATGTCAGTAGCCGACAGATGACATGAGATCATAAACACACGAGCCTCGGGTCGACATGCACAGAGAAAAAGCCTCAGGCTCAAAGCAAGGCCACTGTCTTCTCACCTGGGCTCGCCAGGGGGGATTTATGTCCATACAGACTAGTCGACCTGCCTTGCGGGAGACTTACAATGAGACATTTATGACAACAACATTTAAAGGTCTAGTGTATAATATTTAGGTTGCTCTATTTACAGAATATGGCAGAAAGTATACCATGTTGCACCACCATGTTTCTTACAGTAGCTCACACAAACACTGGCTCTGGGTAGAGCGTATATGTTTTTTTGCGCATTTCACGGCAACCTCAATTTTTCTTTCATACTAGGAAGGGGGTGTTAAGGTGTGGGGGTTGAAATCAGCACTAGATGCCACTAAATCTTACACTCTGCCCCTTTAAGCTTTCCTGGGTATTTGGGTGATTGTATAGTTCTGTGTGACTCTGATGGTCGAGCTGCATCCTCCCTCACAAAGGCAGAGAGCTCTTTCTGATGACTGTTTTGCTCCAGCTCCAAAAGATTAACCTGCGTGTCCCAGTGGAGAGGAACAGAAACTTTGAACAGACTAAAATCCCACTTTAAAGAACTTAATCCGGAAACTATCTTAATAGTGTACAGGCTGAAACTGTCCTTGATCTGATGCATAGCTGCGAGGCAAGCTCCACCACAGTTTCCTATTTATAATATAATCTCTCGCCAAAGGCTACACACCAGCTTAGACAATCCTTTTTAACCAGCGTCTTATCCAGCTTCTTGTCCAGCCTGCAACAGTCACTTAAATGCTCTCCTTTTACTCCTCTCATGAGAAATTTTCTGTATTTTTGTTGGCTGATCATTTGCCTTCAGGGAAAATATTACTCTCCATTTATAGGGACAGAGATGAACACTCTGCATGCAGAATCCTGCTTTGGTCAAGAAATAAATGGATTAAGATGAAACATTATGGATGTCTGTCAGAAAGCATCATCATCACAGTCTGAGCAGTGGAGTTTAGAAAATAATATAGGGAATCAGGTAAACACTTATGTGTATAGCATCCGAATAAAAGTAATGCCTCAAAGTGTTATTATTATTCACAACAATCTGCTCCTAATGTAAAGAATTTGTACTACAGAAATGACCTGCATGTAAATGCGTGCTGTGAAAGCTTTTATATTCAAAGTAAAGATGTAGATAAAATGTATGTGGTTTTTATATTTGAATATGAGCATCGCTGGTGTTTAAAAACCTATTGATGTATGAGACAGATTTACAAAAAATGCGACAATGTGTGCACTGATGTGTTGTATCATCATCTCTGATGCGATCAACGATCAACTGTGGATGAAGAAAATGTAGCAATACCCATGAAGTAAAACACAATCATATAGTGTGTATATGTGTATATGCATTGATCAGTAAAAAACAGTGTCAGCAACAATACTCAGTGAACATTATATGTTGATGTGGTCCTGTGGAGAATACTGTGAAATGCCTGATCAGTTCCATTCATTTTTCAAAAGGCGGGAGAAAGAGCTCCTAAAAATGCCCCATCCGCCGCTCTAAACAAGCTATTTGATTGAAAATTTCCGCTTTATTCAAATCCTGAAATAAAGCCTTCACCTTTCTCTTTCACGATCTTCTTTTGAAAGTTTTAATGCTCATGAATCGATCCCTCCTGCAGAAGGATAAAACAAGTCAGGGGGAAAAAGGCCTGGTACTTTGTTGCCGCATGAGGCAGGACTGTGGAAAAATTACCTTTATTAAGTCTACAACGACCCTATTGATTTTCTGTTGTGTGTCTGCAATAATAATGAAGACGGCGGATGTCAGTGCAGCCACAATGTAATAAGTGTATGCTGTGACATGTAGCTGCCTGGCAGGCCTGCCAGATTACCACTGATTTTACCACTGAGTGAAACAAATTAGTTTTTAATGTGAAAATACAGATCAAGATGCCATCAATCTTTCAAGTGTACGTTTTAACAAATACACAGCATCTGCTTTCAGTGTTGTTGAAGGCTTAAAGCCCAATCTTTATATTATATATTATATGATTAAAGAACTTTCTTTGATTTATAATCAATATTTTGTATGTTTCTAAGCTAATCATGACTGTAAATATAGGCTTGTTTCACTTGATGTAAACAAACCTTCAACAGCTTTACAAACATGATATTTTCTTTTATGAAACTATGAAAACATTTTACTCATAAGATAATTGCTTAACACAACACAAAATTCTGCTGTGAACAAGCAAACAGTTTATCCAGATTGTCTAAACCACTTCATTTGATGGTAAAAAAAGAAAAGAAAAAAAAGAGCAACACCATGACCATGACCATGAGGACAGGAACAACTACCATTGGTGCAGGAGAAAGTTCAACCAGGGATTCAGTCTGCGAACTATGGTGCCACACAGTTTGAGTCATAATATTAGTTTTCATCTTTGTTTTCTTTTCCAAATAAGTTGGTCTGCCTTAGGGGTTTGTTTAAAACCAGTTTGATCGTCTGGTCATGTTTTTGGCCCTTGTTCTGTTTTGCATTAATTAGTTAGTCCATTGTCATAAGTAATAGGAATGAGGGCCAAAACTATTAAAAGTTTGAATAAAATCAGATACTGGTTCGGCAGGGAAAGGAGGGCGGTTGGTGTTGCATGTTATTTCCCCTTTGCTCTTTCTATCCAAGTTGTTTTTCTTACCTCATGATACCATGAGTGAATTATGGTCAATTTATCCCTTTCAGAGAAACAGTGTCTGCGAGAGCTAAGCTCCAGGTGTCTTCCCTTCTCTTAGGGAAACAACCTGTCACACATAAAACAGGACAATGTGCTCATACTAATACCTGCCTATGACAGAGGGATGGGAGGACAGTAGTGTATTTAGCTGCTTTATTACTAAACTATTACCATTACTAAACAATCTGAAAAAGTCAGAGCCTCAGAGCCCTACATCACCACATCATTTGGATAACACTAAGTTTACTTAGATTTTACTGACATTTGAGACCTGTTCTTCAGGTTGTCCTCTCATCCTTTGACAGTAGAGGACAGATATGATGATCACATTATCCCACTGAAGCAAAGGATCATGGGACTAGGACTAACACAGATATTTCCTGTCTTTAACTTCACTGACAGACAATCCAGTGAACATAAAAATACAACAACAACAAAAAAGAGAGGGGTGATGTTGTGAGAAAAGTAGCCATATTTTCTCATAAATGCACCCACATGTGTGCCACAAAAACACATATTCAATACCAACTCACACACAAACACTCAGAGGCATGAGAGTGTAGGCAGAAACAGATACATGCCCACATAATCCCAAATTGTGGACTGATTTGATTCCTTACACATTCATATCTGAGGCCATTTCTATGTAAATTCACAGCTCTCCTGCATCCCTTGACATTGTCATTCACTGCTCTGGCAACACTAGCCACAGGACAAATTTTAAAGCAGCCGAGGAGACTTTGATCCTGCTGAATACAAATGATGACACAGCCCAACAAAGAAGCCTTTCACACGGACTCCTCTGTCACGCCAAGCGCTGGATTGAAGGCACGTGGTGGTCAGATTAGCCACACTTGAACCTGCTAAACCACTAAGAGATGCTCGACCATGCAAAGATACACAGAGCATGTAAAGACACAGCAGCACTGCCTTCGGTGATGAAACTATCAGTGAAAGAATCGATTTGTTGACTGACACAAATTTAATCAAGAAAAATCTTGCCTGACTTTGCAGGACTTATTATGCAAAAATGTCAAACATTTGCTTGTTCTTTATTTTCCAGAAGGCAGATTTGCTGCATGCAACTTAAAATCTTTGTAAATTAAATATATTTTTGCTTTGTGCCGTTGATCAGCTTGCAACAAGCAATTTTATAATGTGACAATGTTTTCTGGGACGTTCTGAAGGCTTTCGTTTTACTTTACTTTCTGACATGAGAATGAATCATCAACAGATTAATCAGTAACTCAACATTCATAATGGAAATGATTTTCCTATAACAGATGGAAGAGACTTGATGCCTATTTTTAGAAAGGGGAAAGTTTTCATACATCATGTTGAAACTTAGTAGACAGTTCACGCTCTCCCTTTGTCTCAAAGTTCCTTGAAAAAAAAAGGGATGAGAAGAAGACGACCAGACATCAAGACGCCTGTTGGACACAGCGTGTGATGGTTCAGAGAGGGGAGATATACTGTATATTCACCAGGATGTTGGCTCAGTGTAACTTATTGCTCCTCTAAAGCCTTTTTATGTAGTGAGAAATCTTCATGTCTTCTACCTTGATGTGCAGAGTGCCAGCTCTCTGGGAGATGATGGACAGTCAGTCTGTGAACTACAGGCAGTCCTTTCTGCTCTGTCTCAGCTTCTTGGTTTTGTTATTCGTCTTTTCAGCTCTCTGGTCTCAGAGCCTTTCATTGTTAACTCCTTCCCTGGATCCAGTTGAGCATGCAGAATTCATTTTGGGGGTTGCTCTCGATTTGTTCTGGAGCATCCAGAAATTCAGATTGTTTTTGCTTAGATTTATTATGTATACATTTGTATTTTTCCACTATTTTCATTACATTTTGCCCAAACAGTGACTACATTTTTAGGCAGATTGCTAGCTTGTTGCATGACTACAGCTATTTGGATTGTGCAGTGTGCCGTAGGGCATCGCCCTGGTTCCCTCTGCAAAAAGCCAATGGGATTTTTCCACTGGATTTTGGATTATTGCAATAATTAAGCTCTGTGGCGAAAAGTTTATGATACTTAGACATTTTGTCCAGCAAGATAATCTTGGAAAATAAACCATTATATGATTGACAGACAAAAAAGCTACTAATGTTAGGCTATGAACAAACGGCACCATGGTCGCATGACATCAACCACACCACAACTAAACATGTAAGTGTTCAGTGTGATGACGTTTAATGTCCCAGACAACCTTTCTAGCCTCATTTAGCAACTGCATGGAGTGTTAACAGATGTATTTTATGTCAGAGAACAACAAAGGAACATGAAGTGCAAAAGTGCTTACTAATTTCTGGGTTTTAAGATTCCTTTCCTATAGCTGGAAAACTTTTTTTTAACCTATTTTCACATTCAGTAAACACGGAGAGCATTGTCATTCATTTGTAGTTGTTTTCCTGTCTACATGATGAATGTAATTCCAATATTCACTCCCATTTTAGCTCTGTTTCGTTGTCCACTATCTCCTGAGGGAAATATCAGGCTCTTTAGCAGCTGAATGATCCCCTTAATTTATCAGTTAGTCTCTGACTATTTCTGCCATTTGGTGCTGGGAAAGTAGTAAAGTTTAAATGCTGGAAACAGTCTGATGAGGCCAGAAGTTATGAGAGCAGTGGTACATACACAGTAGAATGGCAATGGCTATCAACAACAAAAATCAAAAGAGAGCTTGTTTTCAGGTGTATCTCAGTGTAAACACAGCAGATCCAGCACGTGATGAGATCAATTTGGACTGGACTGGGCCAAGGCAAACAATTTCCTGACTTGTCCTTAAACTTTACATTAGTCTGCAGACCACAACAGCTTGAGTAAAATGTGCCACTTAGGCCACCAAGACCACAATGAAAGAGAGGGTGGAATAGTAGCAGAGGCCACACAAATCACGACAAAATAAAAAATAATATAGATTTAAACTCAGCATCTGACATTTTCAAAGCAGCATTTGTTGTTAAAAAGATGTGTGCCAACACGGCGGACACTTCTTCTGTCTGAGGAGACAAAACAACCAGAATACACTTTTCAGACTTACTAAACTTAGTTACTAAGCTGCTAGCATCCTCTCAGGTGTGCTCACGTGAGTGACGTGACGTGTGACGTGTTAAAGCTTACCCGCTGATCTCTGGACAGTGACGGCCTCTCATTGAATACCAATGGGCATAATGAATGGAGGATCTGCTACTGATTTCAGATCATCATCACATTACACTGCATCACGCTGTGCCCTGTTTAGGTGTTGTTGGACATTCAATGACCCAAATACCTGGTTTAGACGTTACCACATTATTACCATAACACCTGAAAGTGGGGGCACAAAAAGCCCCCTCCCTGCATATTCCAACGCAAGTGACCCCTTTAACAAGTAGTCATGTGATGCATTGTTAATATAATATATCATTTTGCATATTAGGAGGGCCAATAATCGAATTAAAATTGGTGCCAAAATCATCTATTTTCATCATCAACTCAAAATGTTCTGATAAAAGTTTGTTAATTGATTAATTAATTTAGGTAATTTAGAAATACAATGCTGAAATGTAACGCTTCGTGTGCATGAATACTTGCTTTCATTGTTCAATATAAGTTGATGACACTGACTTTGGGATTTGGTAATGTAATTGAAATCAGTAAAGAAAATTCTAATATATTTAGAAACTTAATTACTTAATGTTAGAATATAATACAATATAAAAATAACACTAATTACTTCAGAGAATATCACATTATGAAGGTAATCTGTTATTAGATCATGACTTCATTAAATAAATGTAATCACAGCCAACACCACCGGTATTTCTTTTTATTTCTCCGCCTCCTCTAGCTCACTCTACTCTCTCGACTTCATGGCCCGACCCAGCCCTCTCTCTCAGACAGAGAAACTCATTATAGCTAAGGATTAGATCGATCAGTATGAGGGGGGAGATGCCCAGTGGAGAGGCAGCATGCCTGGGCCAAGCAATTTATGCCAACAATGGAGCTCATCTCTGCATATCCTGCCTGCTTCACTGAGGAAAACACTCAGCAGCAGACACACACACACACACACACACACACACACACACACACACACACACACACACACACATCCACAGAGCTTATTTTGAGCAAATTTACTAAGAAATCTATCAGAAATTGCAGAAATCTGCTGAGTTACTGAGAGACGACTTCATGTTTTGCTAAAAGGTAGGTCAATAACAAGATTAAGCCTAGAAACTTGTGACTCTTGTTTTATGTCTCTAATTTTAGAACACACACATCTGCACACAAATAGAAAAGGCTCCAGTAATAGAACATTTTCCCCCTCACAATTTATTTTCAAGGCCAAAATTTTCTCCTCTAAGTGGGTTTGCTTGTATTGGAAAGACAGAGCCTCCTGCCATTGCCCTGGAAACCAGCGAGAGTAAATACAAGTGGGATTGGGTTGGTGCTCTGCTGCACATCTTCACAGTATCCTCATCTCGCTCCTTTTGCACCCATGGCCTATCTTTATTTCCCAGAGGAGTAATACTGTCTTCAGTACCTGGTTCCCCTGACTCAGGAGTCCTCAGATACCCTCAAAGTGTGTGTGCATGAGAAAGTGTGTGTGTGTACAGGCGTGTTCATGTGTGTATGCCTAACGTCGTAGGGTTTAATAACGGATTAAGCATCAAAGCATTGGAGCACCCGAGCTTTCCATAAATTAACTTCACCTTTTGTCTCTATTTCTTCCTTATTTGTACCTCCTTATTATGATTTTGGGGTGGAAATACATGCAAATGAGGATATGTCTAATCCTGTCCCTGGTTACAGGTGATAATGGAAACGTTTGTGGTTTACAGTAAGGAATTATCATCAGGTACCTTGTGGAGATCCTGTCACTGCTATTTCACTTGGTTTTGGCTACAGCACAAGAGTGCTCCTGCTGAAGCTTCAAAACCGTTCAGCAAATTTGTGTCTCAGGAGCAGAAACTGGGAATAAAAAATGAAATATTAACTATCTTAAAATGTGCCATTACAAAATATGGGTTGTTATTCTGAGAGGTACTTTTTCTGGCCAAATCTCAGCTCCCTTATCAATTTATTATCTGTTTGCTTTTGAAATAACTGTGCAGGCCCTAATTAGATCCATTAAGGATGCTAATTACATACCTGAAAAATGGCCAACAAATAAGACAACCAAGTGCAGATTCTGGCTTCCCCAAGAGACTTGAACAGTGTGCCCATAATCCCTTTCACCACACGGATGCTGTCCTTGGCCTGAGAAAGAGCAGCATCCCGCAGGCAAAGGCATGTTCTCATCTGCACAGAGGAGATAAGTGCACCACACCCAGCCCCCCCTCATCACCAAATTGTCTCTCTTACAACTGTCCATTGCAGCATGCACACACACACACACACACACACACACACACACACACACACACACACACACACCCGCACACACACACACACCCGCACACACACACACACCCGCACACACACACACACACACACACACACACACACACACACACACACACACACACACACACACACACTCAAACTGAAGCACAATGCTACTGCAAACTCACTAGAAAGATGAGGAGGGAGAAGAAAGACGGGAGTTAAAATGGGTTTGAACAGCAAAGTGAAAGCAAAGCTTTTTTTTTTTTTCCTCCTCCTGCTCTGCCATTGGCACTCTCCACTGATCCAGTCACTTTGAACGGCGCAGCCTTTGATTCAGACAAAGATTAGGGAATTTGATCCCCATTTTAAAGAAACTGGCACACAGGTGTTGTTTTCATGGCCGTATAAAATAATTTTGACTAAAAATCAATGGCCGATTCCAGATGAGGCTTTCTTGACTGGGAGTGAAGTGCATCTCTGGGTATTTCAGTATGTCTGCAAAGTGTTATCAGGCAACCCACTGGCAAAGGAGATTATTGTATTGACTCCATATTACAGTTCAGAGGGGCTCGCCAGTGACAAGCATCTAGTGGCGACAACAGGTGGATAGAGAGCTGTCATACTGCATGATGACACACGAGACGCAATCTCAGCCAAGAGCTCTTACCAGTGCAGATAGCAGGGATGGGGACATCATCATCTCTGTGGTGCCTTGATATAAAATGAAGCAGGTGCAGCGCAAGTACACTGCAACCACTTAAAAGCATAATATTAAAGCGTTTTCCTTGTAGAAGAATTGCAGTGTTCAGATGCAATAGAGGTCTGGTTCAGCCAAACCACGCACCAAAAAGGTCTTTTCATTTACCCCTATCTAGCCATGCAGGTAGTTTGGGTTTTATTTGGTGATGTTTTGACATATCTGATCTCTGATTTTTTAGGCACTATTTGTTTGGTCAGCACCAATTAAACTCTCCACTGCAAGGAACCAGGACTTTGTTTTCTACTTCAGAGTAATGTCAGTTTTGAGCACCAGAAGCCAAAATTGCATTCACTTCCACAATACTGAAATTGGTGTCAGGACTGGGAAACGATGGACTACATTTGTCAGCCTTCAGAGTTTTTGCTTGAGTTTGTGCTGAGAAAGCTCTCCCTTTAATCTTGTTAGGTGTTGGAAATCAATGAGCAAGACTGACTTATAGAAATATTGGATTTAAAGGAATATCTCATTAATGTGATGAATTGCCTTGACATTGTACGTAGTTAATTCACTGAATTAGCCAAAAACGTACTTTTCAATCTGGTTATTTGACCTTGAGGCTGTTTCTCAATTGAATCACCATGAAAATGATATATTGTATATTGATACTAAGATATAAAGACATACACTGCGAAAGATCTTTATATTGCCAACGCACTGAGGTGGTACTACCACCTGAGATATTTACCTATTTTATAGGTAAATATCTTTAAACCCCTGCATTATTAAGAGGATACTGTAAGAAATCAGAGATTTCATATTATTGTTTTTTAAGGTATTTTTTTGGCCTTTTTGACAGAGACAGCGTGAAGAGTGACAGAAAATATGGGGAGAGAGAGATGGGGACTAACATGCAGGAAAGAGTCACAGGTTGGATTTGAACCCTGGGCCACCACAGGCACCACGACCCTTTGTATGTTGGACGGATGCTCTACCAACTGAGCTAAACAACACCCCGGATGTCATATTATTGTTGACAAATAATAATACATTGAAACTGAAATTAAAATTACATGTTAAACCGAAACTCTACACATGGCCAGGAGCTTTTCTTGAATGACTTATCATTGGGTAGAGTTCCCTGACTATTTATTGTCACAAAGATAATGCTCATGATACCAATCTAAATAGCAAACAAGATAAATCATGCAAAGTGACAAAAAGATTAAATCTATGACCAACTTCTTTGTTGATACTTAACTGCATGTTGCTGCATCCTGGACCTTAATCACTATTATTGTATTGTAAATGGAAACCAGATGAAAGTGCCATGTGGATGTCAGGATGATATATTTGCTGATAAACTGCATAGTCAGTCTCATAGATTCCATTTTGGACAAGAAGCATTGAACGCAATCGATTATATAAGCCAATAGCAATTGTAAGTGTGGAGCAAGATTTTACTAAGTCTTTTCAAAAGAGCCCATTTCACTGCTGGTGTTTAGTGGCATGATCCTTTTCCTTTCAAAACTCTCTTTCTCTCTCTGAATTCACTTTTTTTCCTCTCCTCCTTTTCTTTCTCACTCACTCTGTGTCTCGCTCTGTGTTTCTCTCCTCCATTGCCAGTCCAACAGCTGCTTCTCCTTTGGCCAGCCTCCAAATGGATGACAGAGGAGAGTGAATGGGTTTTTAATTTCACTTGTTAACGCCGCTTTCTCTCTGGTTTCCCTCCCTTAACCTGCAGTGCCAACACTGCCAGATTGGAAGAAAACTTGGAGTGGGAGGACGGGGAATAAACAGCAGTTTGAGAACAATGCAAGAGCAGGATCTGAACTTGAAAACTTCAAATTAAGAGAACATTCATTAGGCATGAGCTGAGGTATTTGAAGAGTTTCAATCTCCCTTCTCTCTTTGTTTGTTGCTTAATTAATCATGAAGGGTTTTACTTGAGTATCTCAGAGGAGGCCAGGAGGAATGAAGCAGTGATATTGTTTTGTTACTCCCAGAGCAGGGACCTCTGCTGCCGCTGTCTGTTTTAACCCCCCCCAGCAGGTGGATTCAAAATGCCTCAGGCAAAATGGCTGCTGCTTTAGCTATGGCTCCTATACACATGTAGAGAAAAGCCAGCGTGAAATCCTTCTCGTGATTCAACCCTTTTCACCCCACACTGACATTCTTACATTACCCGCATGACGTCTAAGTGAGCTATTACTGCGTCATCAAATGAGAAAAAAGGGACAAGCCAGTGAAGAAAAAAAAACGCAGTAAAGATGTTAAGAGGAAATAAAAAATAGGCAGTAGAAGTGTTGGAAAGAAACATCTCAGGTGGAGTTTCATTCAATCATCTCTTGACGTAAGGCGATGGAGATGGAAATTGTGCACACATAGACTGGACATAATACTGTGAATTTCCTTCAGTTGTTGCCAGGGAAACATTTCAATTAAATGTGTTTCTCAGCTATTGTGGTACTTTTGAGCGCACCCAAGATTTTGAGTACCTAAGCTTTGCGACAAAAAGTACTGAAACATTTGCAAACCAAAGATAAAAACGACACAACAAATGATTTAGACTACAGGTTGCAACTAGCAGGCAAACAGGGCTACGGGTAAATATGTTTAACACAAGTAGGGCCAAGGCGAGCAGAACGTTTAATGTTTAAAGAATAAGAAAAAGTTCCTTCAGGACAGTTTCCATACACTAGAGACACATTAAAAACGACATGTGAAACTTCTAAATAACTGCAGGAGTGCATAACCCTTGGACGCTTTAAACTGAGTGCCTGTGGCATGCGGTTGGATGAGTTGTGACATTCATCCAAAGTGAGATGGATTACAGAGAGCCAGTTTGATTTGAATAACAAGCTATTTGCTGGCTTGGGTGTGATGCTGCAGAGGTACACGTCTCTGACAGGAAGAGGCCACAAGCTCCCATTACACCAGGTGCTAGGTTTAAAACATCCACTTTCTCTGCTTTGTCCTTCCTGTTCCAGCATACACCAGCTGGGGGACGGAGGGGGTGGAGTATGGCTTACAGCTGCTAGACAACTACCACAGCAGCATGTTATCACAGATTATTTGCATAAAACTGTTCAACTGTAGGCATAAGTGGAATAACAACAACTGACACAAAAGTGGTAGATGTAACTCTGTAGAGGCATGATGCAAGAGAAAAGACACAGTGCCCTGGGCAGAGACAGACAAATGGTCAAGTACATGGAATGACAAAAAGATGAATAGGAGGTTGTGTCCCATACAGAAAGCAAGGTGTGCCCTCTTGTGGAAAAACATCAACATCGCAGATCCACATCAATTCTTTAAGTCATTACCCAGCTCACTGACTTGTAAAACTCAAAACATGGAAAAATTACCAATGGGTTACAAATAAATGGACAAGATGCTCTCACAATTTCATATGAGAATTTTTCTCTACAATGAATAATAATCCACAAATATCTGTGAAAGCAGAAGCTTTGAGAACATAGACTTTATTCATTTCATATAAAAATGACACAAAAACGTTCAAAAAAAGTTAAACAGGTAATCTTCACAGGGACAAGAGCCAGCCTGCATCATAAACTTGATCTCATTGGGGGTCGTTGCACCGTCATCATCATCATCATCTCAATCAGTTCACACAGACAAACCTGTACAGTAAGCCACCAGCAGAGGCCAGGGTAGGCCTGGGACAAACCGGTTCACCTTTTACACTCCTCCTTCCCTGCTTTCCTCTCTTCCTACATCCCTGACTCCTCCTCACACTCCCCCCCTTTTTCCCTTTTCTCCTTCGTCTAGTTTTCCTTTTTTCACTCTTCTTTCTGACCCTTCATGTCCCTGAGCCCTCCTCTTCTGATTGGTTCCAGACGTGCCACTGAGCTCTTCTTGCCAACTCAACATTCCACAGCTGGAGACTGCACACACACACACACACACACACTCACACCTATATGCACACACACATACACACACACACTTCAACTCACTCTCTCTCCTCCTCCCTTCCCCCTCTATCTTAGTCCAACTTCATGGAACTGCTTTTTTTTTTTTTTTTTTTTTTTTTTCACAGCAGCTCAGTGAAACACCAAAAGCCTCAGACTGAAATGGCTCCAAAGCATTCCTCCGAGCAAGAAGACAGAAAAGCACTCAGAGGCATGAACTGAAGGGAAAAGAAAAATGTTTGAGGAGGCAAATAAACTCTGAAAAATGTAGTCATTACGCTGCGCAAATGTGAAATCTCATAATGACGTAGACGTAGAAACGAAGAGAAGGTTTTCTCTTGTAGTGAATTCACTTTTAAAAACATTCTTTGGCTCTCATATATACAACTGTGTCATTCACATGACGGATGTTTTCCTTTGTGGGGCAATGAGAGGTTCAAGTGTTGGCAATTATCCCATAAAAGACGGAAAGTTTCCAAATGTCTTTACCAGTCGTATTTCAGTCAAACCACATATTGAAACCTGCATCATTTAAAAGACAATTGGAGAAAAATATCCTAGTGATTAAACATACAGAAAAGTGAACTGCGGTCCATAAACATGATGAATCACAAACAAATATCAAGCTGCGAAACCCTTTTTTTTGTGGCGCATACAAAGAGAATTCATGTCCTTAAAAATTGCTGAATCAGCTCCAGATGGTGGCATGAAGAGCCAAACCAAATAAAAGTTTGGCATCACAGAGCAGCAACTGTACCTTAAGGATAATGACTAAAGGCAAGTGGATGACTATTATTGAATTAGCTCAAGATAATAGCAGAAAGTGCCTAAATGTACACGGAGCCATGGAAACTGAAAGTCTGATCATTTGATGACAACCTTCAGTCCTGCAGTACCAAAAAGACAATGTAGTCTATTTAAAGACCAGCTTTCAATACTCAGTCCTCTAAGTTACAGAACTTAGCATTAGTAATGTGCACAATTCTAGTGTACTGCCCTCAGACGGCTTGAGGTCACCACAAATAATGGTCCCTGTCGCCGTCCACACATTCACATTTGGACTTCCTCCTCTGCTCATCTGACAGCTGGTGCTGACGTGTCAGATCAGAGAGGAGGAGAGAGCAGGCTCATGAAAACCACGCATGCATCATCAGTAACAGTTCTCTACAGCTGCACAGATAAAGACAAAACGATTGAAAGGACATGAATGCAATGAAACAATGAAAACACAACTCAAGTACAGGTAAATACTGTCATGGCAAAAAAGAAAAACAAAAAACAAAAAACAAACTTAAAATCCAAAAATGAATTTGGTCCTGAAGAAGACTGTGGCTGTGCATGTAGATGACAGAGATGGTTTGAGTTAAAAGTCGATCTGTGGCCGTGATAGCACTTTTTTGCTTTGAAAGTCTTTTGATCAAAATGGGAACAAGAAAGAAAATATACACCGAACAAAAATTTATTTTGGCACCAAGGAAGACGGAAAGGAGTCATTTCATAAAGCCGATTTCATGTTGAAGTTTTCCAGCTGCAATAAAACTAAACTCCCAGTAGATCCATTTATGGCTTTCATGATCACTTTTGGGTAAAAGATGTTTATCTGATTTGTCTAGAGAGAAATTTCTAGAACTGTTAAGTCTTGGCAAAAGAGGATTGGGAGGCGGGGATTCAATTTAAAAATGAAACATCTGCTGCGCTCTACACAGCCCTTCAGCACTTTAAAAATCTTTTTTGGTTTCAAAAGAGACAAGAAAAAAAAAAAAAAACATAAATGCCACAAAGTGTATCTGAGTCAGCACATTGAAATCAGCCTCTCCTGTGTCAGGTTGGGTCCAGTCCTGGTTTGGTTCGATCCGGAGTGGCTCTGCTACTCTGACTGCTCATTCAGCTCCATGTCAGACACCAGGATGTTCTTCTCAGTCTGCTCTGTGAGGCTGGAGTTGGTGCGGCTATAACGGGCCCCTTCATAGGAACCCCGGGACCCGACAGTTCGCCGACGGTACAAGTAGATCACTCCAACAATCAACACCACCAGCACCAGGCCAGTCACCATGACAACAATCAGAGTGGGCAGGTGGTCGCTATCCACTAGGTGGAGGTAATAGAAAGAAATCAGGGTTAATATAAATAATTCACTTTCTGATGTTACAACACAGATATTAAAGCTAAATTTTTAAGTTTTAAGTGAACAGAATATAGCAGCAGACAATCATACTTACAGGTTACAGCTGCAGTTTCAGCACCTACAGATAGAAGAGGGGAAAGTTAGCAAAATTTGACAGCTTGACTGCTATTTTTTTTATTTCTATAATTTTATTTGCACTTGATCTCATCCCCTGCTGGATGACTGGACTGTCATGCTCAGCTTCTTTGTTGGCTAGTTTGCTCTAAAATTCAACTGACTCAATGAGACCTGGTTCTGAGTATGACATCCCCCTTGGATAAATTGGCTTCGTGTGTTGTGTGCTTACTGCGAGGCTGCTTGCAGATGACCCCATGTGTGCGATTTCTGCAGGAGCCAGGCTTCCACAGGCCACTGTTGCTCTGGATCCAGAAGCAAGACTTTGGAGACAGAACAGAGAAGGCGACGTCATGCGCCTCCCAGTTGGTGTACGACATCTCTGTGTCCTCACTCCACACTAGACCTCTACCTGCGGCAGGAACAAATACACACATACTCAGAGGATGTTTAAACACACTCAAGCAGAAGTGCTTGGTTAGTTTTATCTCAAGGAGAGCTAATTTGTTATATCATGTTCAGCCTGACATCTCAGGATTCAGTTCTTCCTATTAGATTAGATAGAAGTATATTTCCGGGCATTTCACTCAATCCAATTGCACTGACAGATAATAATACACTTTAAATAAATTAACTTTCTAGAGATAATGCACCTAGCTTTATCACATTTAAAAAAAAATCCTTATTAAATTAGGAAGCAGAGTACGATAATTTGATGTAAAGTAGCCTTAAATAAATAATCATGGATTTAAAAAACTTGAATCTGAAGGTTAATAAGTTCACAGCAGTAGAGAGGGATGAAAGGGACTGTCTGAGGCAATGTTGCACGACCTCTCACGCTGATGCCCAGCCAAGCTCCATGTGCCTGGTCTGCATAGCTCTGAATGTGTTCCCATACAAATCCGTTCTCTGTCTCATCCAAGATTGAGAGAAGTTCAGCACCCACTGGAAGATACAAAAATACATGGAGATGGAAAAAAGGGAAATGAAAATTGATCATGCCAGGGTGGGAGGGGGCTCATTGGTACATTGGTAACACCTCTAAATTTAGACATATTGATGCATTTTGTCAATTATGTGTGAAGCGGTGAAGGTCAGAAGAGTTGCACTTAATTGGCTTTCAGTTCAGTTCAGTGTCATGAGCTGTACAGTATGGATATCACAGCAGGAGTCTGAATGGTGGAGGTGTGAGGGTGCATCTGAAACAATTTCCTACCTTTTTTACATGACATGCGTGCATCCTGCTGAAGTTTAAGACTTTGCAGGTTGAAGGCGTAACAGTGGTTTCTGAAAGGCACCCATGCCCACTCTCCCACAGAGTGTGGGCACTTGCCGGGGTAGATCCACTGGTGAGTTGCAGGCTCATCTGGCAATGGAAAAAACAGCAGAGATTAATTCACTTGGTATTGGTACATATGGTACAATATGTTACAGCTAAGGTGTGTATGTTTGTACAAGATGTGCGTACACACAACAGTACTGTGTAAGGCATCCAGGTGCATTTGTGGGACATGTTCATGGATATTTATTGCTGTTACATTACACACACATACCACTAATCTGACAGATAGCAGCGTCCAGTTTATCGTCACAGGGAGACATAGTCCACTGCCCAGTAGTGGTCATGTGACCGCATCCAGCCATCTGATTGGGCTCCCCATCTTTCCAGTTTGAATATGTCACATCTTCTTCACCGAGCCATGTGAAGCTCCGTCCCTGAAAACATGGGGAAAGGCAAAGTTTCAATTTACAGCAGTTCCCCTCAGCTTGGAAAACAAAGTTTTACTTGTGTGACTCATAATAAGCTCACTCCATAGTTGTAGAGAGAGATCCAGGCAGGCCGGCGTAGGCTGTTGATCAGCAGAGTGAGATAAGCCTGTTGGTACGGATCCTTCACCTTTGCCAGGGTCCCATTTAGAGATTCACAGAGATGAAGAGCACCAGTCCAGTCCAGACGCTTCTCCACAACCCGGTAAGTCACTCCACCCAGCTCCACAGGCTTTGAAAGGGTGGCAGGAATAAGAGCCGGGGCCGGAGGGCGTTCCGAGTCTGAAGAAACAACAAAGTCATACAAGATGATTTAAGCTGACACACTTCTGTTTGTAGAGCATATATTCTGCAATTTTAAAGTGCGTTGTTGTGGTTATTATTCAGTATCAAACCTTGTGGCCTTTGACAGATGTAACCATTACTTTCCATCTCACAGGCTCGGGAAGCCCACATGCCAGTGTTCTTCTGTGGGTTCCCATGAATCATCACCACACAGTTTCCCTAAGAGGTGATAATGAAATCCTCAGAACAGGAAGACGTCGAGGACAAAACCGTGACATGTGTGCTAATAGGTGAGTGTGTTTAAGTACCGGGGTCTTGTTGTGATGTGGTCCGCTGTTGTCGAGTGGCTCCCCTGGAGCCCAGTTGGTGTAGCTGAGCAGGCCAGGCTTGGCCCACTGGAAATGACCTTTAGAGTCTGAGGTCAGACCCACCCAAAGGTCAATACTTGCATTGTTAAGGAGGGTGGTTACAAACGCTGTGAGAAGAAGAATCGATTGCATCAGTTTGAATATGTGTAGTAAAACTCTAAGGAGACATTAGTGAACTGTGATAAATATGGGGATAGGTAAATGCAAAGATGATCTAATCCAGTAACAGGCATTCAATTCTTATTAAAATAACTGGATCCTCATAAAATACTTTAACACACTACAATGACGGATCATACAAATTTTCCTCATTAACATATTTATATCTGAAAAAGTAAGTAATCTACATTCAAGTAGGAAAGTAAGTCGATTAATTCAAATTAGGTCAACCACCATCTCTCTGCTTGTAACTTTATGCCAGCAGTATTCTGCTGTAATTACCTTCCTCCAAATGATTGGACACCACTGCCAGTACACCTCTCTGTGATTCACATTTCAACTTGGCTGCAGACCATGTGACTTTGTATGAATGATCAAATACTCTGAAACACTACAGAAACAGTGGATGTCAGTGCACTCAGTAAGGAAAAAGAAGATTATTCAGGTTAGGTTTTGTTAGGCTGAGTTAAGAAGGTGCATGATAAAAAACACAAGGTACATCCTGGTTACTTGCTATACTTCCTTTCTAAGTATGGTATACTTTTTTGATACATTCTAAACATCCTGCACTGTTTATACAACTCAACGTAATAATTGCATTATGCTGACTCATGTTGTGTTGTAGCTCTACCTTATGCTGATAGGAGGACCATCCGTCAGGGCAGCCTGCAGGTGGGTGGGGGGATGACGGAGTTGGAGGAATGGTGCCTGTGACATTTACTCTCTTACAGATGTAGGGCAGGTCAGAGTGGCACTTCTGATCAGCCCAATCCGCTGTTCAAGGTGGAAAATACAAGCTCATGTATGTGTGCTGCATTTAATTTAGTCTCTCTCTGACACTGGCTGTTCTTACCTTTGCTGGCAGACAGATGGACACATCTGCGATCACGACTGAGTGGGTGTGGCCTCCCAAGGGCCCAAGAAACATAATTGAGCACAGAGTGGTCAGACCAGCGGAAGCGGCCATCATTTTCATAGGTGTGAAGACCCAGCCACCAGTTGTCACCCTCCACCTTCGGCATCTGAAGGTAAGAGAGAAACTGTGAAAAGGCGTGTCGAGACCATGCAGCATACAGGGACTTTTAATCATACAGGGCTTGCCAGTGGAAAAGGATGCCATGCAGAACACAGACACCATAATTACACAGGTCTCTACTTGTTACCTATCTCTAAGGATTTTCCCTTAATAAAGCTGGACTTCCTGCTAAAACACTAGTATTTAATTGCATTCCTAAGCTGGACTTCCTGCTAAAACACTAGTATTTAATTGCATTCCTGGATAAAATCAGCTCATGCATGATGAACTTTTTTATAAAGTTTGCAGTACCTTTCGTAAAGTGTTGGCCAGGAAAGCCTCTTCCTCAGCTGAGTGGACAGAGGCCAGAGAGGAATCAAACCAGGAGCAAATCCTCTGGGCCTGGTCCCAAGTGGTGCGGTGGTCAAAAAATTTATAGTCAGCCTCCTGGAAGGTAATCCACTCTGGTGAACTGGTGCCTGACAGATGAGGGAAAAGACAAGAAGGAAAGATGGTTATGGGACAGAACAGGTAGGTTTTGAAATAAGCTCTAGGAAGCAATTTCAGTCTGCAGAGACAATTTCAAAGCTAAGAAAATAAGACTGACCTTCAGAAACTTCTGGTTCTTGCTCAACACTACCTAAAACACACACACAAGGGAAAAGTTTATTCACGACATGCATAATGTCGGAGGCCCAAAAGGCAATGGAAAAAAGAAACTGGAATCAGGGCTTTATGCACTTATAATAGGAGCTGTAGGTTGAATACAGTATTTCTAAAGATGAATAGAAAATGTGCATGAAATACAAATACAAAAGGTCTGGTCCTGTTTGTACCTCTGGGGATTTTGCATATCCAGTCTAATTCAGAGTCACAGTGCATAGCCAACCAGGTCATGGTGCCCAAGTCTGCTGCAGCACACTGCCGAATGTTGTAGTAGTAACGGCCAAAGTTCTCGTATGTGAGCTAAGACACAAGCCAAGAGTAAACAGACTGTTTTTTAAACATTGTTGATACATGGTTAGAATCTTGTCATTACTCACAGCCAGCCCATCACTCCACTTCCAGCTGCCATTATCCATGGGGTTTCTGCGGTTCAGTCCAATCCAAAACCAATGCTGCTCATGGTCCTCTGACTCCCTGTGGGGATTACATCATCATCATCATCATCATCATCATCATCATCATCATCATCATCATTATTATCATCCTATTACATCACATGTCACCAGGTCAGAGGTGCACACCCACCCAAAGGCCTCGTGGAGGACCTGCAGAACAAAGTGCTCCTCATCAGGGCCACTGATACTCAGCAGATTGGCTCCGTGTCTCCGGCAGTACAGGTGAGCCTGCAGCCAGCTCAGCTTCTGCTCCAGCTGGGAGGAATGAAACACCTGCACATAGGTGATAAAAGTGTAATTACAATCCAATTAAAAATGCAATACTGTTGTAAAACGTAATATTAGCAATAGTTTTACTTTCACTCCCAGTGTTACTAATAATTATAAATCATTATTTGAATATTTCCTTTTTAGTCCAAGATTGAATTAATCAATTCATTCCAACAGAGTACTGATGCTGTGAAACTGTGAAACACTGTTGAGATGAACCTTATAACAGTAGCGCAGGTTGCTGTCGCTCTTCCAGCCACTGGGACAGGAGCCGCTGAGGCTCGGGGTGGGCTGAGGGGCTGGGGGCTCAGGGCTCAGAGACGTGTCCTGGTTCTGGCGGCAGATGAATTTTGCCTTAGATGATGCACACTCCCTAACCTCCCACAGGCCTGTTTCGGAACCCGTCGCCATGGAAACACAGCCGCCATGGACAGTGACTGAAATAGATACAGGGTGAAACGTAGGTGAGTGACGAGGAGAGAAAAGAGGCTACACTGATGAAACGTTTGGAATTAGAGAGATGATGTGAAGAAATGATGTGTGGAAAATATGATTACATATATCTTATAAGTCAAGGAGGTTATGAGTGTTAGATTCTAAATAAGGTAACATTTCCTTTATACCCTGCCTGGCGTCTGACACAGGGCTCTTCAAGGCATTAAATCTTACAGAAAAAGTAGATAAATCGAGATGACTAAAGCAACAAACTGTTCTAATCTGAGGTCAAACTGTTAATATCTTCAGATCCATCAGTGACTCCAAAGCCAGAGGACTCGCCCACGCCTGTTTTTTGCGCCTCAATGTCTGGTTTAGTAATTATGGCTATGATGATGAACCATGAACTATGTTATGATGAACTCAAAATCCATGCTAAGCTGGACTTTACACTGAGAATTCTCCTGTTTTTCGGTCTCAATCCTATGGTGCTGCAGTGGCAAAATGGTCAATTTAAATCAGAACATGCTGTCTGGTTTTGACTGCTGCTTATAGTTGTCTTAGATAGGCAGATTGTCACCTAATCAAAGCTGCTTTTCAGCCAGATCAGCATATCATGTTCTTGTTCTGAATCTGTGCTTTGGCCAAAGAAAAAACACCTGGGATCCATTTTTTCTTTCTTCTTTGTGGATTTAATCCAAAATTGGCTCTGGTAGAGAATGAACCTGGTGCAATTAAAAATCTCTAACTATAGATTAAATGCAAATTTGATGATCTCCCCAGGGAAGTGAACTCATAGATCACAATGAAAATACACCATCGAATATAAAAGACTAGAGCCAAAACAATTAGTTGATTAATCTATCATTGGAATAAAAGAAAATGAATCTGCAATTATCTTGATAACCATTCCAGTCATGTTTTAAACAAAAAATTTAAAAATCTGTAATCCCAGTTTCTCAGATGTGAAGATTTGCTTCTTGCCTTTATTTCATATCATGATAAACTGACGTCTTTGGGTTAGACTGTTGTTCACACAAGTCTTTTGAAAGTATTACCTTACTACAATGGGATAATTATGTTCTTAATCAGTTAGGAAAATAATTGGCAGATTAATTGATAATAAAAATAATCATAAATTGCAGCTCTATAAAAGAGATTTCAAAGGAAATATAACACTAACTTTTCAGTTTAAAAGTGCATATAGAAATGTCGTGTGAATAAAAATAAATAAATAAATGTATTCATTTAATTTATTAAATACTGTACATACTGTATGTACAGAACCTGGTAAAACATTTGTATTATGAGCTGCTAAAATAAATCCACCTAGCTTTGATACATCTTTTAGCAATGTACCATGAATTCAGATTTATCTTGAACATCACTTGATTTTAAGTTATTTAAATTCCTGCTGCTCCTCAGGCATTATTACAATTTTGAGCAAGATATGATGTTAATCTTCAAAATGTGTTTTGATTCAGATTCAACAATCTGGTCATTCTGCATCCTGCAATACATTATCAGATGAACTCATATCTGTAGTTCATTCTGTCAATCATCCACACATTTAAACACAGCATATACCTGGCTGGTCTCGATTCCAGTTGGTGAAGGACACTTCATCCCCGCTGAGCCAGTGGAAAGAGCCAGGACTGGCTTTGTCATAGAGGCCTATCCAGAAGGAATCACCAGAGCGACCAAACACCAGGCTGTTGGCGAAGGCCTGCTCAAACCTTTAAAAATTTAAAAGGGACTTATAGAAAGGCAGCACTGACAAAACACATCTTGATGTATATTCATTGCTACAAGGGAGTCTGTGTGTGTCAGGGTATACTGTATGTGTGTTGCTGTATGCACCTATTGGTAATGGTAACAAGGGCAGCTCCATGCTCTTCACAGGACTTCTTGGCCTCATCAAAAGTAAGTAGATCTTCTCCCACCCAGTAACAAGCTGGACTATGCCACTTCCAGCCCTGAGAGAAGAGAGAAAGAAAGGAAAGGAAAGGAAAGGAAAGGAAAGGAAAGGAAAGGAAAGGAGATATAGCAGGATATGAAACAAATAAATTATGGAATAAAATAAAAAATAATCAAGCACAAACATCTACAAAAGCATGTGCTACTCTTTAAACTGGGTAATTCAATCTTCTTTTTTTTTGGATGCACATAAAAATACACATGGAAACAGACAATCATAATGATTTTTGGATAATCTCTAAATCCCATGATAGTGCAAGATTTCATATGAGTCAGACTCATGGCCACCGAGTTACATTGTATAATAGCACCACCTACTTGGAACTATAGACATTTATAGGCCAACAGCAAATTAGAACATTCAGAGGAAAATTGAGTATCAGATAACAGTTATTTTTCTGGTGTAGGCAGTATTGGAGTGATATGTTTAAAAAAAAGTGTTTAACCAAGAAATTCAGGAAAAAAGAAAAGAAAAAAAATCCCAGACAGACAGAAAAGCAGCGAAGACCTAACAAACAACAAACCAAAAACACACAGTGTCTCTCTTTCATGACATTATCTTTTTAAGTGCCATTCTAACAGTTATGCAAAAGTGTGTCCACTAATACAAGTCAATGTATCCCAAATGCAAAATAAAAAGAACAAGTCTAGGCATGCAGAAATAACTTTTCCCTGGCCCCAGTCCCTCCTGCCAGCTCATGTAGTGTAGTTGTGGACGTGTACAGACGTAGAGCGCAGCCAACATGCAGAAGGTCAGAAGAGGTGACATTTTGCATGAGATTGATAGCGAGAGACAGCTTGTATACAGCTTTGTGTGAATAAGCTCAACCTCAGGCCTTTTGCACAACCATGTTTGGCATCTAGACAGAAACCTCAAAGATTATAACTGCTGGAGAGGCATGAGCTGTTGAAACTCACATCCCCTTAACATTCTTTCCTGTCCTTCCTTTCTCTGTCACAACATCAGCATTGACTTATAGCATGTTCCTGGTAATATATAAAAGCAACAAGACATATTTAGTATGGAGTAATGTAATGAAACACTACACCAGATTTTACCCAATTATCTATTAAGTTTTCATGTCATCGCTTCTATAAATTACACAAACCATAGCCAAACCATTATGTTCTAAAAACCAAGCAATATATTAATTTCTTATATGGGCAAACATTCCAACTATTTTAACTAAATCACATAAAATACTAACAAAAACATACAGACAGTGGGGGGCCCTAAGCAGCAAAACAGCTGTGTGTTTTTCATGGAACGTGTACCAATAAGGTATTAAATCTTTAAGCCTGCAATTACTACGCTTTCCCTTTTTTCTTTGACACTTTGGGGTAGTGAAAACAAGCTGTGAATGTAACACTGACATATCATCACCTTTTGATTTGATGTAAAGAACTGAAGTCATGGTTCTGGTCATATGCATCTGTTTTTGGTTTCTACCAACTTCTGAGAGAAATATCTGGTTGTTTAGCTGCTAAATGCTCCACTAGCTTTTTGTGCTGAAAACAGCTGCCAGCTAAAATGAAGAGAGCATTTTTGTGCTGAAAACAGCTGCCAGCTAAAATGAAGAGAGCAGTGAGAGCAAACCAAAACACTAAACAATGAGCAGATTAAGGTGATAATTCTCTGTATGTTCATGACTACACTGTGTTCCAAATTAATATGCAAATACGATTTCAATTAAACAAACATTAGATTTTTAGTTTTACAAAAAAAGTTTTCAATTGGGCGTCTTTTCCTGTCTGTTTAGATGACACTGACGTCAATCTCAGACAGGTCTGGTAATTTGTTTGCCAAGTGACCCGATTAACTGGAAACAGGTTTTATGCAATATGGGAAGATCTTTTTTTTCCCCATGCATGAAACCTGTGACTGACTGATGATGCATTATTAGAAGTTTTGTTTAATAAAATCCTGATTATGATATGATTGTTGAGGACTGCCAATCATATAGATTATTGAGGAAAAAAAATAACAAAAACAGTATATGCATAATAATATGGAACACAGTGTACAAGCGACTCTTAACATTGTCTCGTTGTTTTTACATTCTTGTTTATTACTTTCATATAAAAATATCAATTACAGTCTCGCTGTTGTGCCTCAAGAATTTGTTGTAAATGCTATAACAGTTAAATAATCCGAAAAATTCACCAGAAAGGCTCACATTATTATTATTCCTGGTGACTGCGAGGCCCTCTGCAGCTGCTTTCGCCCCAGGCTGCCCGCCTCTGACATTAGAGATCAGTGTTGTCTAATCTCTTTGTTTATTCACACATGAAGCAATAATAAAATCACTATTGTTGGAAGTATAAAGCAGAAATGCAATACTAACCCTCCAGTGAGTAAATAAAATGGCAGCATTACAGTAATGAGCAATCCATTACATTTTGTGAGTAATGAGCCCAGCACTGGATGGGGTATATGGTTTGGGGATCATGTGGTGTAATGTTGCTGACGTGGTCAGCAGGCTTTCTGTCATTGTTGTTTCACATGTTGTGCAAAGTGAGACCGCCAAAGCGCCCCACAGAGTGTGCCATGCCAAATGACCCCCGCCACATTACCACCCATGATGCGTCGCTCCCCAGAGAGAGGGGTAAAGATTCATTACACCAAACAAATAGTTCATCCGTAGAAAGATCTTTGTTGAATGTAACAGCTGAAAATCAGCATGACTCTCGACTTGGGATCATTTACATCATAAATCTTCACTTTGCAAAAATATGACTTCTCTGGAGGGCACAAAGATACAGAAACACACACACTATGATCTCTTTTCTCACAATGATTATCCCCTATGTCACACGTTACTGAAAAAAACTACATTTACAGCAATGGTCAGGTAGGGACAAGTCAGGTATGAGAGGCTTAAAGTCTCTCATATGGAGAGAATTATGGACTGTGAAATCACAAACAGATGTAGATGGATCTTCCAGATGGGAAGAGTAAGTGTTTCAGTAGGGTTTAGTTTGTCTGTGGTGCCTGGTAAACTTCCCAAATTTAAAGGTGTGGTTTACATTTCAGCCAGAGACTGAGGGGGGACTAGTGGACCAGTGGAAGGGTGAGAGATGAAGGGGAGCTCTGGGAAAAGGGGTCAAAGGAGAAGGTAAGTTCCCACTAACACTACTGTCAGCAGCTGGAACGCTGAAATGCTGCGGGAGATCTCAATATAGTTCATACCTAGTCCACAATGTGGTAAAAAATCTGAATGTAAAGCATAAACAGTAAATGACTAGAGGAAAATTAAATATATAGCACTGAATGCTGAGAGAGAAAAAAGAAAATACTTGTTTGCAGTCTTGGTGCTGTGGCTTCCCGTCATTCTTTGTTCCCAGTTTCTTACAGATGGAGGGCAGAGTCAGATTACAAGGGCTGTCATCCCAGCGGCCCTCCTGCACACGCAAGCAAGAGACAAACAGAAAGAACACACAGCTGTTCAGTATATACAAACGGAGGAGACTCGTTGACAGTGAGAGTCCATTATGGTGAGGTGATTAAGACCCCAGACTTTGGGGGTCAGTGTGAGGGTGCAGGAGGGTCACTCACAGCTCCCCAGATGGAGACGCAATCTTCTTGAGTGTTGCGGAAGTTGTTGGGTTCAAACGGATGCCAGTAGGTGAAGATGACGGGCGTGTGGTCAGTCCATTGGAAGTCCATTTGCATATCAGTGTCATGGAGTCCTATCCACAGCTGGTCAATATCTGACACAGGTCGAACCCAGAAACAGGGTTAAAAATGAGAATATGGTTCCAACTATGACTTTAATATGAAACTGTCAGATTTTTCCATGAAGTTCAGTAACTACATTGGAGCAATTCCATGACCTAAAAAATGGATTCCTAACTTCATGTGCTGTTTTTCAGCTCAGGGAAAGAAATGAACTGCCTGGCCACTGGTTTCCACATTTGAGCTTGCTCTGGGAATGTGGGCATAAAATGTAGAAAAACAGCTAGAAAATACCACTGAATGGAGTTAATATTTTAGCTTTTTTAATTGTAAGTGCTTCAGCATTAGTAACAAACACTGTTTCTTCTTTGACATTTATTTTTTCTTTTACATTTATACAGAAACAGTAAATCTAAAATATTAAAATGTAAAAATCAGCAATTAGTGATATGGTTCAGACAATGAACCATATATAGTACAATTAAAAAAAATAAATAATCACCTCTCTTTACGGTTTGCATGAGGAACTCCAGCTCAGGTAAAGTGTGGATGCTGACCAGGTTGGCCTCCATCTTCTGACAGGTTTTTTGAGCTGTATCCCAGTCAAGCTTTTCTGAAGTCAACTTGTAGCAGCCAGCCTGGAAGGCCTGCCAGCCCACATCACACTCGTATTTCTGATCATCTGCCCACGAGTCTGTGGGTGTGAAAAGATAAAACCCATCAAATTCTGAACTTTGGCACCATGGTAGTACTGTAGCTACTGTATTTCACTTTAATGGACTAATTTAAAAGTCTATACGCTCACCAGTTGTGAAGGGGTCTAGGGTGGCATTGGGCCTTTTCTTACAGACATATGGCAGAGCAACAGAACAATCACGGTTTTGCCAACGACCCGATGACTCAGTTCTGATCACAGCGCAGTTCTCCTCCTCGGCGTGGTTTGGCTGGTCTTCATGGTGAGATTAAAAAGAAAAATCTTCAGAACATCACTGATACCAAGGTGCTCTATTTCAAAGCATTTCATCCCCAAATACTTGAGTAATCCACACTAAAATACTGTGGTTGCACTGGCATGCCACCGTGTGTATTTGAACTCAGTGCAGTGTGTCGCTAAAAATGAGCAAGCAGGCTCATTTAGCCTTCTGTGGGAAAAAAATGTTTAAAAAAAAAGATCACAGATATTTCAAGCTTAAAAAAAGACAGAAAAGGTTGAGTTGTTTTTACAGTCTAACCTGTCTCCCAGTTGAGATATTTGAGCGGTGAGGAGTCGGCCCATTGCCAACCACCATGGATGTCCAGGTCATTGAGGCCAATCCACAAAGCAGCACTGTAACCTGTCAGTAAACCTAAAATAGCAGGACAACAAAGTATATGTCAAGAGCAAACCTCATCTGTTTTCTCTGTGCACACAATAGAAGAAAATAGTGTGCTTCCACTTAGGCCCAACAATCTCTCCTAAGGCATGATTTTAATTGCCAGCTCTGTATTGGGTAAATGATTGCTTGAAGTTATGCAAGATGAATATTGGTAACAGGGTCACGGCATGCCAGAAAATCAATACTTCTGACTGGGAGAGTGAATGTGCAACAACAAATACTAGTAAATATTCTAAACAGCACATGCCATTGCCCTAAACTGCCAATGCACATTTATATTTTAGTGCTTTTTGTTTTGTTTTTCTCAGGCAGGCTTGACAAGACATAATAGCACAATATGATGATCACTGTTATTAGAAGTTATTGAGAAAGATTAAGAAATCAGTGTTCTTTGCCATTGCCAATCTTTGCCATTTTGAGCAGGGTTACAAAAAGTAATATTGCACCCCTATAGGTCTATACCTCAGACTACATCTCAATTTTTTGCATGCCAGGATGGAAACGTTTATGCAGTTACGCAGTTATTTTCAATAGTAGCTGTGTTTATTCACAGTGATAAAGTATATCATGTACTGGTTCATTCATGTAACCAGTTTAAGCCTTACTACTGTGTCTCAGTAAAAATGTCAGTGTACAATATAGTTCCTACAATACCTACAACATCAGTGAATGCCTCTAAACACAAATGTACACGTGTGCACGTTGACTTTACCATTGATGTACGTCTGCTCGTGCAGCTTGGTGATGCTTAGCAGGTCTGCCCCCTGCTGCTGGCAACTGATCCGAGCCTCGCTCCATGAGAGCGTAGCTTGGAAGTTAAACTGGTAACAGCTGTCTGTCAGTGGGTCAGTATCCCAGAATGTCTCGCAGCCTTTGCCTGACAGTGAGGGAAGGAAATAAGAAGTTTGTTTGACCACGAGAAACCAGGATGAAATAACAGTAAAATGAACAGTTGGGTGAGAGGAAATTGTGATGAAGCTCGCCAAGTTTTTGGCAGAATGAGCTTAAATGAGATTTAAGACTAGTCCTGAATGTGCAAAGTGATAACTCACTCTTGACAGGACAGAAACCCCAATGCTCGTCCTTGCCATAGTCAAAGGTGGTGGCACACCAGAGGTGACCGTCCTCACGCCCGATACTAGTGCAGTTGTGGAACCACTGGCCATCATACAGGAAGGGCAGATAGCAGGGGCGACCATGAGAGTTCCCCTGGATTGTATAGATCTCTGAGGAGCAAAGAGAGTGAGAGACTTCAAATCTCTGCATGCGGCAGGGGAGACGGGCCATGCTTGTGTTGTCTAACTTTATGACTGTGAACTGTGCTGAACTGAAATACCTTATGTGTTTTCTCAGGGACTTGTATAATCAAACATATGGTCAAAACAGAGGATGATGTTACAATCAAAACAGTAAAGTCAGATACTGGTCAGCAGAAGGAAAAGTAAACAAATACAAATTGGCAGGTTATCAGGAAAACTAAGTATATTGTATTTGAACTCTATGTGAAAACAAAATTATCAAGAATTTATAAAAAAAAATATTTGACCTAAATTTATATACCGAAGCAGGTTCTTTAAGATATTGCATGCAGTTTAACTGACAATCTATAATGGCTTTCTGCAGTTTGACAAAATACCCTGAGGTTGTCGTTCTAGTCTCTACATTCCATAAGTAAAAGTACAGTGGGAAGAAAAGGGCAACAGAGAGAGAGAGAGAGGGAGAGAGAAAGGCTGGATCTGTAGTGTTACCAAAACAAGTTAGGCCAATGGAAAATAGAGCAGACATGGTAAACGCAGGAGGAAAGATTTCTGAAGCTCCCGCCCTGACTTCCCTCTCTGCTCCACCAGTGGCTGGCTGTCTGGCTACAGTGGAGTTGGTCCTCGGCTGACTAATGTCAGAGGCATTCCTCTCCAGCAGCGAACTGACTTCACAAAGAATCTTGTGAAGATCGACACTTAAGAGTTAAAAATGTCAATGCACCCAGTTCCCTTGTGACAAATAAGTAAAAGAGAAGAAAAAGTTAAAAGAGGAAGGACGAGGTAGAAGAGAGGATTTTCTAGTGTAACGCCTATGGTAGATCTGGTTTCAATTGCAGGAGAGCAGTTAATTGTAGACTCATATGGCAGACTGAGCCTCACTGTATAGTTTGTCAATTAATAACTGTGATATATGATATTGGTAAGAATGGCACTGACAGTGGAAATGAGCCTTAGCTGTGAACCACCATGGTTAGATTTAATCTGGATTGAAAACTATATATAAATAGAAATATTCTTGAGGGCAAGGACAACTTTGGGTGTTTACTGCAGTTTACAAACACCACCAATGTTTTCCTTGGCTTTCTGACTGGCAGGCAGCCACTTGTCCTCAACAATTCCCTGAAAGCAACATTTTGCTATATCCATTTGATCAAATACAGCTGTGGTATTTACAACAGTAAGCCTATCTGCCTCACTGAGGCATCACAACATACAGTGAAGGGGCAGCTCACTGGGTCACTGTATCACTACAGCCGTCACTCAGAATAATTTGCAGACTTGTTGCAGTGATGCAATATTTGTGATCTCATCTCGTTTTTTTAAATGATGTAATGTTGTATCTTGATTTAATTTTTGACATTCCTTTCATCTTTAGACTCGCACTTTTAATCCAATTATTATTTTTTTATGTTTAAATTTCAATAAAAAATCATGGAAAGTGTGTGTATCTTTTGTCCTTTTTATTGTATATATAATACTCTATGTTGCTCAGGATTAATGGTTTACATTTTTTTTAAAGGGAATCTGTAACTGCAGTTATCCCGTAAAACTTAATTTAAGTGCTGTTTTAGGTGAAACAAAGATAAATATTGACTGCTAATCTGAAGAATGATTGGCATATAAATCTGAACTTGTTTGACTACGAGCATGCTTACCACGATATGTTTTAGAGCACAGATCCTGCACACCACCATGCAGTGTCCATTTGAGCGCAGAAGGAATGGAGACTGAGGCGGAGGAGTTCGAAAATGAGGGTGAGGGAAGGTAGTTGTTGAGGTTGTCTAACACCTGTCCACAGTTCCAGGTCCAGCGTACTCTGGGGGGCTCACGGTCACAGGTGTACACACCCAGAGGAGACCTTTCCCATCTGGAAGTGAGGTTACCAGTGGTCATGCCCAGGCACAGCGACGAGCCCAGGTTGAACAGGCGACCCCGAGTCACCCACTTCCATCGCTGGTTGATATCCTCACAGGAGGTTGACAGGATGAGGGAGTGATCCCGCACCCCCAGGCACCCCTGGGCGCCCTCATGGAAGAAAGCAAACTCATCAGAGTCCAGCGGCGCTGTGCAGAGGAAAGGAAAACAATGGCATCAGTCAATAATGCTGATGAAAACAGGATTCCATGTTAGCAGCTAATGTGGCAAGAGAACAGGTCAGGGGCTGGATCAATATCTCCATTAATGAATGCAGTGCTGGGTTAGAACTAGTTTGAGTTGTGGCCTCTGATGTCCCTGCATAATGCACTTCGGTGTTATTAATCCTCTAAATATACTGTTATAACCCTAAAATCCCGTAGACACATTATATGACAGTGCTCTCAGCAGGAAGTAATTACAAAAAGTGTCATGCAATAAACTGTGAAAAGTGGTTGCACATGTTTTACATGTACATAGTTTTAATGTCAGTAATCACTGTTGAAGTATTTCAGCATGCACCAAGTCTCATTCACCCAATTCCCAAAGACTGACCTTGAGTTACCTCTCGCCTTGTTCACTACATTTGTGGTGTCTATTTCTGTTTGACTGGGTTTGACTATTAAGAGAGCAGCACTTGGTGGTTTTGGAAGTTAAATATATAAAAATCTTTATCATAAGAATCTGTAGGGAGATTCAAATACAGTTGACTCAAATAACGGAATGTTTTAACAGGTCAGAATTTGATTAATTTGATGAAATAAGCTGAAACGGGTGACTGTTTTTAGTCTGCAGACTTTCCACTGCTGTACACTGATGCCTTTATTGGCATTACTTCAGTATAATTCTCTGAGGAAGTAGTATAGCTGCCCACAGAGCTGTGCGATATTCTCATAGACACTTACAGCATACAACGTTGTCAATAATAAATAAAATGTTTAAAGGAAAGAGCTACTGGGAAAAAAAAAAGTGTTAAACTTAACACATTCAGAGCAGTGGCTGGAAGCCAGCATCAGTGACTGGGATTTCGGGAACAAAACCCAACAACCTTTCTCGAAAAACAAATGTGGTTTTCCTCCATTTTTTTCTCTTAAAGGATTTAGAGATTGGAAACCTAGAAGCCAGTATGAGTGTTGTGAATATGTTGGTGTATGGTTGTGAGTCTGTGTGAATGTGGGAGAAAGAAAGACAAAGAAATACAAGTCAGGAGGCGTGTAGGAGTGACTCTAAATTAAGGTCTTGTTGAAATCACTTAAAGAAAATATCCCCAAAATACACATAAACTCTGCTCAGACTTGAGATTCAGTGGAGAGAAAGTGAGATCCACAGCATTCCTACTTGGCGGGTTCCTGTGAGAGGCCAGGAAGTGGGGTAGGTGGGAAAAGATCACTGGGCATTTGGTTGAAAAATACAACTCTCCTATGCGGATACTTTAGTCTCCGGCAATCCCTCGTTTCCTACCCCTCAGCTAAAACACTCCAAACCTCCTGTGCTGCTTTTATAGACACAAAGACAATGGAGTCTCATCAAAAGCTCCATAAAAATCCCTGTAATCTGGAGAAGACGACTGACACGCCCCTCTTCTTGTGCTCAGACTTGTGGTTGAGTTTCTCAGAAGCAGTGTTAGCTCATTTGGTCGGTAGCAAACACAGTAACAGAACGCAGAGGCAGGCTGGTTCTGTGTGAGTTTGAAAATGCTCTGTACAGTGCAATCACATATAATCACCACCCTGCTCTTTTTATAAAGCCATCCATTTTACAGTAACACCCAGCCGTTAGGCTTGTTTACTGCCAATTCATTGGTTAAATCATGGAAGATTCAAATTCAGAGTCAATGTGATCCCTGACAGAGACACAAAACACTTCAATCTTCCCAGGGAGGTAAAAAAATACTGTATCCAAACGCAAAACATCTAAGTTGCTTTTGGGACAAGACTTTCTTTCCATGAAGCTGTTATTCTAGTCCCTCCTATTAATGCAACATAATCCAGAGCTGGATCAAATGTAAAAGAAAAAATTAGCAAAGACTTGTTTCTGTGGAAAGTCACTGTCTGGTGTATCCATTGAGTCTAGCATTAAAAATGACAAAAACATCCCTGACTTTGATCAGATCATAATCTGCTGATCATAATCTTGATTAATTGATTAATAAGTGGACTATAAAATACCAGAAAAGTGTAGTAATAATTTCCCATCACAATTTTCAAAAGAGCCAAGATGAAGAAATATATTTTAAAATGTTTTAATTATTGGTAAATTTCTCTGTTCAGCACTCCAAAACCGATACATATTTAGTTATATGATCATAAAACAAACAGCAAATATTCACATTTGTGAAGACAGGACTGGTGAGTTGTTGTTGTTGCTTTTCGCACTAGAACAATTACAATTATCGAAATAGTTTGGTTAGTGAATAAATCAATAAATCTAATACTCATTTCAGATCTGAAAAATCTTACAGGATATTTTGCCCTCAAGATAGTTCATATAAAACCCTCTACACCAGTTGTCCTAAGTTCTCTGTTGTAATTCATGCCTACTCTGCAATTACAGTGTGATGTCTACCACAACAGACAATCAAATGTTGATACACTATAATCTTAGTTCAAGATTTAGTTACATTTTTCATTGCATGTAAAATCCTTAAGGATACTTGAATAGCTTTACACAATACTGAGTTGTTAAGGAGGCAAGAAACACATGACAATAAATTAGTCTGATGCCATTTTGTCATTTTTACAATGGTAATTAAAGCTGTTTTTAAAAATAGACCACAGAGGCAGCTCCAACAGTGCCTGTGGGAAGATTTTCACACCAGAACCAGCCCAGTAAATATCAGTGTGATATCATGTCAAGAATTTACTTTAGTATAAGCTCACAACGACAATATGAAACGTTCTTGGCAAAAGCTTTAAAACCACTAGACAACCTGAAGGTGAAGTTCCAGACAGCAAGAAGCCAAATCAAAAAGAAGTTTTCATTCCAGTCTGGAGGGGACACAACTGGAGGTTTGATGTGAGAAAACTCCCAGGCACTCAGAGAGAGTGCAGAATTCCAGATTAACTTTAAGCCATTGAGCCCTGTGAACGCTAAGCCACAACAGCTCTCCTGCTGTGAGCTCATCCTCCTCTTTGCCCTGTCGCCCCCTGTTTTTTGGGGGGGTTTTTCCCGCTGAAGAGAAAGGCTAAAACCAACGGCCAAGAACAACCAGCAACACACGCCAAGAGAGGCAGATATTCCCAGAACCTACACCTCCACAGTACGGTCATCTGTTGGACCAGCTTTGAGGACAATGCTTTGAAACGTAGCTGACTAGTCAATAGTGAGTTTTGGCTGGAGGTATTATGAGTTCAACTGGCTTGTCACACTGTTTGGTGAAGTGTGACTATGACTCATCGATGGTGCCAAATTATATCAACTAAATGGGCTGTTTTTTCTCCCATCCGTTTATTTCAAATATCTAATCTAAAGATCGGGACTGACATTTAAACAAGATACTTTTCCTGTAACCATCCTTATTTTGACAGATGTCCGAGATTACAAAAACAGGCCTTGACTGGCCAGTGTGATAAAACAGCAACCAACAAATAGACAGGAAATTCCAGGCTGCTGTGTTTGCTCCTTTGGTGTTTTATGGTGGTCTAGCCTCTGAAGCAACCAAAACTGTGGATAGGTTTTACCTCATCTGAGAAGCATGGGAGAGCAGAGAGAGGGGGAATTAAAAGAGAGAAGCATATTTGCATTTTGCAGCCACACTCAGAAACAGAGCTAAATGAAACCTCTATGAAAGTGTGTATCAAATTTAGAATCCAATGAGAAAATAGGTGTACACAGTCAAAGCTCATATCACAGTTTAGGTTATCTGTTAAATCATAGTTAGACAAGGGATATATACAAAGGAATATACTAATGCACAAATTAATTTTTAAACTTTGCTCTAAAGCTCGGCCACCACAGAGCTGGATATTGTCGTGGTGAGAATACATGGCACGGGGCAGGATAAAAATTTCTTACACGTTGCATGGAAGTTCATGACATGCTGAGCTGTTCCTATTCAAAGATATTTCCAGTGTTAAACTCTGTTAGCTCTAGTAGTAGAGAGTAGAGACAACAAAAAAGAGACAACATTTCATTAAGCAAATCAACAATGATTATTTTCCTCTTAGATCTCTCTGCAGCTTATCATCCAAACGTGACTGACAAGGGATTCTCAACTTTGGCAACGGGGGAATTTAATGGAAGATGGGTACAACTCATTTTAAAATTAAGAAACTAATCCTCGCCAAAAAAAAAAAAGCTCCAGATTATTGAGCATGTGTGTTTAGCAGTGTATTCTTGGGGATAATAGTGAGGGAGGGAGAATGTAAACTCACTATTTCAGTATTTTAATCTATCTTGATTTACATTAATGTATTAAAACTGATGTGCTGAATCTGACATGATGATACCAGAAAACTCAACGTGGTAACTTATTTTTGTAATCAAATGAATTCATTAAATTATCAGAATATCTCTGATCATTTTCATTTTCTTTATGGTAGCTGATTGTGTAAATGATGGCCAGAGATGACAGCCTATTTACGATTAAATCACTTGATGTAGACAGTAAATAATCGTACGTTCTATGTCCTCTGTCTCTGTGCTAAAAGAGCATTTAAACAGAGATTCGGCTTCTTAACCCCTGTTGCAGTCCACCTCATCATATCATTCACTGACTGTGCAAGAGACTTTAACTTGCCAGTGACAGTGGTTAAATAGGTAAACTCAGATTTAGTTGACAAGCATAAACACTGCAACAATGATGCTGAGCATAAAACAAATAGTTCATTTTACGGCTATAAAACAACAAAAAAACAATGCTATAGATATGGGTGGGTTTACCCTCCACGGCATCCCATAACATGTAATGCTGTAGTTGCACTGAATGTGTTAATTGCAGCCTGTAACAGGATGTAAAGGTCACATCTGCCCGCAGGGTGCCAAATGAAGCGTCACTCCACGTCAGTTTTACAATGTAGCTTTAAAAAAAACAAACACCCGGTACAAAAATAGAACAAAGAAAACTAAAACAAAAATGAAAATTGTCTTTGCAGCTTTTAATAAACTTAGTAGAAATTACAATAGAGTAACTAAGCCAGCAGCCCCTTCCCCCCCCCCCCCCCTTTTTTTTCTCCACATCTGGTTCCACTCACTACTCGGACTTTTGGTTCGTGGCATACCAGCACCAAAACACACAGAAAATATCATTCAGTATCTGCTTCATCGTGCATTTTTAGACTGGAAGTCATCATCAAAACAGAAGCATGCACAATAGGTTTAATGTCTGCCTGTTTTTTTTTTCTTTCGACTTTTCACATGAATGAAAGTTGAGATTGTTCTCACCCGTAACGCTGCTCTTCAGTTCCAGACTAAAGACGAATAAATATAAAGTGCATTTGTAAAATATAAGTTGCCGATTTGACCATGTTTTCCTTGATTCCTTGTTACGGTGACGGCCGTTTCCTTGCATGCTCACAACTACAACACACACACACGCACACACACACACACACGCTGCAAAAAAAACCAAACGAGGAAAAAAAAAAGTGAAGCCGGAGCAACAACTGCCCCAGTGCTTTACTTTCAGGACGGATGATGCAGATTTGGTGAGTCTGACCGCTAGAGCTCCGTCTGCCTCTCAGTCATATGAGACTGAAATGAATGGAGCAGCGTCATCACTGTATGCGCGTGTGTTTGTATGTTTCCCAACATGAGGTCCGGGGACCTCCAGGCGCTCGAGGAGCGCATATAAAGGACTAATGACGCAAAAAAACAACAAAAAAAACAAAACAAAAAAAACTAATTTGGAAATCTGAGATGTCATCATATCAAATCATAATTTTAAGGGTTTTACTTTTTGATTGTCGATTGTGTGATTTTTTTTTCTTTTTGGTATATGTTCTTCAGTAAATCTTTTTATTCTGTTAGAGTAGATTTTTAATATGAACCCACCATATTGCAACATGCACCCTGAATATTTCAGCCTAGACTTGTCAATGCCTTTACAGTCCCATTACCAGTACTCATTTTAATAGATACCTTTAATAGTCCTGAGGATATTTGAAGCCTTGCAGTGATTGATTTAGTTTCATAAATACTGTGATTATTATAGCCTTCTTAATAAGCATCTGATAGATAGATGTTGAAACAGAATAAATACAGACTTGATCTGACAATACAGTTCTGAACCCCCTGCATAGCAGACTGTCTCTAGGGGCATGTGTCAGCTCTTTGGCAGAGGTTAAAGACAAGAGCTCCTGCAGGAGGTGGGGGGTATGTAGTAAGAGCTCCCTCTTGTGATATGCGCAGGAATCGTTCTTTTTTTTTCATTTTCATTTTTAACTTTAGAAATAAACAAATGGCACCTTTTAACCAAACATGTGGTCCTAAAAGACAAACCAATTGATAGCATGTCTTGCAATCTTCTGCATAGCAAAAGTGGGAAATATGAAATATGATTGGTGAACAACTGTGTCGACAGTTAATCAAAAAGATAGAAATGGTCCCACCTCTATGCATAGCACTGGGTCTGAAACCCAACTTTCGGAGGGCATCTCCTTTTCCTGAGATGCCCAGAGTGAGATATTCAACAGCAGTTATCTGAGAGTATTTGGCATTCTTGGGAGTCTCTAGGTTGGGTCCTGGAAAATATACTACTAAAGGTCTCTTTAGTTCTGCTGGGAGATTTCAATGTGAAAAAACCTAGAAGGGAGTGATTAAGAGGATTATCCTGCCCAAAGGACTATTCTTTGGCTATTGGACTTCTTTGCTGTGGATTGGCCATAGCAAACACTGTGATTAAGCACAGGTTGATTTTTACTTGGCATTACAACACACTAGTCCAAAGACAGATGGTCGACAAATTGTATCATCAGAACTATCGATGGATGTACAGCTGACAAATGATCGAGACCTAGTGGTGATTTGGATTAGATAGAGGGAGAGACTGGGGAGCAGATTTAGTAAATTTAAATAGAGGAGGAGGACATGGAAGATGAGTGGTACATGTTCAAAGCCTCCACTGAGTTACTCACGTCTTTTCAATGCTCTATGGAGGTTAAGGACAGTGCCTGTGGAATAGCAAACCTGGAGTGGTCTTTTCTATTTTTAAAAAGAGGACCAGAGTGTGCTCTAAACATTGGGGCATCGCACAGCTCAACCTCCACGGGAAAAGCTTATTAGGAACACCTCTGGATGACCAAGAAACATTGCTGGACAAAAGGACATCTAAACCACCCAGCTTAGCATGCTGTTATCATGATCCAACTCTCAAAAGCTTGTGTATCCTGTTTCATAAACTTGTACAGTGTGTCAAGGTACAGTAAGAGCTACTTGGTTTCTCTATAGGAAAATAATCAATGTCTGATATGTGGAAAAATTATATTCAGTTTGTATAGATAATCTAGTCAATTAGTGTAGTTTCATTTGCATGGCTGTCTGCTAAAATACATAATAGTGTCTAATATATTCAGTATGTCACCACAGAAATAGAGGACAAATGAGAAGTCACTGAAAATCAGTTTTTTTGAATGGAGTTTCTGTTAATGTTGTCCTTTATCTCCTGACAGGAACATGGTGACTCCAGATCATTACTGGAGTTATGAGATAGCATCATGATGCATTACTAATTCGATAGCTGCACTACAATAACAATAAAGTGAGCTTTTAGATTTAAAAAAAATGTCATGCATTACAGCCCAAGTTTACAGGCAGGTTGCTTGTTCCATTTACTCACTTGTCAGATATACCTGAACTATAAATATGAACAATACAACCCATCAATAGTTTGGTGAGGCTAAATGCAAGCTTTCTCTAGAAATGTAATGATTGATTTAGATTTGTCTGTAAAGCAATAAGCGAAAAAAACAAAAACCTAAGTAGAGATATTATGTTCGTGAATACATTATCAGCACTGCTTCAAAGAAAGTAGTGATGGAAACCCAGCGTCAGACAGAAGCCCAGAACAACAGACACATTTTAACCAATAGTATTTAATGGTTTATGCAACTCTCTGCTAAGGCCCAATCTTCCCCCCAACAGTACTATTAGGTAGACCAGTCCCTTGCATTTTATTGGCCAAAAATAAATTCAAACATACCTAAATAAATATGTGTGTTTATGGTAGGGGGTCAATCAAAACAATAACAGTCCTAATTAAAGGCAACTTGAAAAACACAAGTTCTCTCCATAAAACTGGTTAAATTGAAAAGTTTTTTAAAAAAATGTAAAAGGGGTCATTTCTCACCAGCTTCCACTCCATATCAAGTAACATGACTCTAAAACCATCCATTATAAAAACTGAGGTGGAACACTGCCACCAGCTGGAAGTTATAAGCTTTGGTCACAGGAGTTTGACGAGGAGACTGGTAGGGTAAGGGGGATAAGTAGCTTCTGTCCCTTCTCGTCACAAACTATCTGGGACTGGAATTTAAGCAGGGCAGGGGATCCCAGAACAGTGGGTTGGATGACATAGTGCCATGGATATTTAGGGTTCAATACAACAACAGGCCAGACTGGTTCTCTCAGTACGGTTCAAGGAGACGAGAACAAACAAAATGTTTGGCCTTGTGGAGTTCAGACTACTTTGGACCATGCATGGGTGTATGTGTGAGTGCGTATGGGTATGAGGCCTTCTGCAGTCCTTTCCATCTGGCCAAGCTGAAGCAGTTCTATACTTCTTTTTGTTTTCTTTTTTTTCCTTTTTTCTTATTTTTTTTTTTTTAGGCAGAAAAGAAAATCCCAAACACTGAACCCCACTTTTGACCAACACAGTGCCAAATCTCACCCCTTGCTGTGTGAGTCGTCCAGGGCTTTGACCCCCAGAACAATGCCACCCTTTTGAAAAAAAAAGAGGACAGGTAGGCTGGGGTGGATGGACATGAGAGGGATGAAGGGTGACATGGGTCTCCCTTACCAACCCGTCTATGACATCTCACCCACCCCTTGCCATTATCTGACCAGTTTCTCTTGGGTTCTTCATGGCAAGGTGGGATGTTGCTTGGAGGGGGTCGGCACACTATAGTGTTGCCTCTACCCCACTCTCTCAAATGGTTCAGTCAAACAGTTAAGCGGCATGGGCTCAGTTTGAGGCGCTGCTGTTGGAGGAGCTGGATGTGGAGGCCACGGCCATGCCCGAGGTGCCTGAGGAGGCCACCGACTTACGGATGTGGGGCATAAGGAAGGGGTCACTGGCAAGCTGGTGCACATCGATACGGTCCTCCTTACGGTAGACTAGACAACGCCTTATAAAGGCCTGGAGACAAAGAGTCAGAGTGGCATGATTGTTAAAATAAATAGCACACATATCAGCCTTAAACAATGATTTAGTAAGAAGATAAGGATTTTCTAAATACACACATCCCAAAAAAATCTGTGAACATAAGTACTTATGAGAGAATACAGGGAGAGTATTATGAAAGTTGAAAATTAATGCATAGACGTGATGCAAACATTTCAGTAAAGAGAAGCAGTGGAGTGAGAGAGAGTCCAGTACCTTAGCTTCAGGTGTGACTACTGGTTTAGGGGGAAACTGCACATCTGTTGCCTTCAGTATGGTGTTCTCCTGCAGGATGTCCTGCTGGGACTGGTTGTGGCCAAAGGGCTAGAGAGCAAAGGAAAGAGGTGTTATTGACAGAACAAAACAAGAATCAAATAAATAAAAAAGGTAATAGGGATAAATAATTTATATATATATAATTTATGTTGCATAAAATCAAATTCATGTAACCAAGAGAAAGTATTCCCATTGCATTTTTTAAAATGTCTTTTCTGTAATAAATGTAACAAATCAACATTGCTTGTTCGAACTGTTTTTCAGTGTGTCTCCTACCTTGCGGCCATACAGACACTGGTAGAAAATGACTCCCACAGACCACACATCCACCTTGTTGGAGATTTTGGGTGGTTCCTTCCCAACTACAAAGCACTCAGGTGGCAGGTACCTAAAAGAAGAGAGAGCCAGCCATGTTTAGAATGCATCAGTTTCGACAATAAAATTATACTGTCCAGTTTCAATGTGTATTTTATAGTCTGAAGACTCCCTCTTTGTGCAATTATGGTTTGATAACACTTGATATCGATACCACATTGAGCAAGTCTGCAACTTGCATGTTTTTTGAATTATCATGTGAAATGACACACACTCTTTGCAATAAATTCATCATCTCTTTCGTTGCTGTTGCAATGAAGTCCCCTGTGTGTGAGCCATGAAACTGTTTAGCCTGGAGTGCCGCTTCTGGCAAACTAGAGTTAATCCAATGTGCTGTCAGACATAGTAACCATATAGGACACTTCTCTAAGTCAAGTGTAAAACTCACAGCTGCAGTATTTTCCAAGTGGTTCATAGGGACTTCACTAACTTACATGTACAGATACAAGACAGCCTTTTCAGACATTAGACATTAGTTTGGCAGTGTGTAGTGAGAATGAATGTTTAATAAGGAAGACTCTGAAACCCCATAAAATGTGTCTGGTTATTTAACACAATACTTTCTTTTAAGTTATAAGCTTTGGTGTATTGCTATCTAGATGGATTTTTTTCAGCAGTGTTGTGGGTAAAGGGGAGCACATTTCCCTCTGCTGCCCCCAAAAACAAAATAAAGAAAATCACAGAGTAGGGATGCAGTGATTAACAATTTCACTGTTCGAATGGCAACAAATCATGAGCACTGCACAAATTTATTGCCAACCAAAATGGCATGTAATCCCTCAAGGGCACAACACCGGTGTTCAATTCATCTTATTTTTGAATGAATTTTTTCCCCTCAGACTATAATCATACTATCAAATTCTATAATCGCTGCATTCCTATCCCAGATACATTCGTATGGTTTCTGTTTCTTTCCCATTTCTTGGAGGGTTGCTTCATACCACAGTTGTGTCAGTCCTTATGTGTAGCGTATGTGTAGCAAGATGGCAGAGAGCAGCCTATCAGTCTCAGAGCTAAGTTGCATGCTGAAACATTATCCTACTGTAAGCTATAGGAGCGTGTGTTTTATTGTTTTCATAGAGGCAGCTGTGTCTCTGATCAATTCGGTGTCAGATCATCAGCAGTTATGGCTGCACAGCTGCCACCGTCATTGAAACTGAATTGCAAAAAAAGAAGAAGGTATGAATGTGTGAGGGTACATGCATTACCCTCTTGATATAAGTTTACTTGTAATCCAACATAATTGAGCTGTAAAGAATGTCTGTCTGGTATCAGCCTAAGGTTACAGATGATTTTGGGCTGTATAGCAGGCTATGCAATGATGGCAGAGTCAATACATAGAAGTGCAGTAGGCTATATGTCCTCTAGACGTCCTCTAGACAATGTAACATATGCACAACCAATTGCATAGAGGTTTTCATTTTCTGCAACACAGCCTTTAAAAAAAATACACAATGCATACTTAATTCAGCCATTTTGTTTCCCTTCAACAGCAAAACAAACAAACAAACAAAAAAAAGGGCATTACTCAGGCATTAAGAAATATTTCACCACTGACAAATTTGACCCTTGAGGACCATGGCTCAGGGATAAAAATAAAACAGCACAATTCATTATATTAGAGTGATGGCTCCCCAATGACAGTGTGTCATCTTTCAGTGCAAATCTTACCAGTATGTCCCTGCTCCTTGTGACGTCAGCTCCATCCCGTCTACAGAGTTGTAGCTGTCATCATCCATGATCTTCGACAGGCCGAAGTCTGTGATCTTGATCTCCCCGCAGGCAGTGCCGTTCACCAAGAGGATGTTACCTGAGTAAGAAGAAGAAAGGTTTCAGAGACATGAAAGAAAATGTCTAATGCCTAAATCAGAATTACAGTCACATTTGGGTCAAAAATAACAATTATACTCTGAATGTTTCAGTAGTGTTGAATACTGAGTGATTGTTGGTTTTCCTAAATAAAACATGCTCAAATCAATCTTAATAGAATAACAGCTGCCACTGTGGAGTGGAGACCCACCAGGTTTAAGGTCGTAGTGGATAATGGGCGGCCTGATCTCATTGAGATACTTGAGGGCGTTAACAATCTGCATGATGATGGAGCGGCCCTCTTTCTCTGACATAAGCTTGTGCTGTTTCAGGTAGAAGTCCAAGTCATTACCCTCGCAGTATTCCAAGACTGTGCAGAACCTGTTACAAAACAAGAGAAAGTTATTTAACCACCTTAGCAGGATTTGGTAAATCAAAAGACTGTGTTCTGGCTCAAAATTAACACCATCCACATAAATAACGGAAAATATTTTAGAAGGTACATATCTGTTAAAAAAGGGAGTGACTTACGAATCAGTGTCAAGCGAAAAGTAGTCGTAGAGTTTAACTATTCGTGGGTGGTCCAGCTCTTTGTGGATTCTATATTCTCTGCACGCATGTCTGAAACAAAGGGTATTGTCAACATTTACACTATACATTTTAAATAGCAATATCACACACAGTGAATATGATGTGTTAGTGAACAATAAATATAGCCATATTAAATATAGCGTAGTACTGTGTTAAAAATGTGCACTCACTTGTGATAATTTTCCTTCTTCTCATCCCTCCAGTTCTTGTTTAACTGGTGGATTTTGACCGCAACATACCTTTGCTCCGTTAAGTCAAAGGCCTGGAAAATAAAAAGGTCTCCCATTAGTTAAGAAACTCCACTTAGCATTACATTGTTTTAGCTGCACTGAGACTCTTGCTTCACATTAAAAGGCTGTGTCCATTCATCATTTCTTTTTACAGTGATGACAGCAGATTCCTGGAACAACTCTTACATTCTGGCCCAATCGTTTAGTTTGAAATGTTGATGATGTCAGCTTAGTGTAATGTAATGAAACACACATCCTCAAATATTTTCCAAAGTATGTAAAGTACGATCACTGCAGTCCCTTACATAAGTTTGTTTTCATCAGTGCAAGACCACAATCTCTGACCTGAAAAAAGCCCACCAAATTTATTACAAGACAACTGTATAAAATTGCACCAAATTGTGCATGTCTTTACGATATTGTCTGTAGTAAAACCTTGACGACTGGGTTCTAGTGCTGCTAATGTTGATTTGTTACATAATTAAATAAAATAGACAGGAAAATTAAGTTCAGTAAAACATTAAGTTTCTCTCACCTTGTAAACTTCACTGAAACCTCCCCTTCCAAGTAAATGGAGTAGCAGGTACCGGTCATTTAGCGTAGGGTGATCTTTGAATCTGTACAGGGTGAGAAATAATTCAAGTTGTATAACTAAACAGAGCACAGTCAGTAGACTAACTAGGAAAAGACCATATAAGAAGAGATCATACTGAGAATTATCTTCATTGTGGATCCTTTTCAGCTCGCGGATGTGCAGGTTCCGCACTCGCTCCAACCTCTCCAGCTCCGCCTGGATCTCTGCCTCCTCCTGCAGAGGACAACAAAATAATGTATATATAATAACAAATCGGCTAAACAATTAAAGACCACATTAAGAATGTTGTCCCCTAAAACTTCAGTTATTACCTTCTTAAGATGGCCTAGTCTTAGCTTAAAGATTTCCTCTTGCTCGTGGTACTCTGCCTGTGATAACCTGTGAGGATACAAAGCCAACCTCAGTGCAACTTAGTATATGCGTGCAGAGGAAAAAAACAAAACAAAAAAAACCCAGCTGGTAGAAAAAAGAAGAAAAACAACAAAGAAAAGCATCATACGCTTCACTTTCTGTTCCATTGGTCTTGCTTTTGCGTTTGTTTTGCTCTAGGCTTGGAGGTGGGGTCTGAGCCATGGAGGGCGGCTTGCGTTTGGCCAGCAACTTCCTCTGTCGTTCAATATCTTCTCGCTGTGAATTGATCCTTTCTTGTTGTCTGAGGACAGAAGAGCCATTGCAATGACATACAGACCTAATGCATTTATCAGTTTGTGTATGATCCATTACTGCTTTGACTCTGTGGTTTACAGATGGTGCCTTTACATCTCGTACAGAGGACGTGCTTATAGTAAATCGCTAGGTTTACATGTACACATTGTTGCGTTATTGCTTAAGTTGTAAAATTTTCACTTCACACAAATGACCTATCCAATACCTTATCACATATAAAAAAGTATTTTTGTCCTTTCAGGTTAGTATGATGTTACCTCTTAAACTAGCACAATTACTTAAAAAAATTATGCTTAAAGTTAAAACATGAAAGTCCTCACTTGATAAGATTTTGGAAGGCATATCCATCTGTCCACTGCTCAGTGAAAGACGCTCCATGTCTCACTGTGGTAAAGTGACCCAGCCGAAGCCGGTCCTGCATGCTTTTGTCCCGGCACGCCATCTTCTCCTGTTTGGACTGGAGGAAGGGCAAACAAACACAGGCATTAAATCAGTGCTAAAAGTAGCCCACGTTAAAAAAAAACCCAAGTGAGTTTGTATATTAATAGCTGCTATAATAATAAGAAGTAAGTCATAGCGCTATTAGATGAACATACTTTTTCGATCAGCAGCTTCTTGGACATGGTCACACACTTATTTAAACGTTCTTTGTATCGTTCCAGCATCCTCTGCTGCTCATCAATCTGTCTCCTCAGATCACAGTTTGCCTGGAGAAGAACATACAAACAAGCAAGAAAAAAGGTCACATAAAAAGTATTAACAAAATATTAGCGTGTTCATACATCTAGAGAGTCAATTGTAACACGCCTGGCATGAAAATCCAAGACAGAGAACACGATATTCTCAAAACCATTCAAAATGGCAAGCAGAGTAGCAAGGATGAAATGTAATTAGATTAGTACCCGCAGCAAATCGTCTATTCGGCCCTCCTTCTTCTCCAGGTCAGAGTTCTTGTTGTTCTCCATTGCTGTTAGTTTCTCTATAGTAAGGTCAGACTATTGGGTACAGTGAGCACAAAAACAGTGTTTAGTTACTGGTGTATCATTTTTTTATCAGTGAAAAATGTAGTACAACAAGTAGTTCCACTTAAACTCTTCCAGTTAAGATAAGAATTTATAATTCATAATCCATTAAAATAACAACTGCCTTTTGAATTATAAGAACAATGTTCAATGTTAAACTGGAACTAACCAGCCAGTCAGCTTTGATCACATGTCAAGTACCTGTGTGGCTTTGTGGAGCATGTGAAGAGAAGCAGGCTTCAGGGAACATGATGAGTGCTCAGTGTTGGCTGAGCTTACGGAGGAGGGGCTTCCCTGCTGCACCTGAGAGGCAGAAACATTCATCCAATGAAAGGCTTACACATACCAAAGGGTGTGTTAATGGAAGTTTCATCGTATTAAAGAACTGATAAATTCCAGTCATGATAAAACATGAGACCAATCTGGCAAAATAACTTTTACCTGAAGATGAACATAAGTATGTGAGACTGGGTTAAATTCTCACTAAAAAAGCATTTTAGAACTCTCAAATTTATTTCAAGGATTTTGAATCATTTGTTTTACATGGAAAGATCTATGGCCCCAAGTTAAAATAATCAAAACACCAAAAGGCATGTGCAACAGGTTTTCATTGCTTTTGTTGTGTTTTGGCTTTTCTAGGAACTTTGGCCAATAATATTTGTTGAAACACACTTTACGACTAATCTACAACAACAGTGTTTACAGACCACATCAGATTCTTGCCACTTATGAACAAACCTGACCTATTAATGTTAATAACAAGCGTGGAAGAGAGAATGGCAGGAAAGAGTGTTAGAGATTTAAAAATGAGACAGACCATAGAGCAAACATGCTCACCATGACAGGGGGGTTGGAGAGGGAGTGTTGTGGGGAAGAGCGGACCACTGGTGGAATTCCCCTGGCAGGGCTGGTACCAGGACCGCTACCTCCCGCAAACTGACAGTAACGTAAAGAGAGAAGAAGAGGAAAGTAGTTCAATGGACAGATCAAGGGGTTAGAAAGTAAGTGTGAAAAGTTACCCAATGCTGAAGCATTATAGAGGACATGAGTTCTGCTGGATACAGACTCAATACAACAAAGAAATCATTTTCTGCCACTCACCTCAAAATAGTCACTAATTTTATGTCCCCTTGCTCCCGCTTTGCCTAGAAGGAAGAAATACATCGTTCAGAAAGAGGCTGATATATGTGTATGTGTCATGATGTGAGTGGGACAGTGGGACAGTCCTACCTTGGCTGCTGTCAAAATGATCTGCTTTCCGTTTCCTCACTCTCTGGTCATTCGCTTTTTTCTCAGGAGTCTGTCAGGAAGGTAATGTAAGTCAATCACATTTATAAGAAGATGGGTAGCACACAAAAATCCTGTTCGTATGTGACAGAGACTAACCTCTAGCTCTTTATCACTGAGTGAGCCCACACTGCATAGACTCTGATTGGATGACTCATTTTGGTTCTGACCCGAGCCCTGTTAAAATGAAGCAAAAACACATCAAAATAAAGCACAAGGAGCAATCGAATACAAAGATGCAGGAGATGTGTATGTGGAAACTTGTAAGTGTGCACATGCATTCATGTACGCATGCACATGTGTGTGAGAGAGAGAGTGCACACCGAGTTAGAAACATGAGGGAGAAACTAAGGGAAAGGATGCAGAGGTTTGGCGAAATACTGTCACCACTGACTTCCCACTGAATCTAGACCTGCATCAGTCCTAAAGCCAGTTTCCTAGGTGATGCCTGTCAGTCAAATGAATCACATCAGAATTCAGCAGGCACTGTCCAATCAGGGAGAGATACTTAGTCATTCAGAGCACACTGGAGCTCTCTCACTGAACCCTCCTAAAATGGCTGAACACTAGGCATGCTGCTGAGGAAGTATTCCTCTCTGTCCATCACCTTTAGATAATGTCAACCATTTTTCTCCTGTTCGCTGTGTTCTGTGTTCTTTTCTCCTCTCTCTGGAGGAAGCCAGTAAAATATGTTTTGCTTGATCTAAGAATGACAGATTGCCCCCCCCACCCCTTGATATTCCTCCCTGAGATATCTTGGTTGTTTGGTCACACTTGTTCAAAAGGAAATGCATTTTCCAAAATTTTCAGTAGGCCCTCTCTGTTCCTTTACTAAAATGTGTCCAAGTCTTTGTCCTCAAAAGGATAAAAAATGTCCTTTTATACCACCTCAGTGATGAGACAGAGCAGCGGTGCCAAAGGGCTGTTCAAGGTCAAGAAAAAAACTCTATGCTGCTCTGTGACATTGAAGGGCTTTTAAACCACCAACCATATTTCTTCAGAGCAATTTGTTGACATGTTTCTCTCTCACTTCCCCCCCTACACACATTGCATCTCTTGTCATACAGGGTGGCTGTGGCATAATGCCTTACCGAGATCCGCCATTTTCTCTGCGGCAGCAGCCATGCCATGCTCTGGGCTCAGCTCTGCCTATGGCTGGCACAGGGCCCACTCCTGGCGCTGACTCTCACTCCCTAACTGTTCCAAGATCACCTTCCACAAAGACAGCTCCATCCGTGTAGAAAGCAAGAGGGTGGAAGGCTAAATGCTGCCTCCACTCACACCTGGTCAAGAACTATTTCTGCATTCCTCCTCTGCCTTCACTCCTCCTCCTCCTCCTCCCCCCTAGCACCCCTGTCCTGTCTGTGGCCTTTTTGGCAGGCATCGCCACTTGCATATACAGCCACTACATCATGAGCCAGGGAGAGATGCCATATCACACCAGCCAAAAAACACAGACAGAGCTCAACCTTCTCCAGAGACAGACAAAGAAAAGGAGTGGGGCCAAGCTTGTCCAGGCCAAACAGCAGAATGATACTGAGGCGGAGTGAGACAAAGAAAGGAAGAGATTCACAAAAATTGTGTAATCACGAAAAATCTTTGAGTATCAGCACTTTGACAGGAGACAGTCCTCATGCTCCACCTCAGCGACATGTAGTGTAACACAAACCTTAGCCACGCCGACCCCTGTGAAGCGAGCCTCCAACAGCTCCTGCCGTCGGGGGTCCAGGCTATGCAGTTCTTCCATCATGACTGCGGAGACAAGAAGACAGATTAAGGAAGGCGTTGTGGGGTCTGGTAGATTCAAGTGGGAGTGACGGATCACTGTTTCAAAAGCATTGGTTGTGATGAGTCATGGCTGTTTTTAGCTATATGGATGTGGAAAATTCCTGTTCTGAGTCATCAATAAGCCTGACAATAAACGTTTTCCACTATCATGTGTGTTCAACAAGCATCAGCCATGTAACTCGAGTACTCGTAGTAGGTAAACACTCACAGTACTAAAATGCACCATGTGGGCCTCAAATGTAGCCAATATAACGTTTGTTAAATATTGATCTCACACCTAGGCCAGATGTGTAGAGTCATTGTCTAGAAAATTGTAGCATCATGTGATAACACCCTGGCATTATAGGCCAAAGCTGCATGGAGTTATGAAAGGTCACTAATGGAGGGGCTGCCAAGTATACTCACAGCGATGGAAAAGGCCACTACAGACAATAAGTGCCCAGGCTGCTAGCTTTGTGCAAAGGTTAACGTTTAAGTTACACGCCCAACAATGACTGATACGTCTTGGGTTTGCATACATCAAAATGAATAGTGGAGCCAGCAGCTTTTTTTGTGTCCATTTAGGGGTGTACATTCTGTGTCCATGTGTGACTTAACTCACTTGTCCAGCTAACATTAGACTGAGGCAGCATAACGAGATGAGACATCAGTGAATGATCGGCAGAGGTAGCCTGCTAACACTGGTTAAATGAGCTAACATCATCACTTAGCATCGCGATCCTTGCGAGCTAACGGTGAACAGTGACATTAGGTCGGATTTTGGTCAAGTAACGAACCCAAACAAGGCGAAGGGTACTTGATGTTGACCTATTCACACTTAACTGATTATACAGCGACTCGGAGCTTCACAGCTACTGCCCGCAGCAGTGAATTATTGTACAAAACACACACTAGCATCGGGGTAGCCGACAGGCTAACGTGGACTCGTCTGTCAGAAAGAAGCATCTCCTCGCTTCTGTGTTGTCAGGTGCTCATGCCACGACGCCTGGACTCACTGAAACAAGAGACCTGTCCTCGTATATATATATATTCCTTTGTTTGCATACTTACTGTAATTCAATAATGTCTCGGTCCTCCGGAGGGCCTGTTGTTAACCCTGAAAGCGTCCCCGTTGTTTCCCCCGGTGCTCGGCAGACCCTCCCAGGCTAGGCCGCATCAACAGCCGCGTCCCTCGCGTGCTGATTGTTAACGAGCAGGACACGGGAGCGGGCGGTGTAGCTCAAGGTAGACGACGGAGGATTCCCTCGGAGGCCTCGACAACTCCGGGTATCCCAAACCCGCCTTGCTGTATTCCTTAGGCGGGGATCCCCATCACATTCCTCTCTCCAGGGACCATACCGTGCCTATATCGGGTACGTCGTTCCACACAATGGCGACCCTCGAGATTCTGCGTTTTTCCACCAGGTATAAATAATGTCTTTAGGCTAGCGTTAGTTACCCCACTATCTTTTTTCTCCCCCGGTGGTGAGATGAATTTCGGGTCCTAGCTTTCAGCTCGATCAAAACAAAGTTCGGCTCCAGTCGCCTTCCTCGCCGCAGGGGAGAGGAGCCAATCTGTTTCGGAAGTTGTGCTGTTGCGAGCGTTTCAGTTGAATCCGGATCGATTCGGTTCGGTTCTCATGTTTTTGCAATGTAAACAATAATCAGTAAAATCTCATATTTTCTCGTGAGATTGTTCAAGTATTTTCACCTTCGTTCAGTCCACGCCTGCCCCAAATCTCTTGTCTGGACCAATGGCAAATCCCTCTGTACACAATACAATTTAACAGCGCCCACCCAGGCAACTATCAAAATGATCACTTATCAGAAAATGGCCATTACCATGATGCTCACACCTACATACTGTACTTACATAATGTCAGTGCCCCCCCCCCAAAATAGTCACTCAAGCACAAAGAAGGATTAAATCATTCAAGATGAAAAACAAGTAGTATAAGGACTGTTATCATAAAGTGATTTCTTTAACAATACAGAAAAGTAAATGACAGATTTACAGTTTAGATTTTTATTCGTTTTGCATGTACAAAAATGCTCCAAAGTTATCTTAAAAATCATTTCAAAACATCAGCTCATTAAAAAACAGTATCTGGCAGAATAGAAAACTTTATACAGGGGTAACCGGCCCTTTCTCAGATTACTGAAGTCATCAGCACAACGTAGGAAATTGTCACTCTTGTAGCTAAAACTGCATCAACATCAGGAACACAAGCCATGAAACGAGTCCATCAACATTATGGCAGCTGAGATAGTGTAAGGCCTTTACAGAATATAACTATCCAGTTGCGTCCCCTTTATCACAATCACAAAAGAGCTTCTCAGTTCCATACATCCTCAAAAAGAAAGCCAGCACCGCCTGGATTTGAGCTCCTAGTTTCAGTTGTGGTTGAAGGTCAAGCCAGACGGATTCTCTCCTGTGTCTCAGTCCTGCGTCTCAGGTGGCTGAACTAGAGCCTTGCGATACTTGCACTGGATCCACACCCTGTACATGGTGAGCTGTTTGCCTCGGTTCACCTGTAGCCGTCTGTCCACAAGGTTCTGCACTTTCTCTAGCCCCGAATCAGTGAACATCTCATGGAGCTCGTCTGAAATAAATAGAAAAAGCACATATATTTCCATCTATATAATTAAAGAACTGAATAATGTCAATAAATGTTACTAGTGCATTTATATATTTACCTTGAGTAAAGAAATATACTCTTGTTCCATCACCTCGGACATAAAAGTTTTCTGACAGACACCTTCCTAAAAGAAGTAAAGGGACACAATTACCCATAATTCTACAACAAATAAAACTTTACACAAAGGATCAACAACACTATAATATCCCATGAATAATGGACATTTCTGAAACTGGACATTTTGAGCCCAACTGGACTTAAGCCTGACTAACCTTTCTTGAAGCGAAGCTGTGCCATGTCGTAGCGTCCATAGTCCCTGAGCAGCATCACTCCCCCAGGCTTCAGCAGCCGTGCTAATCTACTGATGGATGCCTGCATCCTGAGACGAGGTGAAACTTTAAGAAAACCTGTGCTATATTCATTGAGTCATAGTGATGGAAACCAAAAAGAAAGACAGAGAAAGTTCTTACTTGTCAGGATGCAATGCTGATAAAACAAAGATTAGCACTATAACGTCAAGGGTTCCATCAGGGATGGGGTAATTGGCTTCCACATCACTCAAGTCATGAACAAAGGCGAAGCAGCGCCCAGGGTCGTATTCTGGATTTGTCTGATGACAAGAAAGCAATGTTAATTCATCGGTTATTCCATAAGCCTAGAGATAAATGCATCTATTAACACATCATGCTTTAATTATTCCCATCATCTCACCTTGACTAACTCCACAGCAGTACTGGAGAAATCGCAGCAGTAAACAAAGAGTCCCGGGTCACTGCAAAAAACAAGTTACAGAAGCAGAGGATATTATTTGTTAAACATGGCTTGAATGACGTGCAAATGCCTTGACTGCACTTACTTGTTGGTCTTCAGTATTGGAAAAACTGTATTCCCTACGCCACAGCCAACCTGTCCGATAAACACGAATTCATATGGCATTTAATTAGTTTACTCCAATTTCCACTCAATTTCAAACACATAGCAGCAATGTTTGTTTTAAAATAATAAATCCTGACAAAAACAGAGACTGTAAAAAGGACTAGGAAGTAGAAATAGGAGGCTGTACACACACACTACCTACCACACACAATAAATCAGCACTAAATATTTTTGGCCATCCATTTTGTGGTGCAGCCATCTAGCTTTCATCAGTAAGATGAAGTAAGGCTTACCTTTTGCTCTTTAATAAACAACTAAAGAATGTATTGAGTCAGACCACTCACTGTTAGAAATACTACTACTAGACTATACTACTAGAAATACTTCTGGAATTCAACTGCATCAAAATAACACACAGTGGAAGATAAGCATGGATTTTAACTGGCATATGAAATTTTCACTGAAATGTGTGAGCGCTTTTTAAGATAGCCTAAACAGACAACAAAATGTCATTAAATCTGTATGGTTATGGTTTAGCTAACTTGCTTTCAAATGAATATCTCACCTCCAGAATGCGATATGTGGCAGAGGAGCCGGGCATGTCACCATCAGTGTGAGACAAAGCGGCAGCCTCCCTTCTTTGTTCTTGATCCAGACTACCCTGCTGACTGTCATCTGTGCCAGAGACCTCGCTATGGGACTCATGGTTAAGGCTACACTGTGGGGCCAACTCTGGGAACTCTGTGAAGAGCCAGTGACGGTCTTTGAAGAAACGATTCTCATGGATTGTGTAAAAATCATTCCAGTACTCATTTGCCCGACTGTCATACTCCTCTGAAAAAAAAAGGTAAGGCAGTAAAGCAAGAGTCAGAATGTAGCCATGGTTACAAATCACTGCAGAAAAGCTGACACAGCATAATAATATAAGCAACATGCATAAACAAAGCATAAAAGTGATTATGGTCAATTTTAAAGCAAAAGTCATTTTAATGGCTTGTCTGAAGCCAATTATTAAAAACAACTGTCAAAAATTAATTAGAGCCACAACTTTATGATCCATTTGCATGCAAAATAAATATGAACATTCTTTAACAATTAGACAGTCAAGTTTTCCTCACACTAATTACATAAAACTTAAATGAAAAATAATGATGATTGATGATCTGATTAGAAGCAGTTGACACCAGTCATACTGTGACATTTCTGTGTATGTGCCACGAAACAACAACAACAACAACAATGCAACCTTGTTTCTCTGAAGGTAGTGGCTGACTGTTTTCTAAGACTTTCTTCTTAGCAGATGCTTCTTGTTCTTCAGTCCACTCCACATTGTCCCTGTTGACAACAGAACACTATTCAGTCCAGTGTTGGAGAAGTAACGTGTAGAATAACAGCACACAAATATACTTAAAAATAATTAGTTTAAAGTTAAAGCTTTTCATGTGATATTTGGAGTAGGGCTGAAAAATGGAGACAATATCAAATTCAGAATGGTGATATATTATCACATCTTATATATATATATATATATATATATATTATATATATATATATAATATAGATATATGTGTGTGTCAATTCGATCTGTCTTCAGATGAATTATTTTACATATGGAGGCACATTTTACTCTGGTTGTCAAGTCTCTATTATTTATATACAAATGTGAAAATGACAAAAATTACAAATTTGCCTACAATGCCTTTACAGGCATTGTAGGCAAATGCCTGTAAAGGCTGTTCTTAGACCATCAATATGGATTAAACACCTACCAAAAACATAACAAAGTAACCAAAAAGAAGAAACCTCAGGTTTGTTGTTAATTTAGAAAGTGTACAAATACTAGAAGATAAAATATTCTTTATATAAAATATATAATATAGCAGAAGAATGCATTATATTTTCCCATACAACATTGCATGGAAGTTGGAAGACCAGTCCTCTGATAACCCTCCTATCAAAACAACACAGAAAATCTGATCAATCAGTGACATGTTATTGCTTCTTACTATTATACATACATATTTCATATTATATTATTAGTTACATGAAAGTAGAAAAAGACCATCTATGCCACTAATGTACTAGTCATGCAGCAGACACTGCTCTGACAACGTCTGTCTGCCCTTTTGGATTTCTGGTACCGACCATGCGTTGTGTTGGAAAACCTGTCGCGGGTCTGTGAGGAAACGTGTCCCAAACTGAGGTCTCTTCACATCTCCGGTGGATGAATGTGACAGGATCAGCTCAGCTTCACTGCTGCCTCCCTCCACTCCGGCCACGGCATGGGGCGCCGCCATGTTCGTACTGACGCGACGGAAGAAGGGCAGTGCTTTTAACCGTGCTGCGTTCACGGACTATCGGGCATGGTACGATTGAGACTACTCATTATAAAAAGTTGCAACGCATGTTTTGGATGCGATGGATGCAACGCATAGAGAAGATGGCGATGGTGGTTTTATTGTTTTGCTGATTTGATGTTCTTTTTTATGTAAAGTGTCTTTGAGTACCTAGAAAAGCGCTTTTAAATCAAATGTATAATTATTATGTAATTATTATCTTATATTTCGGTTAGTGACATGTTTCCATTGGTTTCCACCTTATAAAACTGGTCACAAACACAATTTCACCTGAAGCACATGTACCGTTTCGTCGACAATTGGACTACTTCTAGTTGGACTTGGTGTGGAGTGCATCATAAGGCTGTATATGAGCGATGTCATAGACAAGTGCCTCACAATTATGTGAAATTAATGTCTGAGTTCACGCGTTGTTTAGTCACGTATATTTAAAGTAGATGGCTTTCCACATTATGCGGAGCACGTGAAGGAGACACGCTTTCTTTATAGATGCAAGTGACACTCATAAGTCACGATCAGACATCCAGCTCCATAGAGAAGAGATCTGCACAAAACTCAGCGGGGTTTCAGACAGGATCAGGCGCCGCGGCAAAAACGGAGGCCTTCATTTCAGTGGGGTCGTGCGCAACGCAGGGGTTGCCGCAAAAAAACGCACCGGCGTGCGGGAGAGAAGTTGATCCCCACAGGTGTGCAGTGCAGTGTTTATACACTAGAGGGAGACACATGCCAAGACTATTTGGCGTCAGTCTGACCTACAGTATATGTACGAGGGGAGCGCCTGTGCTGAAGTTGCACAGTTTGACAGTCTTTATACACTATAATAAATATTAAAACAAAAAATAACATTCAAAACAGGTCGTTATGCATTTTGATTAATATGTGTGACCATGTCATATTTCTGATTCCTAAATGAATGCCTGATGTACTAGTTTGAACCTTAATTTTCCTGCTTTCTGGAAGTTTTTACTGATAAATTCTGTACTTTTGATTTTTGAAATCCATAGTGTCAAACGTCATTGTGTTCTATATAAATGTAAGGAAATAAAATGTGCCTACACTTTCATCCACATCTCAGATTATAGTTTTTGCATATATTTCAAGTGACATTAAGGACAATGACCTGGTTGTTCTAAAAAGTTGCAGGTCAAAAGGTAGTGGAGAGGAGTAACATCTGAAGTGGGCTAGATTTACTAAAACCCCCTCCTGGTACTGCAAAAAAGAGTCATGTTTAAGAATACTTGTGTATTAGGATGTTCTGCAGAAGAAAAACAGAGCTGCCTGCTACACACCAATGACCATATGTTTTATATATGTACTATGTTGATGTTGTGGCAGGTGAAGGTACATTTTTGCAATTTGCATCAGATAAGACACCAAAAAATGCACAGATCGGTGAGATAGCTAAATTAGGCCATGTGGGCCATGTAACAGGAAATATTCTCACAGAAATCACACAGTGCATCAGTCATATTTATTATAATGTTCATCCAAAAGATAAGGCTACGAAATGTCACCCAGAGTGAATACAGAAAGAGTTGAATAACTTTTTCAAGTTCAGAAATGTTAGGCAACTTATTGCTTTGGATCTAAAAAATGAATCTTAAATAAAATGTCTTTTTTTTTATCTTTTGTAAATCTGATCTTAATAAAGGATAGAAAGCTTTAAAGGAATTTAAATGTCAAGAATCACACAAAATTGGTGAAGTCAGGTATAATCTCTTGATCGCTTATATCTTTCCACATTCCTTCTGTGTAACAAACTAGAGCAAAATCCCATGTATCTTTAAAACCTGTGCAAAAAAACAGATATCTATATAATAAGGTTGCAGACTATGTCCTGAGAGACGAGCAGGGCTATACAATCATAATACACCTCACATTATAGTCTTTTCTCCTAATGGGGTTGTAAAAGAACAAATCTGTTTGTTATTACCAATTACAGGGCATTATGGCCAATATCATTTGATATGCAATAAAATCTGCTCATATACACAAACAAAGAATATGATATTTCAGTGTAACACAGTGTGAGTCAGTAGAAAACAATTTACAATTCAGAAATGGCAGAACAGATCACAATGTTTTCATACAGTTCTGCAAAAAATGAACATAAAATAACAGGTGATGATGGAGGGACAAAGACACATGTCAAAGTATGTACTACTACTAAGCATTTAAAAAACAGACAAGCTACTGTAAACCAAGGCAGCCTAGAGGCTGTATTTTTTATTTTTTTTACTTGATTTTTTACTCCTTTTTTACAGTGAACTGTAACTTCACAGAGTGCTGCACTTGTGTCAGTCAGGACTGGTCATGTACATGAACCCTTCAAGCACATTTTAATAAGTTATTAAAATTCTATAGTACACATATTTACGTATACTGATAAACTTTGCTGTGATCTGTTTGAGATTTCCTATTTCAAATTAATGAAGTAAAAGAAACCTTTGAAAAAGATTGCAGCTGCACTCTCCAAGAACAAAACGACAAAAAACAAAGCTTTGGTGTAAATAACATATCAAGCATGGTGAAAGACAATGAAGAGGACCTAAAAATGACCATTCAATGATTTCTATTCCTATTTCTTAAACAACAAACATTGTAATGGCAGAGGAGCCTCCTAAAAAGACCACAGAAGTTTCAGCAGTAGATCCCCTTACAGTAGTGGTTTATGTAAATGAACTCCCATCTGCTGTACATGTACTGTACAGTACTTAAACCCTATAGACATGACACAGTGTAAAAACAGGAAGCCTAGTAGCAAGGAGCCATTTCAGTTATTTTTACAATATGTACAATTATTACATCTTGTTGTTGACAGCTATAACTACCTTTCAGCTACAGTAACTGGTCATGTGACAGTGTAAAGGATCTTCTTCTCATCCATTTCTCCGCTGCTACATTCCATCTCTGTCGTCGACCCCTGAGTTTTTCTCATTGCATTTAGTTGTTAGTTGCCTCGGTATGCTACATTGGTGAAGGTGGAGGTGGCTCCTTTATACAAAGGATTGTTCCCCTGGGAAATGAAAACAGAGGTACTGTTAAATTCAGTGCCACACTGACATCCAACTTTTTAAAGCACTTTTATTTTTCCCCTTTAGAGGGCAGCCATGTTCTGTTATTGGCAGTACTACATTGATCCCTACTGTAATATACCCATAGTGTTTTAATCATAATTATTTCTCACCGTATCCCATTTGGCTTTGGCTCTCTCCTCCTCAAACTTGGCAAACTCTCTACGGTCATGAATGGTGACCAGCAATTTCCAGATGAGTAAGCCAACGAGGCCCAGTAGCAGAATGGCTCCCGCCACTGCCATGAGCACCACCAAGATGTCTGGACCCTGAGGACACTCTAAGAGACAAGAACAGGAAATGGGACAGAGAGAGATAAAGAGTACATTTCAGCTCATGAAGTTAAGCAACCACTGACATTCAATGATAGACAATTTTGCAACTGCACAATGTTGCAGTAATACAGCATCAGAGTTTATCTGGGTTTCTGTGGTGTGTAGCTGTGGTTGAATGACACATCACCAGATGCACACTTCCCCTGTTGCTGTAGCCTGCCAGACACAGGCTGTCGTAATCATACATTTTTATTAAATTACATACACAAAATTCTTGCAGTACCTGGCTCTTTTACCACAAACAAGATGGAATTGCCACTGTCATCTTCGTAATACTGGAAGTGCACCAGGCAGTCATTCTCATCTTTGTACGAGCAATTCCTCGCATTTTTATCATGAAAAACTGAGGAATGAAGGTGATAGGAGGAAGAAGAAACAGTTAAATGATTTTAGATATAATGTTATTTTTAATAAACTTTAAATATTTATCAATGCAAAATATTTTTCTGACAAAGGTCATGCATGTATCAAGGCTGCTTTTCCAAACATTTAGCTAATCTGACCAACAGTAGGACAACCAAAGCAGTAACATAACAGGTTAAGACCACAGTATGTAGGACGGAGGTTAAAGATGAAATTCTCACCCAGTTCATTCACTACTTTAATTTCATCTTTGCAGACGGCATTGCAGGTGTTGTCTTTGATGTACTGTCCTCTCTTAAAGTGTTTACACTCAACACACTTCCTGCAAACAAAGTCCCATACATTTATACACTTTGTACACACTGTGTATACTATTGATGGTTGTAAGTAGCAGTGTATGGCTCAATTTAATATGCAAGCGGTAGATAAACTAAAATAAACATTTAAGAGAATAGCTTCTTACTATTATTAGCTGCTTATTGTGACTTTAAGACAAGTATCTCTGCTGTGCATGAAAACCACACCTGAGGTTGTACAAAATATGTGTGGGAGCAGTTTGTTGTCAGCTGGTGTGTGGACATATTTTTTTTACTTGCTGAAGATTTTTTTAAATTTATTGCTAGATGCAGAGCCTAGGGATGGTGAAGTTGGTCGTTTCCTTTAGTGTTGGTCGTTCAGTTCAGTTTGGTCAGGTCAGGTCAGGTAGTTTATTGGTCAAGATTATGGTCAGTCAGTGGAACACTTTACCAAGAACAAGATGTCTCAACCGCTACAAATTTGCAATAAAATTTGATTCAGAGGGTGATTTCTAATCATTTTGGTGACTTCTTGACCTTTTGTTACCATCAGTTCAAAATATTTTATGCCAAGGCAGAGTACGTTTGAAACCAGAAGTTAAACAGTTGACAATCCTACTGTATTGTACCATTAATCATTTAACCACATGTTGGTCTATAGGTTCGTTTGCATACACACTCTGCCGAAGGCTTTGTTTAGTGTGCTTAATGAACAATGAAGCACACTAAACAAAGCTCAGAAGCTCCTTCTTTTACCAGTTCAAACACTAAGTTAGGAACTTGCCTTTTTATAGTGCAGGAATCGGGACAGGTGGGGCATTTCTCACAGGTAGCTCCATAGGCTCCAACTTCAGTGCAATGACAAATCCCGCACTCGCAGTGACCCCGGCCACTGCACAGCATGCCAATGCTGGATGTGCAGGTGTCTGTGACTGTGGAGCAGTTACAGTTTGGTCCTTTCCAATTAGAATCACAATGGCATTTCCCACAGCGACACCTCCCATGATCTGAAAGAATCAAAAAGGATGAAGATGTGCTATCATAGTTCAAATATTGCATCTTAATTCATATTCATTCATATATGTTTTTTAGAGTCTATAATGACATGGGTGGAGCTGGGCAAACAAAATTACTAAATACAAATTGCACAATTGCAAAATTTGATTTTTTTACACGTTGCATGCTTGGGCAAGCATACCTGTAGATGTTTTTATAGATGCTGCAATTATGTTATTACTAGTATTAGGTGTACTGTGTTACTTCTGTTTAATTGATGTAGTTGTAGTTTGTTTTTTGCTGCATTTTGCTACTGGTTTATTAAGAAAACCAAGCACTAGCCTGCATTTTAATGATTTTAATAATGAGTACACTTAAGCTTTGTGTACATGATGTTTGTCTTTACATAACAATTTACATCTTCTCTTTAAAACGCTGTTAACACAATAGCTAATGAACTGTTTTTCAATCTAATCATGCTCAGGAAGAGGCAAGGGATTGCGCATACTTCTTAATTATCGCTACTCAGACAATAGTAGGAAATGTTCTTTTGGGAAAGCACACATAAATTATTCCCCACCTTCTTCTAAGCAGGCCTACACATGCGCAGACAAACACAAACTTCCTCAGACTCTGCTCAAGTGCTGAGGTGTAGAAAGCACAGAGGCTAGGTCATTCTAGGAACAGTGTTACAGTGGCCCAAATATTTACTGACAGAATCTGAAGGTGAGCTTTTCTCTCTGTATTACAGAGAGATACCCCACATCTGCACATTATGCTACCTTAGAAACAAAGACAAAGTCCCAGAGAAACAAGGTTTTTAAGAGGAAAGCAAACAGGATTTGGCAGTGGATGACTAAGAGAAAAGTTAGTGAGTCACAGCCCAGCTGGGTCATACTGGGGGAGTGCCTGACCATGAAATATCACAAAGGGTTCAAGGGTCTAACTCCAGAACTTCAAACAAATCATCCACTGTTGGAAACAATTCCCCAGTTTCCACCCAGTAAACTATGCCTTTACTTTGAGATTTAGACGCCAATGCTGAAATCTCTGAATAATCCTTCTAACTGTGTGAGCAAGATAACAACAATTTTAAAAACAAGAACAACCTTAGTCTCAAAAACATGACAAGATTACTTTGTCATTGGTCATTTATAGTTGGTTTAAACTTGACAAGAGTGAGCAGTCATCTTGTTCTTATTAGTTGTAAAGTTGATTCACACACATAAAAGAAAGTTTTAAGCTTTACATCATTCTACTCTTTCTGTGGGACTGCACAGTAATCCTGCCCATTAATCACATGCCTGGGCTTTGGAGAAGGTTAACATGACATCCCCGATAAAAGAACAAAAACAGGGGGAGACACAGAACAGTAAAACATAACATTACACTGTTCTGAAGAGAGAAGACAGACGGTCGTACTAGAGACATACTGGATACTAAAAGGCAAATTTCCAGCAGAGGAATGCAAACTTTCTTGTTCTCTCTTCCCTGATATTTATGGGCCCTGGGGCTATGCTTGCTGACTTCTGCTCTCTGGCTCTGCACCAGTTCCACAGCTCCTCGGCAGAGGAATTAATACACAGCCACAGGGAATATCACAGACAAAAAGCTTTGGGTCATGGTAGCTCCAATTGAGCTGGAGCTGAGAGTCACTGATTCTTTAAAGATAATAACGTCATGACTCTATTGAGACACAGCAACTTAGCACTCCCAGACTGAGCTCTGTGGACTGTCTTAGACCAGTTATGGCTTTGTGTGTGTGCTGTGTGTGGGTGGGAAGGATTGGTGAGTGTCTACACCCAAGACCTGGGTGTCATCATTAAAAGTCTTAATGCCCATTTCTCCTCCCTTGAGAAAGACTCTTCTTTGTTTATAAAAATATTATATTACATTATATATGCCAGGAAAATTCCAGCATGCAAACACACACATAACCCTCTATCTTCTCTTCTCTTCTCTATCTTCTGTAGCCCATAGTGCACCCACAGGAAGCCCAGAATATGTTTACTTAAGTTCTGGATGGTAAAACTATGAGGCTGTGGTAAGTGTATATCGTATATACACCATTTTGGACCACCATTACATCATCTGAATTTTGCACTTTCAGTTGAGTTCTCTGGAAACAAATAACCTTCACTGTGGAACTGTGTGGATCGTTGAACTGACTACTGTACATTAAAAGTGCACTTCTGTGATTTAGTAATGCACTTCAATACTTAACAATACTGGTGGTATTACAAGAGACAGAAAAAGAAGGATCAAATCTAGCAGAGGCTGAGATATTCTGACTTCTACCTCCAAAAATGCTACTTTCTTTGTTTCCCATAATTCAACTTCATATCAGCTTTTAATCAGACCATCTCATCCCAGCTTCCTAAACACCCGTCCAAGAGGACATTCCTAATGTCATCACTGGGGTTGGCAAAGCTCCAGCAGTGCCACAGGAAGCATATTATGTTAAAAGGCTAGAGTAGAGAGTAGTACTCCAAGAGTTTCCTTTTATATAATCAGGACATGTTAAACATGAGACTCTTATTACCACCTGAATCAGAGTTAATATAAATAGCTGAGATTTGTTCTGCTTAATGTGCATAAAGATACAAGAGCAGTGTCCTGTTCTGCTAGCCCCTCTCCTTACAATCACAGACCCAAACTGCTGTTACATTAAATTACCCAATAAAAAGGCCTATTAAGGTTTTATCACTGTGACAGAGTAACTGTGCACTGAGTTGTGCAGACAGCACCGTTGTGTTAAGAACATCAATCAAACTCAGTGCACAGACACATTTTTAGAGACCTGACAGAGGACTGAACATTTGTAAGCATTACTGTTTATGTTTAGCAGACAAATAATGTAATTATTTACATGTCCTTTACAGGCAACCAATGTCTGTCACAAGAATTGCACGTTCGTTTTTGAAAAGGTCGTCGATTCTTGATTAGTCAAGCTAAGTCTCAGAGAACTATGTAAACTGACTAAGGTGTTTACAGACTGAGACTGAGTGGAACCAACCAGAGTATGTTCCAGTGAAGTCAGATGAGGCCTCAGAACAGGGAAAGAGAAGAGGAAGGAAACTTTAACTTTCCTGCTATCAATGACTGAAAGTGAAATCTAGCCATCTAGGTTTTGAAATTTCTGCCACCCACTGATTTAGTTGCGATGTGTAGTAGTGTTTAGTATACTCACAGTAATGAAAGATTACTTTTAAACAAGACCTCTAGAGACTACACCACTGAGAAAATATGTCTATGGTGTATGCCATGGTTTCAAGATAATTAATGTTTTTTTAACCTTTATGTGTGACATAGTGTCAATTCATTGGATATTAAGCACAGCTGTAATTTAGAAACCAGATGAGGCTGTGGAAGTCCTTATCTGTATGTTTGAAACTTGTACTTAATTAACTTGTCTGAGTGTGTGATAGTTTTATCCAGAAGGAATATTTGTGTGTATTTCTGTTTTATATTAACATTGATTGCCTTATCGTGCAACAGGAGCGACTGTGTCTCATTATTGGCAGATCCATTAAGCAGTCTTCATTTGTTTTTTTTTCTTGCAAAATGTTGTGTGACAGAAAGAAGTGTATCTACTCACCAGAACACAGTGCTCCTTTGAAGCGCAAGCAGTTGAAGTCATCACATTGGCAGTATTTGCCCCACACCTCACCAAACTCATTTGCATGACAGGAGCACTGTCCACACAAGCAGTCACCTCTCCCGCTACAGAGTGGGCCTCCTGGTTTCTCGATGCAGTTGTCATTATTAGATGAACTGTAATCTTCCACTGAACACTCACACCGTGGGCCCAGGCGCCCTTGGTGACACTGACACACGCCACACTCATAGGTCCCATTGCCGTTGCTACAGATGGAGCTGTTGGCTACAGCTTTTGCCTCACAGTCGCAGCTACAGGCAAAATCCACGGTGACCTCCAGCGAATCCTTGAAGCCTCGAGGTTTGATGGTAAAAGTGCGATTCTTCTCTTTGGGGCAAGCACGCAACTGAACCTCCACGCTGAATGACACCTGAAGAGGAGGAAATGTGTCTTTGTGACAATCTGTATGTTTAGATATCAAATGTGCATGTCAGCTTGTCAACTGAACACGTACTGTGTCTCCAATCTTGAGGCCAGAACAGTGCCTAACCCCAGGTATGACTTCCTCATTTAGGCAGGTGGCATTGAAAGAGAGACTCAACTCTTCTGGGACATCAAGTAGCTCCAGCTCTATTTTAGAGCGGATTTTCTGCTCAACATGAAGTTATTTATCAGAGATTACAGTATTATTACAGTTTAATTGTGTCACACTTTTTCCACAGATGAGATAGATTACACCAATTTGTGTGTTAAACCTATTAAAATCCTTACCTCATAAGCCTCCTTAATGAGCTGAATAACATTACCAGAGTCATCGGACAGTGTTCCCACAGTTGTGCCTGGAATGAGCTGACTGTACGCCTGGAAAGACAGATATGGCAGCAAAATGATGAAAAGTTTTTTTTTTTATTAGTTTTTTTTTTTTATATGAATAACCTAAACAAATTAATGCTGTGGCACAAGCAGTGTAGTTTGTTTACCTTGTAGAGTGGCTCCACATAGGCGGTGACAGCAAAAATTAAATTTATATTGTTTTCAGACATTTTATCTGTCATGAGCGCCAATGAGGGATAGTCCTGGGAGACATAGGAAGCAAAATGTTTTCATTGGAAGTAAGTTCTGTCCAACAACTCAGAAATTATTAAAAATCAAAGTGAATTACTGATGTACTTAAATGTCTGTCTTTACCAGGACAGTAGATTTGTTATAATTGTTGTCATTATCAAGATGACATTGTCCATCATTAGGTTGGACAATTCCAGCTATACGTCCATCCAGAGCGATGTGAGTTTTGGCATCAGTTGTGAATACCAAAAGGTGTGAAGCATCCGCACGCCATCCAATCTTCTCCTAATGATGATGGACACAGAAATAAATATGACTGGTAAAGAAAAGACTAATATGTATGTATGCGCACACTCAGTTTTCTAAGTCAGTGAGCATGTGTATGTGTATCTGTATTTGATTACATTTCCATACCTTACACACCACAGCCTGCATGACAGCATCAAATCCACCCTCTGGAGCATCTCTATTTCTAGACACCTGCTGCTTCCCCACCTCCTCAGTGAAGCGAGCTACCTTCTCTGTCAGTGACAGCACATTCTTGAATCCGAATTGAGCCTTGCATGTAGTATGAATTCTGTATATTGAATAGGTGAATGGGGATAGGAAACCATTGAAGAAGAAAATTTATTTCAAGTTGTTAATCACAAGTGGACTGACCTTTTTATAATTTCTAACACAAATATACCCCACACAACACCTACTGTAGACAAGGGTTTTCCACTGCCTCTGGAGGATAGGTGTACATGTAAGGGGATGTAGTCTTGTCCACAAAGGCTCCAAACCCCATGCGTAATTTGCTTGTTTTTTTGGCCATGGTCGCGGCAAGCTCATTACCCAAGGTGCGAAGGCGAGCTAAATCATCCTTCATTGAATAGGAAAGATCCATCAGATAGTAGAGGTCCACTGGGTAATCCTCCACCTGCTTTACTGACACACTGAACCGCTTGGCATCACCTAGGAGGAAAAGAGTGGATGGCCCCAGAGATGGAGGAATGCGTGGTAGATTGAATTAGATTTGTGTCATTAAACCTTTCATGTGAAAAAGTACATGTACAACAATAGTAATTGTCTTAAAGTTGCCAATGCATGGATTTGGTCTTGTAGCAGTGTTGTTCACATCTGGTCTTACATTGTTGATGTCTGATTGGATGTAAAAGTACCTGGTCTTAGTGTTATACTGAGTTTCTGAGGCCTTAGCTGAGTAACATCATCAGCAGCTCCAGAGGCCTTAGCACTGAGCGGTGTGTCCTCTTGAATTGTCAGGGTGCTGGAGGGAAACTCCACAGATGCACTACTACACCCTCCATCCAACAGATTCTGCTTCAGGTCACAGCGGGATACACTGGATCCCCCCATTCCAAACTCCTGAAACAATCACATGCAATCTATTAGGCACTCAAGCAGATGACAAGTTAATAAATCAGCATTACAAAAAAAATCTATTAAAAATGCTACCTAGGTTAGCATTTATAAAATGATGTTGATTTTCCATCCAATAACAAACTCAGCTATCCCAAGTACAGCCAACACCCATGTTCGTCTTAATTTTAATCTCATTAGTTCAGAAGCTGCAGTGTATGAGTGTGTGAAAGAAAAACTATCTATAGTGGATGACAGCACAAAGAATGTTGTTGGGAAATGAGGTTTCTGTTGTAACTTGCTGCACTGAGTAATGACTAGGAGGAGACACTATGTGTATGTATCTGTTGGTGTTTTTACCTCCTGAGAGCACCATGCACAGTTAGGGTGAACAGCCAAGCACTGTTGACAAGTGGCAACTCCTTGTGATGTGCAGATGTTGGAACCTGTGACAATTACACCAACAAGCAATGTAAGAAAACATGTTTCCTTTCCGAGCTAAAGAGACATAGATGATATCACTATCATGCAACTTTGTTTAGCATCCAGGAACACCATGGCCACCACAGGCAGTCTTTCACATGAGTAGCCTACTGTGCAATCATTTAAGTGTTTGATGAAAATTCGGTGCAGATAATAAATGATGCTAATCCTCAAGTCAACAAATGTATTAATTTCAAAACCTTTTCTAACTGTTATCTTATATGACTTCCGGGTGTGGCTCACTAGAAGTTTACACACAGCAGTGACCAACGTTTCTGACACCTTCCTGAATGTGGGTTTAAAAAAAAAAAAACAGAGACATCAGAGAGACTATACTTGACTATATGAGGAAATGTAATAGATTTATTTTAAATCTTGAATGATTGCCTGAAATCATACCAAAAATTTTCAATTTATATCCAAATTAATGGATATGGTCAAGAGTTCCTCAAGTGAGTTTTTAAAAAGATATTACAAATAATAGACTTGTAGAAAAGTCTGTCCCGTGTTTTATTCATTTATTTAAGTTTTGAGTTAATTGAGGAAATGTTAAACCATCAAAGCACATCCCCCATCATTTGCTGATGATGAAATGAATCTTGATTTTGCTTAGGAGGACCCCTATCGCTTCATGGGAAACGCATCGCGACTATTTTTACTCCCATATAAGGAAAGGTGGTGAAAGCTCCAATGCAGCAGCACAAATACAACCAACAGTATCGCCCCATTCAAGTCAGCTAACATTAAATGATTAATATTTTATATAAATGTTAGAAACATATGAGAACATTATGTTGATTAACTGCTCATTAGTGTATGCACTGTGAATATCAACAGTTGGTGGTACCCTCAAAGATAACCCCACAAGTCGGGCGGAAACACCCCGAGGTCGCCTAAACAGGTGAAACTTTTCAAAGTAGCCACGGGAATAAAAGTGATCTTACCAAAAACGTTTGGTGCCGATGACAAACAAAGAAACAGTATCACCAGACGGTGTAAAAAAGTTCCCATGGCTGGAGAGTGTCGGAGCCGAACAGGCACGAGTCGTCCGTGTGTTCCCTGCGGACTTGTTCGCTTCGAAACTTGAACGCCTTTCCTCATTCTTCACTTGACTAAATACATGTTGGGTCATACAGCCTGGCCCCAGGATAGCTCACCATCCACTAATCACGGAACGGCTCGGTTCATGGCGTGTTGACACTAGTTCCTTACTGTTTGGTAACATCTGAACAATTGAAGTAGTTTTCTATGAAATGATACAGTCTGCATAGATCAAACTCACGTTTTTTGAACATCATGCCACAATAAAACAAATCTATTTACGGCATATACATGAATCGTTTTCTTTATCTTCTGCACTCTCACTATTGCATTCACAGATTTTCACCTTTTTCCATCTATGAACAACTCCTCATTTTCCATTGTGAGTTGCACAATGGACAAAATAGTGGTATTGAACATTAATTATATGATTTTGTCATTTATGAGTGTAACACTATAAATTAGTTTATAACTGGGTCTGTAGTGGTAGAATATTTAAACTCAATTTACCGGGCTGCGGTTTTAAATACTGGCGATAGGCAGCCTTTTGGACACTTGCATGTACAGAGGTGTTTGGATTTTGCACTTTGTGATTTGTTGCTTCAAATAAATGATGAAATAATGAGAAATTACTACAATAGTATTTCAACAAGAATAAAAGCCCTGCCTTATACTGGATTGAAAAGAGTCCAGCATATAACAGTTAATGCATAATCTGCACAAATGTGCATGTAATGTAAAGCAAAGTTCAAGAACCTGTCATGAAATGTGTGTTGTGTTCTTTTAGAACTCTAGGCTCAAAATCTATGTATCACCTCAAAGACAGACGACAGTTGAAAGTTGTAGCAGAACGACCCCTAGTGGGAAAATATATATAAAAGGAGTAATAGAGTGAATACAGGTGATAGTGATCAGAAGTCATTTCTTCATCTTTTAGGCTCTAAAAGGACAGACTTTGCCACAAGCTATTGCCGTAATATGCATTCCCTAAACGGTTTATCCGAGCTCTTTCTCACTAATCTATTCTGATAAGTGGCTGCCTCGGAAAACCTCTTCCCATTCCACTGAATGATGGAGCATGTGGGAATTTGCCAGCTTCTAAAACAAGAAAAAAAAAGAAATAAAGAGAAAATGAGGCAGAAAATGGGATAAAAGCTAGGATTGCCTTCTAGAAATGAACTTTGGGAGGCATGTGATGGTGGTGTGTGTGGTGGGGTTTGTAGAGGCAGACAATGCTTCTTATCTCTGTACTTGTCCATTTATTGAATCTTTATCCCTGTGCCCTGCTCTTATTCTCCGGCTGGTTGCTAAGTTACTGCCACCCGTGTCCAAGAATTGCCGCTAGAAGAAATGACAGAAATAGAGAAATAAGTAGAAAAGCTATAATAGTCAACTGTTCTGCTGGCATTAAGCTCTCTGTGTGGGTGGATGGTGCAGGTAATACACTGTGGGCAATCAAACTCCATCTCCACTATTGACTGATTTGGATCTATTGGCACCAAAGCCTTTTGTGGTGACCACCCCCACAGATGAATGGTATTTTGGGAAGAGCACAGCACCAGTTGTCCTTAGTAAAAAGCAGGAGACTGGGTCAGAAGGCAGCCAATTAAGACTGAACAAGAAGCGAGGGAGGAGGGGGAGTGGAAAAGGGGGATGGAAGGGTCCTGACCTTTGTTACAGATCTATCTGGAGCCTTTTAAGTTTTTCACTGAGTCTCTGAACGCTGTCACAGAGAACCAATATCAAAAACACAATCGCTCTCAGAAAAAAAATGTGTTTGGTTAACCACAATCGGCTTACCCTTTTCTGCTGTGCTGGGTTAACTAGTGAGTGGGAGGGTCAAGTAGGGGGATATGAGTTTTTCTCAGATGAAGTGTTCACCAGCTTATGAAATATGCCCTGAAGTCACTGACAAGGGACAATGTGTGTTTGTGTTGTGATGCTGTACTATCTGATGTGCCTCAGACTCTTCCAGCCCCTCTGGATCTGCAGCTTACATTTCAATCTCAGGGGATGACAGCTTATATGGGGAGAAAGTAAAAATAAATAGATAAGAAATCACTGAGATATGACGAAAGGAGAAATGGAAAGAGTCCATGTTCTTGTTTTTTTGTATCACAACATCACAACAGTGGGAAGTCTAATCTATACAATACTGTTAAATATAAGAGAGACAGCTGAAAATAAAGACAACCTGACTGAATGTGACAAAGAAATGTAGCCTGCATTACTGAGTTGTGGAGATGTGTCTAAATGGAAATGAGGTTAATAGGTAGGGGCTGGAGGAGTGCATGAGATGTCTGCGTTGGAGAGACAGAGCAGGGTTTTCTTCAATTAGATTCATGAAATCTGTAATCTGTTTCTCAAACAAACAGTTTAACACCAGCCATTTAAATGGACAGGCTGCAGTAGGTACACAAGGAACACACACACACACTCTCAGAGAGTCTAATATTCCCCTGCAAATCAAACCAATGAAGTCATTATCACCTTAAAATAACTTTAATGACTGATGGTTACTTAGTGTGGGGTTGATGTGGGGCACCACTCTGTAGCACTGTGTCCCTGCAATCTACATCAGTTTGTAATTAATGACTGTATTTATGTCTGCGTGATTAACAGTCTCAAAGGTGGGTTTGCCACCCTGAATATCAAAACATTGCCCCCAACACCTTCCATGGCTCTTATGATTCATTTTCTATCCATATTTAATCTCCAAAACACAATGCATACTCTGCTCACCTTGGTGTTTCCTGGCATTTAATTGCACGCACACTCTCTCCAGCACACACAGGGACAGAGCGGCTTCTGCACAGCCCTGTGTGTGCTTTGATCAGCTAATAAAGGGGCATCGTAGGAGGAATCTGTTAATTGAAAAGAGGGAAGTCTGTTCCCTGTGGGGTGGAGAGACTTGAGAGGGTGTGTCCATTTTGAGTCCTGAGTCATGTCAGGCCCTGTGGCAGCACTATGAACAAAAATGATGTAGGGGTAAGGAGGAGAGGGGAGGTGGGTGGGGTCAAACACAACATCCTTGTTGCTAGGGATGTCTTCACTTAGTTTGTGTTGCTAGGCTGCCAATTCCCTCATGTTAAGTGGAAATGCCCCCCCCCCCCTCTCCTCCGTCCAGGCACCTCATCGCTCCCTCCCTCTCCTTTTCCTCTAAACCAAAATAACTTCACCAACCATCTGTCACTGGGCTCACAGGTCTACTGTTGCTTAGGAACAAGTCAGACACTCACATTCATGTCTATATGCATCCTCATATGAATATATCTTCATATACAGTTATACAAACAATAACCACTAGTTAGAAATATATCTCTGTCCCTAACCCGGTACATCAATAAAATGTGCTGCATTCACTGGGAATCCTCAGTCTGATGCGTCAGTCTGAGAGTTTAAAGTTATAAATCAGCTACAGGTTCTTGTGTTCATGAACTTTTAGAGGACAAAAACTTCTTGAAAGACATTTAATAATGTTGTGAAAATTTTTCAAAAGAATTTGATAATTACTTCAAAGGGGCAACATATTCATTTGAACTGTCCTCCATGACTTTCCATAAACTTTCTTTTCATTTGTAAATTCTTTCAAGTTTTTCCAGTTTAAACCCTCAAACAGGCATCGCTAGGTTTTAACTGAGGAAGAGGATTTACATATTGACAGAGAGATGAAGTGTAAGTACAAACTACTTTCCATAATCACACTGCAATGGATAATAGAACAGAACCAAAGTGCGCAGCATTGATTTACATGCTGTCAATTAATTTGCTGTAACCAAATCCAAGAGCTAATGAGATTATTTGATCTTATTGTACATGAAAAATACTCATTGTTCACCTCCTGTTGTTGGCTGTTAGTAAATTATCTGAAAGTAAACCATCACCAGGCTTATGAAATGTACTTGTGAAAGAAGCTAATCATTGTTTGTACATATGCTTGTCAGTTGGTGGCTGAAAGCTGCTTACCCAGATATCAGGAGCATCCCAAATTGAATTTCATGGCCTTTGTTTTTAGACAAACAGTAGATTAATTTGACAGGCTTGGCAGGCAAGTCTTGAGCAGTCGTTTCAAAAAGTTTGAGGCAGTTTTTTTTTATTAACTTGTCGAAGTTGTTGTCACTGGAACAGTTCAGTTTCACAGTGAAAACTGAGATATTATGATAAAAAGAAAAAACTTTTTCTGCTGTATCTTTTAAAGAACATTTGAGTATGTTTGCATACAATATAATTCCATTATTTGGGGGAGTTGTAGCACCTGCAATCCTGTTGGGAAGCAATTAGTAAATACATATTAAATTGGTACCCAAGATCATTTAACCAAGATAGTTTAATTATTATTATTATTATTATTATTATTATTATTATTATTATTATTATTATAACACATTTTATTGGTAGTTTAATAGCTTCTAATTTGGTTTTAGTACCTTAATTCAGTGATAAAGTTTAGGTTAAGTTTTTTTCATTCACACATGAATTTCAAATGTTTGAAATTTCATAGCACTGTTTTTGTCAGCTAAATTACTAACTCTGAAATGTAAATACAGACTAGGTGGAAATCTGATCAGATTATTTTCTCTCTGCTCAAACGTTCAAACCTCCTGGGCGAGTATCCATCCATAAAGTAATCTGTGTTGATGTCCAGTACATATCTACTTCATCACAGGCATCAGAAAAGGGGAGAATCTTGCAAACTTAAGTTTTATGCATGGTTGAAAATCAGCTGAAATATGCATGAGTATTCTAATAATAAAATCACGTGAGTTATTTAAAAATTACAAGCAGAATGACATTAGGACTAATGTTACTGCTGACCTGAAGAGGGAATACTATCTTTGATCAATTTGTTCCAAACGCATTCATATTTCTTTAAAGTTAAATAATTTATTGGTTAGAGAGATAATATGGGGTAATGTAAACTGTCAAACCAACAACAAAACAAAAGGTAATTCAAAGGGGAATACTAAATTATGACACTACGTATTTACAGTTTTTCCTCCACAAAATAAAATTTCAGCATGTCGATACAGTATTGACCTTGTGAAATGAGACGTTACATTATGGATGCTGAAGGAGGTGAGTGATGAGGGAGAATAATATCAGCTACATATAGATAGAAGAATACTCCATTATTGTGAACGGAATCAATAATGATTTCAAATTTCAGTTAAATTGTGTATTTGCACTCAAACATGTTTTCCCAAGGCTCCTATTTCTTTACACATCATGCTGCTGAGCTTTCACCTCCACTTTAGTACACTGGTATCCCAGGCAGTTGCACTAGTTACACACAACACTTGAAAGACAAAATGTTATTTTAATAACACATTCCAATAAAAGCAGAGAGCTGTCTGCTGTTCAGGGATTTCATTTCAGCTGCTTGTCTAAGGAAACAGCAGTAATAGTGAAAGCATGGGAGCCAATATTTCTGATAAATATTTGCCATGGTTCAATCATAGTTTATTAATTCATGACTTCATTTCTAAGTTATAGCATGCTGTGCCTATATTGGGCTCTCTCTTGAGACCCCAAGCTGCACCGACAGTTTCCTCAGGAATAAGCATTAAATTCCATATGAATAACTCGTTTTGATTCTAACTGACCTAATGCTTTCAGGTTTTAAGGGATTTTTTTTTAACAATTCATGAGAAGCCTTCAAAGTTTATCTATGTCTGAATCAATATTGGTATGGGTTTCTGGCGTTATTGATGTGCATAAATGAACACTATGTCAAGTTTCAGAAGAAGACACTAACCAAAAAACCTTGGTTATGAGTCATTTAACTTCCTGAATCAAGGGACTAACAGGAAGTACCACTTGTCTGAAATACACTCACTTGTTGAAGGGTTTTTAGGAAACATTACTCAAGACGAACGGAAAAGGAAATCTGGTAGAGTAAAATGTGTATCTAATGTTAAAGATCTCACTTTACTCTTGTGACAGCTATTCACCAAAAGATACAAGGAACACTGTGATATATAAGAAATAAGTAGAGTGCCAGATTAAGATTTGTTCTAATTGAAATGATTATTTATTTGCTTGTCTTGTTTGTACATCAGAGGAGCAGCGCGTTATCTGAGACCATCTGACTACCTCCCCTGGTGAGGAGTGGTGGTGTAGTCCACAGGGAACTCATCATCACTTTAAAACGCACCAGAGACTTGGCACAAAAGAAACGCTCGCAGGCGAGCACAGGCGCAAAGGGACTGTCTCTTATTACACTGAAGGGAAACACGTTTTGCACCTTGCGCACTGTCGAAGAAGACTCACTTAAAGTCATAAAAACGTAGACTTTGAGTTTAAAAACTTACTTTTGGCTGCACCTGATGCGACGCTGTTTAAATGCAGCAACAGTGATGTGGATGTGGTCATTACGCACGAACTCGAGGTTTGCCTGTAGATCTGGACTTTGAAAGGCGTATTATTTTTTTGTTTTCTTTCTCTTTTTTTGTATGAACAGTCACATGACGCAAACTGTTGCTTGGAGTTCAGATTTTGTGGTAAGACTGTGTCTGTCAAGTGGAGTGGAGTCGCGTGTCTATTTACCGATAACCTGCAAGGAAACATGAACGTATCTTTCTTCGACGTGACCCAGGGCGCGCTGTTTAACGGGAGTCAGACCCTCGCTGGGACTCTTGCGACTTACTCCGGGAATGGCACCGACAACGTGGTGACCGGCGACGGCGGAGGGAACCTGGTGTTGGCGCAAGATGAGCGCAAACTCTTCGTCATGCGTGTGGTGCAAATCGCTGTGCTGTGCGTATTGTCGCTCACCGTCGTGTTCGGTATATTTTTCCTCGGGTGCAACTTGATGATCAAATCGGAGAGCATGATTAACTTCTTGGTGAAGGACCGGAGACCCTCCAAAGACGTGGAGACGGTCATGATCGGGCTCAGCTAGAACATAGAGAGTAGTACATACTGTGGAGAACTGGAGCAAAGATCCGCTCCGGTATGAAGATGTGGACCGCGTTTCCTACCGCAGGTCAAGATCGACATCTGCATGTCAAAGACGCTCTCTCTGTGTCCTAGTGAGGAAAGATATGCAAAAACTTCACATTTCCTTCCGAAAAACTACTACAGGACAGTAGTCCAGCGACCAATGTTTGTGCGTAAAGTTTGTGCGTAAAACAGGGGAAATTGTTTACACGTGGGCCGATCTGTTGAATCTTTTGAGTAAATTAAATGTTGCCAACTTGAACAAAGTGACGAAAATGTTTACACGCTGTTACCTCATTTTTTGTTAAGTTATTTCTTTCTTTTTTGTAAATTTGAAATGATTGTTAGTGAAAAGCATGATTGTGAACTCTTATAGTTCCACCTCTGCCAGTGTACTGTGTGGACGTGGTGGATATGTGGGTATTCTCTAAACAAAGTATTTTTCTTGGTCTCGTTTGGTACATACACTCTAAATACTGAAATCTTGCACGTTTTTAAAAAAGAAACTCAGTCACAGCTTTATGGAGTGATTCTGGTCCTGTTTGGCATGCTCGCTAATTGATCTGTAAAGTGATTTTTGGACCCGTTTTTGCACTTTTGAAATCACTGACTGATGCTGCATGAATTATTTTGTATCAAAAAAACAAACAAACAAAAAAAACTTGAAATTGCAGCATGCAATTAAAACACTGAATGACCATATTAAGCTTTGTCATCTGTTAATTAACATGATCAATATTTTTCAGATTTGTTGTGTATTAGTTGTTTTTTTTTTGATAGATTAGGTTTCAGCAAATTATGTTTACAGATATATCTTGCTTCCAATACTGTGTTCTTTCATCCTAGAACTGAGTCATCACAATACCAATCTCTAAAAAAAACACTTTTTCATTTGAAACTAATCAAATCAGACTTGTGAAATGTTCTCTGGTGTGCTGCTGCCTTCACAAGATGAAAGCATTAAGTGGATATATCAACACAGTAAATTTACTTTTAAATTTAATTGGAAGGAAAATACACACAAAATGATATTTTACATAAAAAACACACAAAAAATGGTGTGGTAAGATCACATGGCACAAACACACACAGTTGCAGTGTGAAGAGGTGATCAGGGGCCAGGCTGAGTTGTTCATCTTGGGGACAATATGCCGAGCATTTAATCTGATCTCTCTGAAGAGTGACCAGCTACAATCAAGAGACATTCACCCTCACCATGACTACTTAACTTTCCAGTAGCCCACACTGCACTGCACATGCATGACATCCATGTTCATTTTCTTTTGTGCTACTGTAAAAGAAACCGTAAATATGAATAAGCTAAAAGTGAATGTACCTCTCTGCAGCTTTAAAGGATTTCACACAGAGAACATTGGGACATCCAACTGTCATTGTGCTTTAAGATGTCATTACTCTGCCTGTCCCTTAGTGTCTGCCTGCACATTACACACCTCTTTCCTTTTTCAAGAAAAGAAAACTATTCCTATTTCAGACAGGCAGAAAACCCACAGACAGTTTCACTCTGGGTGTCTGATATTAGGTTTCCATTGTATCGAGCTCAGCATTTTGGTTCAATTTCACTTCTATTTCTTCTTCTCTATTTCCATCTGCACCCCCTCCTCCTTCTCTCTCATGTGCCCCACTCAGAAGCAACCAATGTTCTCATTATTATTTCAGTACTTGTTAGGAGAGCTGGGGTAGATGAATTCTTACAAACACACCCATGCATCCACACATGTCCATTCATCATGCACACATTGGACACTGGCGTGCAACAGACCAGCAAATTCTGACCTCAAGCAAAAGTATCTCAGAAAAGCAACATGAATAAATAAAACTTATTAGATAATTAGACTTTAACGACCGAACAACTCTATATCTCAGACACAACACATAGCATGAAAGCATGCTTGTTTGAATTTGTTGATGTAGTAATTATTGCAATCTGGTGTAAAATTAATTATTGTTGCATCATCAAAGTACAATTAATATGAAAGGATAACTGATTATTAGTTGAAGACAGAATATGTTTTTTTTTAAACAGGACACTATAAGCATTTTTACAGTAGGTCTGTGATTTCATCCAAATATAAACTGTATATACCATCCTTATATAGAGATAATGTGTTAAAGGGTCAAGCTAAATTATCTACTACAGTAAATACAATCATTTTGGAGAAGATAACTTCTATTGAGACTATTTATATAGGTCTGTGTTCTTCCATACCCTGTAATATAATGTTCAGGGGGAAAAATAAATGCATGTCTATAGTGTTCCTGTGTAAGAATGAATGCTGAATGAATGAATGAATATGCTTGCTTATTTTGGATAATGTTTTGAATAGTTAATTGTTAAGGTATTAACTTGTTAATGAAACTTAAAAAGATAATGTACAGTCAGCCAGTTCCCACAGGTTAAGTTCAGACACAGCGTTAAGACAGCAGTACAACACTTGTGGGAGTCTGAATGATTCAGAGAGCCTACTGGTCCTGGATCATAGCTTTATAGATGTGTGTTATTTTGCTGTTATCAGTGCCCCTGCCTAAAGTTTGACTTGATCCAGAACTCTGAAGAAAACAACTGAGTCAACCCAAGCTTTTGCAAAGCTTTTTTATCACCTTTCTGTCCCAGAACCAGAAATATGCTCAGGAAAATACTGACAAGTCAAAGAAAATCAACATAGCTCCAAATAACCAATGACTACATTTGTATTTACTGGAAATGATTGTGACATGGGTGAATTTGTCTCTCATTGAGATTTCAGCAACACTGCATACAAACATAGCAGCCAAGATCCATCACTGACATACTCTGTAGCAGAACACTGACTACATGAATGTAAACAAATCTGGTAAGATTGATATTTAGCCTTTAACAAGCACTCAAGCATGTTGTGCTCTCCAAAACTCCTTAAAGTAAAACTAGTTTCTATGAAGTCAGTGTGTAACTAAAATGCCATTTTTAATACATAATAAGAAAATAGCATAGTCTGCATGAAACAATTGATTACAATTCATTTTGCATGAACTAAATTTGGGACAGAGACACAGACTACTGAAGCAAAAATCTGATCTGAAAAACATTCACACCCTTACTTTATACTGCACTAGACAAACATCACACAACTATTATTAGCGTTGGCACTGAACGTTGCACTTGAACAAACATCGCTAATGCATGAATCATGAAAGCGTTCCGAAGGCTGCAGGATTTCATTAAAATGAAAGCAAAAAATTGAAGATCATTATCAAAAATATTCTCATAAGTCTGATTGAAGTAGCAGAAAACATTTTTTTTTTTAGTCTTCTGTGTCACTTTCTCACACTCGTCTCTTGACTTGACTAAACCTCAATTAAAATTACTTACCATCCTGCCAAATATCTTACTGTTTTTCTTTCTTCTGAAGGCACTATGAGTCACTTAGTGCCACTGAGCATATGCTAAAGAGTTAACATGAAGCACCAACCATGTGTCCGCAACAGATTGAGGGCACATGAATCATTATGGTGCTTCTCTTCACCAAATGAATGATCTGCAATAATTTGAGATGAAAGCATGTACCAGTAATGTTGTGAGCCTACAAGTTGGACTGCTTGACAAGGAGTCATTGTTACGATGAGTCAGCTCACACCAGCAAAGGTTGAAATGATTACTTATAATAAATGCATGTTGTTACAATGTTACAGGGGAAGTGTAGGAACAACACGTTAACACGTTAACCCTTCACCCTAATCCATATGTGTGCAGTTGTGCAGGTTTGGTGTGTTTCAAGCTCTCTCCCCATAGAGCTACTGTACATTTTCTCGTCAGGAAGTGTCACCACTGACCTTTTACAACAGAGATCTCACAGAAAATAATGAACCATGCACTGGCCATGAAATCATGACAAAAATAATGGTGATTAAACCAGCAGTGGCATTCAGCATTAACTGTAGTAAAGATAGCTCTCCCAAGAAGCTTGGCTTTGAGCGGATAAATCATAGTGAGGGTCTCTTGCAGTTCTTTGCTTTTCATCTAAGAAGTTTGACACAATACAGATTTGTCTGCGTAGGCGACACGGTGGGGAAAGCCATTTTTAATTCCCTCAGAATTTTTGATTAGAGGGCAAGATACACAAAAGATGTGTTTTCTATGCCGCTGCAGGTCCTGTAAGAATGAAGTGGCCTTTCCCAGCCCCCCAATCACTCTGTTTCTAATGGGATGTGTTGCATTCAAAGGAGGAAGCAATAACAATACGTGTGATGAAGTTGAGGAATGGAAGCGGTATCTCATATCTCACACAGGTCAGTGGATGTAAACACTTTCCTTTTTCGCCCTTTGATCCACACTTGCACCTCCTACCCCCTCTCTCTCTCTCTCTCTCTCTCCTCTCTCTCACACGCACACACACACACACACACACACACACACACACACACACACACACACACACACACACACACACACAATAACACAATAGAAAGTGGCATGACTTGGCAATCATTTTGAACAGTATCACCAAGACATCAACACTGAAATCATAGTATATACCGTTCATTGGAATCCAAAAATATGAGGCCACTAGTCAAGATACTTCTATTTTATGTAAGTGTACTGCTGTTTTTTTTTCTCTCATTATTTTTCAATTTCAGGTTTCATAATCAGCAATTTCATATTTTGAAAAAACAACAACATATATTTGATATATTCTCAGTATTTGTTATGTCTGTTTTTTATGGCTTTGCACTCAAACTGGCATGGACTCCACAAGTTCTTGTAAAACCTGATCAGCATTAATTGAGAATATTGTAAGGAGCTTCATGCGATGTCACACAGTGCTTGGCCTTCTCAGTCTTCAAGTGCCCCCTTAAATGTCCAGGTTGAGGTGAGGTGAAAGTCCCAAATAGATGTACACCCAAACGTTGTAGCATGTTTCATCCTGAAGAATAGAGTGGTCTTTTGATTGGTCAGGGTGTAGTCAATTCACTCCAGCTCCACAAAGACATTTCCAGACCTGATTATTCCAACCACCATGTTTCACTGCGGGGTTTGATACACAGCAGTATTATTCTCTCTGCTGGTCTTCTGCTTAAATACACCCCTCTGTTCTTCTTATAATTCTCAAACTTAGATGTGACTTTTTGGTCACCCACTGTGAAATGCTGGTATTGCTTAGTCCACCCCAAGCATTTCCCCTGCTGAGAAGTGGTTTAGAAACTGCTACGACCACAAGCGATAACCTTCTTTTAACAGGACGAGTCTTGCATTTATATAGAGAATTTTGTATCTGTGATGAAGTTGCTTTTCTTTCTCTTAGGGAACTACGCTTGATTTATTGATCTTCTCATTGTGTGGTCACTTTTGGTCTGTCTGATCGTGCTTTGGATACAACTGATCCAGTTTCTGCAAAGCGTTTTCGAGTTCCATGCACTGCCCCCTTACAAAACCTTGAGTTTAGCCATGATTTAATGCTGAGAGAGCCCCCTTTAGCTAAGGATAACAATTTGACTTCTGATGCTTTAACTTACTTTCAGAATCTTCAAGTTTTTTCATTATTTCCAGGTTTACGTGAAAATATTCTCAGATATTTGGACTGTTTACGTTGAATGATTTATTTTGCCGCTGTACAATTTTCATCAAAATGTCTTATTTTCTTAAAGCTATTCTATTAATTTTTGTAGTTGTTGTCAGAGCTCTCACTGGCTTGAGCCATTGGATCATTGAAACTGGTGGAATTTTCAAAAAACATTAAAACTAAACACTGTAAAGATACAGCCCATAAGTACAAACACACACAGACAAACACACACCTTTTCTCCACATTGCCCTAGGCAAAATGTGCCGAATCCAATTCAGCTGGGAACCAATAGTCCTTGCATTCAAACTCATGAAATGTTAAATCTATTATGTGCAGGCAAATGAACAGCAAACAATAAAATTACCTCATTCTTTCCATTACCCACAACACCATGAAGTTGAAAAGTTGTCGATTACACACACACACACACACACACACACACACACACACACACACACACACACACACACACACACACACACACACACAAACACTTAACTCAATTAACGCATTTCGAACTATCCACAAAATGATACACCTACATCATTTCACACTCACAAATGTGTTTCTATGCTGCACATATTCTCTGCATGAATGTGAGCATCGTTTGCCAATGTAACTGTTGTTGATTTCATATTAATACTGTGCTGTCAGCCATAACCCCAAGGCATTTTCATTTTTTCGATGATGTGACGTGTCACTGTGCTTTTTTACCTACCTGAACTTCACCTGTCAGTGTGTTCTCACTACTGCAGCTCTGTCCCTTCCTTTTCTAATGCTTCCTATCTGCCTGAACTCACACATACTTCCCTCTCTCAGACATAAACCAGCAATGCTGTTCAGTTCTTACAAACACATGCTGTCATATAATAATGGAAGAATTGAGTAGTTAATAAAGAGCAACAAGAAGCTGATGATGATAATACCCTTGTGTTTAGTGCGTTAAAAAATAAATTAAGTGGAAATGTGGCTCTGAGACATAAAAGGAAAAGGAATTTGCAAGTGAAAAGAGGAAACAACAAAAGCTTTATAGTTAAAAGAAATGAATTATTCCCCTTCTTATTAACTTCTTCATATGAGGACACTTTGTTTGTGTACATTTTAAGACACAATATTAATTGCTCCGATAATCTCAAGGAAGTAGTGGTTTTATTTTTCTTTTAAAAGGTGGGACTCAAATGGGGCCTTAAATCCAAAAGCCCAGTTCATTTTGTATGAGCCATTACAAACAATATGCAAATTAATACTTAGTATTCACAGGTTTAGCTCTCACATGTGCTATTTTGTGTTAAGGGCTTAATCATATTCAGAAGGAACAGATGTCTGCAATAAAATGAAACAACAGAGAGAAAGCCAGTGGTAGCATGATCTTTAGCTGCACAGGTGGCCCCACAATCTGATTCTGCACTGCAACTTTTATGCAGAGAGAAAAAGAGGCAGAACAGGTACCTCAGTCTGTGACTCACTGTCATTGAGAATGACATGTTCTTTCCACTGTGCCAAGCTCTCATTGAGGAAATCATAAACTATTCTAAATTAAATTATCATCCTAACGGAAAGTTTTAGATGGAGTATAATACCGCAAAGGCTCATTGTCTGTGCAGGCCTTTCGGCTGTAAGGTTAAATCTAATTCTCATGAGGGATGGCAAGTCATACATTGCACTGAGCCATCTTTCATTTCGGTTTCTGTATTTAACCGAGGATCATGTCCAGGTCAATCTTGCATCTGGATACGCACACACAGACTCAGTCAAAGCGAGGAGACAGCTTGGCACTGGGGATGTCAGATCAAAACACAAGAAGGAAGCTTGGCACAGGTTGTGTCTGATTAAGTCAGCGTTCAAATAAGAGCTCTGGAGAGAGGGGAGCTGAGACATAATGACACCAGCTTGGCTGCTTTAGATGGAGACAATCATCACGGGACTAATCAAGCCCATAAACAAAAAGCAAACATACAACAGAACACAAAGCTTATTCTGTCTAAGGCAAATGGCATTAATATGCTTTTCTCTAATGACCGTGTCCTCTCAAGGGGGTGGTGGATGTCTCATTCCATTGATTTCCACTGAAAATCACTTACATTGACCATAAACTGGTGCACTCTTCTAAAGCATCATTACAATCCCTTTCCATCGCCTACGACACAACACCCGCAACCAATTACATTTAAATGGCAGAATGTAAGATAATTAGTGTCTGTGGCTAACTAGTTTATTATATATTAATAAACTCAGAGTGTGCATGGAGATGTGTTAATTGGCTCGAGTTGGTGGTAGGCACTATACAAAGCTTGCCCACAGTCGGGGGAGGAGGTGGTTGTGGTGGTGGGGAGCGTCTGTCAGTCAGCCCTCCTCCTTAGGGAGAAGAGAAAAAGAAAAGAGTGAGAGGAGATATATTCAAAACCTTATCTCACATTGCTTCTCCGCTTCTCTTTCTAACTCATCCCTACATGCCAGACAGTGGACCGCCAAAGAGAGAATAACATCCACCCTCTCTGGCCTGTCCTTCACTCTACTTTGGCTATGTCATGTCACGCTTGTGCTCCCGTCGTCTCTAGAGATCATCTCTTTTTATCTCTTCTTTTTTCATCCATTCAGAATATTATTATATAATTACAGAATATTGCTTCTGCGGTGGCAGCAAAACCTCCCTGACGCATATGGTGACACTGGATGGCCCCTGATGAGAAAGCACTGAGCCTTTCTGACTGTCCAGTCGTTATAATCAAAAAATCACTAATCATTTGCCGCAGGGATCATCCAGAAAGAATTACAACACATACGGAAACTTATTACAAACACACAAACACGAGGCTGTCAGTGATAGCGAGCGGAAGAAGACAACATTAAACCTTAAAAAATGAATTGTACTCTATACTGACATTATCTAAACAAACTCAGCATGCCATACACATGCACATACACACACACACACACACACACACACATGATTGCGAACGCACACATAGACACACTGCTACCACCACATAAGGGCTGCAGGGTGGTGTTGCCATAGAAACGGGGAAAGGTAATGGCCATGTTCTTGAGCTGATGCCGCAGGGGGTGAGGGGCAAAAGAGGGGTGTGTGTGTGGGGGGGCGAGAGTGAGTCAGAGTCATGGACTAATGATAAGAGCTTTAATTTCAAATCTTCCATCTTACTGTCACTATCCAACAACCAATGCCTGCGACAACTCTAGAAAACACAAGAGTACTAATAGAATAAAACTGAAGAAATACAGTTCAAGTTCTGGGCAACAGTGATGCCACGCTATTTGTTTTTAATGTGTTCAGCAGAACATCCAGCTAATGTGGTTAATACTGTTAACTTTGATGCAGAGAGAACTGCTGGGCATCTCCATGCATCGCTGTCCCTCTCCACCCCTGGGGTATGAATAAATTATCTCTAATGCAATGAGGTAACACTTTAACCAACACTGATGACTATTTCTTTCTGTGTGTGTGTGTGTGTGTGTGTGTGATTAAATATTACTGAGAAGTGCAAATAATTTAATCATAACTCAGCAACTCAGTCCAGATAGAGAGCTGTGTCAGCAAGCTCCAGGGTCTCATTCATATTTGACACATGTTACTTGTGACTACTTTAAGTACTGTACTTAAGCACAGTTTTGGGGTACTTGTACTTTGCTTAGTATGAGTATTTTCTCTTCATGCCACTGTATACAAGCTATATTTAGTAAGCTACATTTAAGATTATAATATGTACAAAACATAAGATTAATTAAATATAATTAATTGATATCAATTAAACCATCTAGCAGTGTACGTAGGAGTTAAATTCTGCTTCACATCGACCAACTACAACATTAAAGTACTGCTTGCATATCAATACATCAACAGTAATGATGAAATGAACCAGAACAATGTACCCCTTTGTTACTGATAAATACTTTTTTTCTTTAACTGGGAAAAAAACCCGTAATGACACATTTTATTAGCTTTTAACTATGCAAAATGGCAACACAATAAATTACATCATGACAATATGATTCCACTGAAAATGATAAATCATGAGATTGAAGTATTGCCCAGAACTTACTTCATGCTGTTAAAGTGTCCAGGGAGGATTTTATTTATAAATATTATATATCAAGTATAAATGATATCTGGATTGCATTTCTGTGGTGGTGTTTATTAACCACTTTGTCTTTTTTTCTTTTTGTTCTTATAAAAAAAGCATTCAGTTATTCCAAAGGAGTTGATGTGAGGTGTGTGGGCAGTACTGGATAACACGATGAGAATTATCTTTAGGCCACTCTGCCAATTAAACATAGTTTGTTAGTTTCTTCATCTCTCACAGAGTTGGTCATCACCTGCTGCTGTGGTTGTTCCTATTTCCCCCCCCCTTCCTCCTTTTCCTCCTCCTCCTTTTTCACCGCTTGATGCCTCCCTTTGTGTCACTTTACCCACACGATGACAGGGGGCTTTTAAAAATAGAGACGATCCACCCAGATTACAGCGTTTTAATTACAGAGCTGGAGATGCGATGGGGGTGTAGAGGCCCCTTTCACTGACAGGGAGTGGGGAGGGTTGAGGAGGGAAGGAGAGCTGGAAGGCAGAGTGGTACAGTGAATGTAAACTGTGTGCTAATTAGTGTCGTCTGCCATCATGATGCTCAGGCTGCAACCATCTATTATACATGCATTGTTGGCTGTGTCGCATTCTGAGCAGTCCATAAACACACACCTGTGGCCACATCACAGTTATTTTAAATATTAATGCTAGAAAAATCACCTGTGGGGACACTGGGGGCAATTTAAAACAAGAACAACTTTGTCACACTCAATTCCTACAATCAGAGTGATGACTTTTACGTGCTCACTAGTGTTTTCAGTCAACCCCAGAAAAAGACTTAAAGGACTAGTGTGTAGGCTTTAGTGGCATCTAGTGGTGTAGTTGCTGATTGTAACCTCTTTGTCTCACCCATTCTTTCCTAGCATCGTAGAGAAACTACAGTGGCTGTGAAATGCACATACTATATCTTGCACCACGGTTTGTCCATTCTGGGCTACTGTAGAAACAGTAGAGGACCAGTGCTGTCTGTAGATATAAAAGGCTCATTCTGAGGTAACAAAAACATAACAATTAGCATTTATTAGGATTATAATCAAACGTTTTATGACCCTATAAGACACAACACTGTGGCTTAGTGTTCATTAGCGGCTCTAAAAAACACATTCTTGTGATTGCTTGCTACAATTTTATGTGTAATTGTATTGTGTAAATAAATAATTTATTAAGTGATTACATGCACACATCTTTAGAGGTATAGATTAAATGAATTAATGAAATTAGATTATGACAATTTCAAATAAAAGTTATGAATAAACACACTGTATGTTTTCAGACATATTATATTGTGTTATTAAGCATTCATTAACATTACACCAGTAATCAGTGTTGTAAGTAGTAGTTTTTAACAAATACAAATACAAACACACATGTTCTGTAAACCTTTTATTAACTGTTGTTAACTAGTGCTTCCTAATTTAGATCTAGTCTAAACATATTTGTATAATCTCTAGGTTGTTGATTAAGGTTGTGGTCTATGTTATCACCTGTTGTAATATTGCAGCCATTAGGAACAATATTAATATTTTATTATGTAACTGAGCAACATGAGCCTGTTTGTGTTCACATACTTAGACAGAAAAATAGAAAATGATTTTGTTTTACATTTTTTTCATACTGAATGAAAACCACTATAAACATGTTTCAGTGTCCCAGTGGCACACCAAAGATAAGATAATATCCTTATAAGTGCCAGTATGAAGATTAATGCCATCCCCTTAGTGGAAAAACTAACTTAAAGTACTACAAATGAATATGGATACACTACTGCAGCTCATTAATACACATGGGTAATATGCTTTGATAGGCTTTATCATTTTCCATTTTTGCAGAGAGTAATTCCAAGTGTACAAAATGAAGTCATTCAGTGAGTAAGGTGGGAGGAAAAGTGATGCACAGTTTAGTCCACCTTAACTGTTGACTGTGCTGACTGTGTGACTGAGTTTTAAAAAAGTGAACTCAAAATTGAGAAATGTGTGTTATTAACTGCAACAAAGAAAACTAATATCTGAAATACCTACCTAGGGTTAAATTTAAATGAAAGGTATTTTTTACTTTGACATTTAAGAGAGAGGTTTTTTTCCTGTTTGTTCAGCGTCATAAAACTAATTATATCCACTGTGATTCACTAATATAAAACAGTAAAACATAAAAAAGTCTAAAGCGGGTGGATACTTTTATAAGCAATCTATTTTAGTTATGGTTCTTTGAGTTAGCAGCTGCTCTGCTTTGGCTTCCAAAGCAAGTTTAATTACACTAAGAGTCTGCATACTGCAGGTCAATGTAGTGATCACAGACGGAGGGTGGTTTGGTGTGTGTATGTGTTGTGTGGGTGAGTGTGTGTGTGTGCATATGTGTGTGCAGACTGTTGCTTGTGTTTTGACACCTTGGCAACCTGCTACTGTGTGCCTCTGCATTTCAGCAAACAGGTTAGAATTACATACTGAGTATCTTGTAAATAATATCAGCTGAAGCTCTCACATATGGCGTGGACAGAAGATATTTATCCACACTTTGAGCCGTACGAGCCACATGCTTTTCAGCTATTTCATGTAAGTGTGAATTATTTTAACTCATTTTCCTCTGTGGTTATTAGGCTGTCAGCTGAAGCTGTTTATCTTAGCAACAACAAACCTAGTGCTGTCTGTGTTGCTCAAACACAAAACCTATCACTGATCCAGAGTCCTGCATCATGATATTATCATTTCTAGTATTAGAAGAAGTGATGTTTTTAATATTGTTTGCATATGGGTAGATAATCCTTCAGTTTTTACCATCCCTGAGTGGAGCTTCACTCCAGTTCAGGTAGATACTGCAGTTTATTCTCAGCCACTGCGCCTCTAGGCAGAGAGCCTCATTACAGTCCCATCTCTTCTTCCCAGGCTCCTCAGCAGCCCCCCACTATCCTGCAGCAGCTCCCAGCAACCATGATGCCTCCTGGCTCCGCTGCTTCCATTAGGCCTGGTGGTCACGTCAAGGAGGGTATGGCAGACTGTCACCGCAAACAAACTAAATCTCAGGATTTCACACTCATAGCTGTTCTTGCCTGTCTGTCACATTACCGGCTTGCTAGCAAGCACTCAGATATATTATTTATGGTCTCCTCTAGAGCTTGGACAATTACATAAAATGTATGTGCATTACTTTGTGTGTAAGAGTATGTTTTAAATTCATGTTCAAATGCTGCAGCAGGTTTTAGTCAGCCCTGTTTGCAACTTCTAAAGGTATCATCCAATTATTGAAAAGAAAGTTTTGTAAGTCAGTGACATGAAGTTCAGAGATTCAAAGGTTAAAAATGTCAAACAACTGTAACTGTTCATGTGGATTTTGGAAAACAGTTTTAATAGCTGCCTAAGCCCAGGCACCTTGTCTTTTTGACTTAACTCTAGGTTTTAAAAGTGACTTAACCTCAAGATGGTGAAATATCACAAAGTTTACAGAATGTTGCATCACTGAGCCCACAAACAACTGATATAATTCATTTTATATGCCTGGAAAGCTTTTAATAATTTATCAGTGTGACAAGTAAAAAAAATAAAACTATAGTCAGCCACATCTATAAAATTTGTTTTCAGATGACAGTGGAATTATATTAACTTGAATAGACTTTCCTAAATCTTGGTCTGAAAGCGTATTTATGTTGCTGGGAAGATGTTAAATAATTTAGTGAGATGAGTCATTGCTGAACAAATGTTGACTGACAAGGAGGAGAGAAAATTGAATTTGGCACTTCACATTCACCACCTCAGTTTGACACAATGTGGGTTAATCACCTAGTCACCTGAGGGAAGAGGACAGAATAACAGGCTGATAAAATACATAAGACAATCAGAGGAGCCTCAGATAGTGCTGATAGTATTGAGTGTGTGTGTTAAATCTTCAATATGCAGACCTTGTAGAGCTGATGATGATCCAGAATGCCCAGATGCACCAGGTCATCATGAACAACATGACCATGTCAGCTCTCAGCTCATTCGGATACACCAATGCTTCATCGGGCCCTGTGGTGGGTATCACGGTTAACTCAGTCAATAGATTGAGTCAAAAATGGGTCTTAAATTTTGAAGTGGAATAAAAAACACAACAACACAATATCAAATTCTTGCACTCTACCTGTACAGTTTTATATTTTTATTGTAGGTTTCCTCCTTGCTCATAGTTGCCTTGCGTTTCAAGACATCAATACTGAATTGCAGGGGATTGCTGGGATTTGTAGGACCTGTTGGGTGTTATAACAAAATATAGGTATATAACTCATATTTGTTGAATGGAACTCGGAAACTATTGATATAATACAGTGTCTTTAAATTTGGAAACAAATCTACCTGTCGGGTAAAACAGTTTCATCTATTTTCATTTCAGCTGACATTTTTAAAGAAGTCAAAAATCCACCTTATTGTCATTCCTCCAAAATTCTTAAAATAAACAAACAAGCAAGTTTTTTCTTGTAATTCCTCACAGAGTGTTACTTACTTACTAAAACTTTAGCAGTGAAAACTTATAGTTATATAGTTATCTTGCACTAAGAAATAAAGCTGAGTTGTTTCTCTCCTTCACTACAGCAGGCTTCCAGAGACCTGGTTATTATTGAAGAGAATGAGGCTGACCCGGAGATATATCACCACTATTACCAGCCTGCCCTGTACCTATCCCACCCTGGATGGCTCCTTAGTCAGGCCACACTAGTCCACCAAGACCCCAACAAAGCCACATGTTCTCCGCCGCACAGAGACAGGTGATCAGAGCTCCTGCAGGTCTATTGCATTTCATGTGACAACTCATTAACTGCCAGATTAAGTAAAAACTCAAATGCACATTAATCGAAACAAACTGAAAACTAATCAGATTTTCCTCTATGAAATCGTCACCTGCTGGCAGGCTGAGTTGTTTTTATAGCAGGCACCAGAATTTAATCTGGACAGACAGAGCAATTCTATGAGCTTTCAATCAAAATAGACCAGACTTTTTCTGTGTGATGGATTCTTTGTGGATTCCTCCATAAAAACCTTTTATCACTTTGATGAGATAATATTTTGACGGTGATGTTAAATGTTTCAGTATTTAGAAACTTGGATATTAGTCATGCCAACTCATGTAACTCATAACAACACATTCACTATCAGTACAAAAACCTATGAGACATTTTCAGATATTTTGGTTGAGTAAGGGAGTAGAATAATCATCATGTCTGGACTGTGCTTGAAGATCCTGTTCTCACCTTTTTAGTAACTGTCAGCGCTATTAGATTATAAAAGTAGAAAAGGTTACTGGAAAGAAAGAATTGTACATTGTAGCCTTAAAAATCTTGACAAGTTGTTCCAAAGCTCTACAGAAGGTTCAACAATATAAATTATGGATCCACCATCCATTTATTTAAACTGTATTGTAAATAAATATATATATCACTGCACCTTTTTTTACACTTCTTATTCATATCAGATAGATCCAGAAGAAGTAAATTACTCATGAATCTTTTATGTCTTGTGTGATCAGGCCTGCTGTCCCTCCTCCTCCTCCCTCGCCCAACACCACTGGGACTGTGGGAGCCGACGTCATTCCCGCAGCAGGTAAGACCAACCACACATCAACACCCAGCCAATACCCGATTAACACAGTCTGCTCTCGTGATGTCATAGGTGCCTCCGGGGTGACAAGAGAGGTGACAACAGCAAGCTTCACAGTAATTATGATGAGTAGGGTACTGATTGGAGATGTTACTAGTGATTATGGTGCTGTTGATTGTGAATGGCTGTTGAGATGAGTTCATCACATGAGCTTTGTGTAATGTTTTATCTTTTGTTTTTTTTCGTTTTTCATAGAGAACAACAGTGCTGCTGATGCAGAAGCAGAGAAGAAGAGAGAGTGATTAGTCCGTCACTCACCAAATGTTTTTTTTAATGGGCACTAGTGGGGACAAACAACCTCGAATGGATTCACCTTATCTCAAAGTTCGTAATTTCATACATATGTTTTGTTTTTAGAATTAAATGTGTTTCATGTCCAATAGATGAAACAGGCAAATGAATATGATATTGGGCATTTTTATCCCTTCATTAAACCTACATTACCCAAATCATCCAGTAGGGAGCAGCAGCAGCTGTTAGGTGAAGTGGCAAATACTGTAGACCACAAGCAATATACCCAAGAATACAAGATGTATTGCTTTATTGACAAGCAGTCACAGTAACTCTGTATGCTATTCTGCTGATGTAGACCATTACATAGCACTGTGGATTACATAGCAAGAGTGTGACACTACACAAGATCTATGGCCATGTAACACTATGTGACCTTCTCTTTAAATACACTGTGATGAGCAGTTAGAAGGATAACAGGAAGCAGGTTACTCAGTCCCTACAAGTGATTACAATAAAAGCAGTTCAATTGTGTAAATAATAAAATGCATGAAAACCATGTGGTTTACAAAATAAACTGAATATTTTGGATATGTTTAAATGTTTCAATCACAGGTATTTGAGTGAGTTCCTCACTGGTTCCGACTCAGGTAAAGGGAAAGGTGTTGAGCTAATGTACAGTAGGACCCAGTTCTTTAGGTTTGCATTAACTTGCTTGCAATAGCAGACAGGTGGACTTTGCCAAATGTTATAATACAGAGAGCACCATGTAGCTGAGACAGCTGAGGCATAGGAAAGAATTTCTGTGTCAATTTACTAGATTTGTCTGTGACAACACACGCCATCTCAATTTCCACATTCCTTGGCATCCAACTGAAAATAGTTTCAGGGTTTGGAGGTTCATTTGGAGTTTGAAAACTGAATTGTTCTGTGTGCAGGATGGAAAGCGCAGGGGTTTCAGCTGCAGTGTGGGAGGGTAATTTTAAAGATAGGGAGTGAAGGCAGCACCCAAATCTCTCATAAAACACCAGGATTAAGAGCTCAGATGGGGAGAACGTGCCGTCTCTCCACTGTCTCCAGGGCAATGCCAATGTTTACCCATCTATTAATATCAAACCACCACACGCTGCCTATCATAGAGACACAAGAGAGCGTGATGAGATAGTGAGAGGGAGACAGTAGGTCAGGAAAGGTTGAAGAGCAAAATATATTTATAAAAGGAATGAGATTAGAGAACAACAGTGGAAAATATTAGTAAGTTAGGTCGAGTAAATTGTAGATTTATTGAGTAAATGAATAAGCGGAGGTGATGCAGTGCATCCATTAAAGCTCTGCACACTAACAACGGCACAGTGTGCTCTGTGTTGAGAACAAACACGGGAGGTGGAACATGCAAGATTAATGAGGGATGTAAAGTGGTGAAGTGGGGATTGTTCAGAGGGTGGAGGACACTGTCACAGTATGTATGTTTCCAGATTATGGGCAACAGACACCCAGCTATTTATTTCAGCCAGTCTGGCAGCTTTTCTTTATCATAGTGCCTCATAAAATGCATTTTGTTTCCATTTCTGATCTGTTTCTTTCAATGTTTTCATGTTTTTCTTTTTCACTACGCTTTACTGCTGTCGTTTTTATTAATTTATATGTAGATGGTTATCATATCATATCATTGTTTAGGTTATATCCCACTTTTTGGTGTTGTGATCTTCATTCCATCTTGTTCTGTCCACAAGCCAATATCCCCAGGGATCAATACAGGCTGTAATGCAATCTTTTACACAGTGTTATATAGTGATGAACCTGCCTCAAGCTGCAAGATAGTATTATTAGAGTTATAACACTGTCCTTGCCACTTAACTCGGCTGTTACTGCCTGGTCAGAATCCTTGTAAACAAGGTTGCATTATGCTCAGATTACTCACTCAAGTTTATATTCATCTTCATTTTTCTTGTTTTCTTGTATTGTTTGACTCACCAAATCCTGGTTGTGCTACGAGACCTTTTCCATCCACTATTAAATATGATCAGAGAATGTAAATGTTGCATCCGAAAGAAAACACAGTGATCGAGGAGTGAGAGCAGCTCAGCTTTTATTAGTAAAAATAATAAATATCTAAGAAAAATATTTCAAAATCATTGCACACATTTCAAATTCATTTACACCACTATGTATTCTCATTTAATACACGATCCGTTCCTCTATCAGACATTTCGAGGTGCCACTCAACTAGCAAGGCAGATCAGTTAATACACAGTAAAGAACAGTAAAGAACAGTTTATTCGTTTCCTAAGTCCTCTTGATTAGAGGTGACAGCCGGCACACACACAAGAGGGATAAACACACACACAAACACAAACACACACACACATATGTACAGCTGCAGTACGTGATTACGCCAGTCGGAGTATTCTGTACTCTTCACAGAGATCAGAGACTGACAAGAGCTTTTGGAGGCCTGGAAGTTGACCAACTCCAGGCATGTTTGCCGATCTCTCACCCCTCCCTTTCCTCTCTGACTCTCTCTCTTTCTCCCTCATTACGGTTTGAAACTAGTCTCTTCCCTTTGCATGTCATTTTCCATCTGTTACTTTCTGTGTCATTGCATGCCTTTACCGTCTGTTACATGGATTCATACAATCCATGATACTGATAAACCGCAAGAAGACTTTCATTTAGCTTATGAGGAAATTTGCACTTTTCAATACAAAATAAAGGCAAAAGAAATCGCATGTAATAGTCGGGTCGTGGTTATATTGTGTGGACAGCTGGCCAACGCAGGCACAGCTGAGAACACACACCCTGCCTCTCCATCACAATGCCTTCATTTAAACTCTTCTAATACCACTAACCACCAAATTCCAACAATGACAAAACGTGACATTTACCTGGAGCTGTGCTCGCCAAGAAACACAGATAGTGCTAAAGATCTACAGTATTTGGTTTGTGTATGTCACTACAGATAAATCTATATACACTTTGTCATTCTTTTTTTTGACGCATTCTGCTCAATGACTATCCTTTCCCAGCTGTCACCCGCTTCGTCTCGCCAGAAAATCGCCTCTTTTTGTCCCTTTTTTTTTCACCCTCTCTGGGCTTCTTGGGACATGGAGCGACCCAGGTCTCTGGGCGCTTTGCTGAATTCCATGAGAGTTGGCTTGACTGGGGGGAGGTCTCTTGTGATCTCATCCACCGTCCTCTTGCTGGGACAGACTCCATCTGGGGTGGCGAAGGGCTGTAGGTCCTCCTCGGTGTGTGGGGCTCCACGTCCAAGCCTGACACCCAACTCTGCT